>NC_059157.1:189169604-189508143 GCF_019923935.1 Bubalus bubalis | reverse complement strand
GCATTATCTGTTGTAACCTCTTTTTCATTTCTAATTTTGTTGATTCGATTCTTCTCTCTTTTTTTCTTGATGAGTCTGGCTAAAGGTTTGTCAATTTTGTTTATCTTCTGAAAGAATTAGCTTTTAGTTTTATTAATCTTTACTATTGTTTCTTTTTCATTTATTTCTGCTTGGATCTTTATGATTTAATTCCTTCTACTAATTTTGTTTTTGTTTTTTTTTTTTTGTTCTCCTTTTTCCAGTTGTTTTAGGTGTAAAGTTAGGTTGTCTATTCAATGCTTTTCTTGTTTCTTGAGGCAGGATTGTATTGCTATAAACTTCCCTCTTAGAACTGCTTTTGCTGTATCCCATAGGTTTTGAGTTGTTGTGTTTTCATTGTCATTTGTTTCTAGAAATTTTTTGATTTCCCTTTCGATTTCTTCAGTAACCTGTTGGTTATTTAGAAATGTGTCGTTTAATCTCCATGTGTTTGTGTTTCTTACAGTTTTTTTCTTGTAATTGGTATCTTGTCTCATAGCTTTGTGGTTGGAGAAATGCTTGATATGATTTCAATTTTCTTAAATTTACTGAGGTTTGATTTGTGACCCAAGATGTGGTCTACATCCTGGAGAATGTTCCATGTGCACTTGAGAAGAAGTTGTATTCTTCTGCATTTGGATGGAATGTCCTGAAGATATCAATGAAATCCATCTATCTAATGTATCATTTAAGACTTCTGTTTCCTTATTAATTTTCTGTTTTGATGATCTGTCCGTTGGTGTGAGTGGGGTGTTAAAGTCTCCTACTATTATTGTGTTACTGTCAATTTCTCCTTTTATGTCTGTTATTGTTTGTCTTATGTATTGAGATGCTCCTGCGTTGGGTGCATAGATATTTACAATTGTTATGTCTTCCTCTTGGCTTTATCCCTTGATCATTATGTAGTGTCCTTCCTTAGCCCTTGTAATCTTCTTTATTTTAAGGTCTGTTTTGTCTGATACGAGGATTGCTATTCCAGCTTTCTTTTGCTTCCCATTTGCATGGAGTATATTTTTCCATCCTCTCACTTTCAGTCTATATAAATCTTTAGGTCTGAAGTGGGTTTCTTGTAGACAGCATATATATGGCTCTTGTTTTTGTATCCATTCAGTCTTTTGGTTGGAGCATTTAATCCATTTACATTTAAAGTAATTATTGATATATATGTTCCTGTTACCATTTTCTTAATTGTTTGGGGTTGATTTTGTAGATCTTTTTTATTCTGTTGTATTTCTTGACTATATAAGTCCCTTTAACATTTGTTGTAAAGCTGGTTTGGTGGTACTGAATTCTCTTAACTTTTGCTTGTCTGAAAAGCTTTTTATTTCTCCATCAATTTTGAATGAGATCCTTGCCGAGTATAGTAATCTTGGTTGTAGATTTTTCCTCTTCAGTACTTTAAATATATCCTGCCATTCCCTTCTGGCCTGCAGAGTTTCTGCTGAAAGATCAACTGTTAAGGGTATGGGGTTTCCCTTGTATCTTGTTGCTTCTCCCTTGCTGCTTTTAATATTCTTTCTTTGTGATTAGTCTTTGTTAGTTTGATTAGTGTGTGTCTAGTATGTTTCTTCTGGGACTATCCTCAGTTCTTTTCATTCTTCTTACTGTATTCTACTCTTCAGAAGTTATTTCCACCATTTCATCTTCCAGCTCACTGATTCCTTCTTCTGCTTCAGATATTCTATTGATTCCTTCTAGAGTATTTTTAATTTCAGTAATTATGGTGTTTGTCTCTGTATGTTTATTCTGTAATTCTTCTATGTCTTTGTTAATTGATTCTTGCATTTTCTCCATTTTGTTTTCAAGGATTTTGATCATCTTTATTATCATTATGCTGAATTCTTTTTCAGGTAGTTTGCCTATTTCCTCTTCATTTATTTGAACTTCTGTGTTTATAGTTTTTTCCTTCATTTGTGTAGTGTTTCTCTGCCTTTTCATTATTTTTTTTTAAACTTAATGTGTTTGAGGTCTCCTTTTCCTAGGTTTCAAGGTTGAATTCTTTCTTCCTTTTGGTTTCTGTCCTCTAAGGTTGGTCCAGTGGTTTGTGTAAGCTTCTTATAGGGTGAGATCTGTGCTGAGTTTTTGTTTGTTTGTTAGTTTCTGTGTTTTTCCTCTGGGCAAGGCTGAGTGAGGTGGTAATCCTGTCTGCTGATGATTGGGTTTGTATTTTTTTTGTTTGTTTGTTGTTTAGATGAGGTGTCCTGCACAGGGTGCTACTGGTGGTTGGATGATGCCAGGTCTTGTATTCAAGTGATTTCCTTTGTGTGAGTTCTCACTATTTGATACTTTCTAGGGTTAGTTCCACCATGACCCACCTGTCTTGGGTGGCCCCACAGGGCATGGCTTAGTTTCACTGAGTTAGACAAGGCTGTGGTCCTAGTGTGATTAGATTGACTAGTTTTCTGTGAGTATGGTTTCAGTGTGCCTGCCCTCTGATGCCCTCTCGCAACACCTACCATCTTACTTGGGTTTCTCTTACCTTGGACGTGGGGTATCTCTTCACGGCTGCTCCAGTAAAGCGCAGCCGCTGCTCCTTAACTTGGACGAGGGGTATCTCCTCACTGCCGCCCTTCCTGACCTTGAACCTGGAGTAGCTCCTCTAGGCCCTCCTGCGCCCGCTCCTTGGACAGAATGTGGTCCACTGGAGAAGGGAATGGCAAACCACTTCAGTATTCTTGCCTTGAGAACCCCACGAACAGTATGATAAGGCAAAATGATAGGATACTGAAAGAGGAACTCCCCAGGTCAGTAGGTGCCCAATTTGCTACTGGAGATCAGTGGAGAAATAACTCCAGAAAGAATGAAGAGATGGAGCCAAAGCAAAAAGAATACCCAGCTGTGGATGTGACTGGTGATAGAAGCAAGGTCCAATGCTGTAAAGAGCAATATTGCATAGGAACCTGGAATGTCAGGTCCATGAATCAAGGCAAATTGGAAGTGGTCAAACAGGAGATGGCAAGAGTGAACGTCAACATTCTAGGAATCAGTGAACTGAAATGGACTGGAATGGGTGAATTTAACTCAGATGACCATTATATCTACTACTGCGGGCAGGAATCCCTTAGAAGCAATGAAGTAGCCATCATGGTCAACAAAAGAGTCCAAAATGCAGTACTTGGATGCAATCTCAAAAACCACAGAATGATCTCTGTTCATTTCCAAGGCAAACCATTCAATATCACAGTAATCCAAGTCTATGCCCCAACCAGTAACGCTGAAGAAGCTGAAGTTGAATGGTTCTATGAAGACCTACAAGATCTTTTAGAACTAACACCCAAAAAAGATGTTCTTTTCATTATAGGGGACTGGAATGCAAAAGTAGGAAGTCAAGAAACACCTGGAGTAACAGGCAAATTTGGCCTTGGAATACAGAATGAAGCAGGGCAAAGGCTAATAGAGTTTTGCCAAGAGAATGCACTGGTCATAGCAAACACCCTTTTCCAACAACACAAGAGAAGACTCTACACATGGACATCACCAGATGGTCAACACCGAAATCAGACTGATTATATTCTTTGCAGCCAAAGATGGAGAAGCTCTATACAGTCAGTAAAAACAAGACCAGGAGATGACTGTGGCTCAGATCATGAGCTCCTTATTGCCAAATTCAGACTTAAATTGAAGAAAGAAGGGAAAACCACTAGACCATTCAGGTATGACCTAAATCAAATCCCTTATGATTATATAGTGGAAGTGAGAAATAGATTTAAGGGCCTAGATCTGATAGATAGAGTGCCTGATGAACTATGGACTGAGGTTCGTGACATTGTACAGGAGACAGGGATCAAGACCATCCCCATGGAAAAGAAATGCAAAAAAGCAAAATGGCTGTCTGGGGAGGCCTTACAAATAGCTGTGAAAAGAAGAGAAGCCAAAAGCAAAGGGGAAAAGGAAAGATATAAGTATCTGGATGCAGAGTTCCAAAGAATAGCAAGAAGAGATAAGAAAGGCTTCCTCAGCAATCAATGCAAAGAAATAGAGGAAAACAACAGAATGGGAAAGACTAGAGATCTCCTCAAGAAAATTAGAGATACCAAGGGAACATTTCATGCAAAGATGGGCTCGATAAAGGACAGAAATGGTATGGACCTAACAGCAGAAGATATTAAGAAGAGGTGGCAAGAATACACAGAAGAACTGTACAAAAAAGATCTTCATGACCCAGATAATCACGATGGTGTGATCACTCACCTAGAGCCAGATATCCTGGAATGTGAAGTCAAGTGGGCCTTGGGAAGCATCACTATGAACAAAGCTAGTGGAGGTGATGGAATTCCAGTTGAGCTCTTTCAAATCCTGAAAGATGATGCTGTGAAAGTGCTGCACTCAATATGCCAGCAAATTTGGAAAACTCAGCAGTGGCCACAGGACTGGAAAAGGTCAGTTTTCATTCCAATCCCAAAGAAAGGCAATGCCAAAGAATGCTCAAACTACTGCACAATTGCACTCATCTCACATGCTAGTAAAGTAATGCTCAAAATTCTCCAAGCCAGGCTTTAGCAATACGTGAACCATGAACTTCCAGATGTTCAAGCTGGTTTTAGAAAAGGCAGAGGAACCAGAGATCAAATTGCCAACATCCGCTGGATCATTGAAAAAGCAAGAGAGTTCCAGAAAAACATCTATTTCTGCTTTATTGACTATACCAAAGCCTTTGACTGTGTGGATCACAATAAACTGTGGAAAATTCTGAAAGAAATGGGAATACCAGACCACCTGACCTGCCTCTTGAGAAATTTGTATGCAGGTCAGGAAGCAACAGTTAGAACTGGACATGGAACAACAGACTGGTTCCAAATAGGAAAAGGAGTACGTCAAGGCTGTATATTGTCACCCTGCTTATTTAACTTCTATGCAGAGTACATCATGAGAAACGCTGGGCTGGAAGAAGCACAAGCTGGAATCAAGATTGCTGGGAGAAATATCAATAACCTCAGATATGCAGATGACACCACCCTTATGGCAGAAAGTAAAGAGGAACTAAAAAAATCTCTTGATGAAAGTGAAAGAGGAGAGTGAAAAAGTTGGCTTAAAGCTCAACATTCAGAAAACTAAGATCATGGCATCTGGTCCCATCGCCTCATGGGAAATAGATGGGGCAACAGTGGAAACAGTGTCAGACTTTATTTTGGGGGGCTCCAAAATCACTGCAGATGGTGATTGCAGCCATGAAATTAAAAGACACTTACTCCTTGGAAGAAAAGTTATGAACAACCTAGATAGCATATTGAAAAGCAGAGACATTACTTTGCCAACAAAGGTCCGTCTAGTCAAGGCTATGGTTTTTCCAGTGGTCATGTATGGATGTGAGAGTTGGACTGTGAAGAAAACTGAGCGCCAAAGAATTGATGCTTTTGAACTGTGGTGTTGGAGAAGACTCTGAGAGTCCCTTGGACTGCAAGGAGATCCAGCCAGTCCATTCTGAAGGCGATCAGCCCTGGGATTTCTTTGGAAGGAATGATGCTAAAGCTGAAACTCCAGTGCTTTGGCCACCTCATGTGAAGAGCTGACTCATTGGAAAAGACTCTGATGCTGGGAGGGATTGGGGGCAGGAGGAGAAGGGGACGACAGAGGATGAGATGGCTGGATGGCATCACCGACTTGATGGATGTGAGTTTGAGTGAACTCCGGGAGTTGGTGATGGACAGGGAGGCCTGGCGTGCTGTGATTCATGGGGTCGCAAAGAGTCGGACACGACTGAGCGACTGAACTGAACTGAACTGAGGGTTAGTTCTCTGGTAGTCTAAGGTATTGGAGTCAGTGCTCCCACTCCAAAGGCTCAGGGCTTGATCTCTGGTCAGGAACAAAGATTCCATAAGTGGTTTGTTATGGCATTAAGTGAGATTAAAACAAATATCCCCAAAGTGAAAGTGAAGTCGCTCAGTCGTGTCCGACTCTTTGTGACTCCGTGGACTGTAGCCTACCAGGCTCCTCCGTCCATGAGATTCTCCAGGCAAGAATACTGGAGTGGTTGCCATTTCCTTCTTCAGGGGATCTTTCCGACCCAGGGATCAAACCCGCATCTCCCGCATTAGAGGCAGAGGTTAAAGAGGTTAAAATATCCCCAAACGAGAAACCAAAGATGAACCCTAGACAAATGACAGTTACAAAATCAGGCAAATAATAATTAAAGGAATATACACATATACATATACACCCATGAGCAAAGTCAAAACAGTCCAACAGAAATAAAGTACAGTAGATTGACCTGGAAAACAAAAGAAATCAAAGATTATATTTACCAGTTAAGAACAAAACTAACTAAAGCACAAACTGGAAAGCAAAACTAAAGCAAGGTGCCAATTGGGGAATAAAGCAATGGAAACAAAACTAACAAATATGTGCAGAGGAAAAAAAGAATAGACATGGAAAGTTAAATAGAGGTAGATGAAGAAGATTTATATACATTAAAGATTAACTGCAAGGGGAAAAGAACAGTAGGAAAGGGAAACAAAGGAATACATATAGGGAAAATATAATAGGTTTAAAAAATTAAAAATTAAAATGATAAAAACACATCTTTCAATTTCATAGCTGCAGTCACCATCTGCAGTGATTTTGAAGCCCCCCAAAATACAGTCTGTCACTGTTTCCATTGTTCCTCCATCTATTTGCCATGAAGTGATGGGACCAGATGCCATGATCTTGGTTTTCTGAATGCTGAGCTTTAAGCCAACTTTTGAAGGAGGCAAGCGGTATATTATGTGGAGTTGCTCACTGTTCGTTTTCTTCCCCCGCCTGTGGGCCTCGTCCCCCTGTTGACAATTGCCTTGAGAACTTCCTGTGGGCGCTACATCCTCTTTTCTTTCGTCCAAGCCTGTTGGTTTTGCCCGTGTCCCTGGAGACACTGCACTCCACGTGGGTACACACTAGATGCATTGTCCCACTAGCTGTTGGCCTCTGTGTCCAGTGAGGAACCCTCAAGGCTGGAATTGCTGTCCCCCGAGCTCTCCTCCTCCTGATGGCTTCCAGGCTCCAACCGCCGTCTTTGGTTCTCACACCAGGGTGTGTCCGACCTGGGCCCCCTTTGGGTTTGTCCTGTTGGGTGTCACAGTTTGTGAGTGTGTATATTAGAGCGTTTTCCTGAGCGGAGCGGTTGGCTGCCATCCTTGCTCCTGTCACTTTTCTGTGCTAACTTCTCTCTCCCCTGGACACCAGGGGGTTATTTTAATATTTAAATATTTCACATTATTTGTGGCTTTAGCATCCTCTGTGTAACCCACACTCTGTGTGGGGGCCCCGCATGGACCTTGGTGTCAGGTCCATCTGAAGATGCAGAGCAGCAAGAACGAGAACCCCAGACCCGGCAAGGCTGTCGTGCTGTGTGCAGGCCTTTGGGGCGTCGGCGTGGTGGGCCACAGACTCTGGACATGAGGGTGTCCGCTGTCTGTGGGCAGCCCCACCAGGAGTTGTGGTCGTGGGAGCAGGGCAGGGTTTCCTGCCACAATGAGGAGGGCGTGGAGAGCAAGGTGGGTGGCTATGGGGCAGCGGGGGCACCTCAGCTGCTGGAGGTTTGAGTTGATGGCGGAAAGAGCCAGCTGAAGCTGGTGCTGTCTGTGTTCCACCCGCTCCTCTGCAGCGGGAGCCCACTTCCCCTGCCCCCGCCCCCACCCCCACTTCTGGTCAGCTGGAGGGGCCAGAAATTCCAGAGTGATGGCTGAGCCAGTAGGTGGCCCAGAGTGGGGCTCTGGCCCGGGGTGACGGTCAGGGGAGGCTGAAGTCTCAAGGGAGGGAGCCAGGAGAAGGGGCTGGATGGGGTGAGAGAAGCGTCAGCATGTTCTAAACCGGGGCTTGAAGTCCCACTGTGGGGGATACTGGGAGACTGCAGGGCTCTGCACCCCAGGGTTTTTTAGGTTGACCTTCTGGAAAGTTCCGTTGTGGGGCTAAGTGGAAAAGGGTGGTGAGATGAGGGGCCAGGACGGAGGAGCAGGGGTGGGAGCCCCACTATATGGAGATGGCTTCCAGGCTTATCATGGGAGACGCCGCACGGCTGGACAGGCAGACAGTGCTGGAGCACACATTCACGTCTAAGTGCCTGGGCGCCCCGAGAGGGGCCCCCAGTCCCTTCATGGCAGGGCAGAGGCCCGCCCCACTCCGAGTCCCTGCCGGCTGGCATCCTCTCCATCAGATAGCGCCCGTACCCGGCAGCGCTCTGCGCTTGTGGGTTGGCTTCAAGTATTTTCATGTACCCTCGAGAGAATGATTAAAAAGTAATTAACCTAAATTTAGCCTGATTGTCATAAATAAATTAGCCACATGAATCACCTGTGATTTGCCAGCCTGCACACGCCTGTCTCCAGGTGATCGTCACCGCGGGGCAGACAGCTGCCCGATGCAGGGGAGGGGCCCCAGCCTCATCGGAGGACTTGGACCCCCCACCCCCACCCCACATCACCCACCTGCTGCCACCTTGACAACCATAGGTGGCAAAGGAAGTCCCTGAGCGCTGGCGTCATCATATTCCAGGCAGCCTCAGTGATCGAGACCGGCTCCTGCCCGCAGTCCGTGGGCACTGGCTGGCCCCTCTCTCCAGCACTCCAGCCAGGGTCATCCTCTGGTGGGGACCCAGTGGGGTCGGCAGATCTGGCCTTGGTGGCCGCTCATGCTGTGCTCAGATGGCCGTGGGGCTCCAGGACGGCCAGGAGGAGTGTGCCTGCTCCTTGAGCTCTGTCCCTGTCCCCATCCATCGGCCGTGGGCTCCTCACCTGCAGGGGCCCCTCCAGGAGGGGAGGGGGCTCAGAGCCAGTATGTTGTGGAGGGAGGTCTGTACCTGGAAAGAACAAAGACACAACAGCAAACTGAAATGACAGGTCTATCCCCATCTCGGTGAAGGTATCTCTGGCGGGTCCACAGCCAACAGCAAAGTATGAAAACTCGGTTGTGCCCACTTGGGTCTGGGCCTCTGTTGATGAGCCGGTGGCATCAGACATGTAACAAGGACGGATGTGTTAGTCACTCATTGTTTTACATTTATCTCGTAAAATTTATATTCCTTACCCTCATTTGAAGGAATCACTAATTACATTATATTCAATTTTCATTAAATTGGTGTCTGTTAACAGTGCTGCTCTACGATATTTTTAAAAGCTGTAATTGTATTCAAAGTTTACAAAACGTGAATACATTTCCATAAAAAAAATAAAGTTAAATAAAAAACAAGGGACTTCCCTGGTGGTCCAGTGATTAAGAATCCCCCTTGGAATACTGGAGACACAAGTCCAATCCCTGATCAGGGAATTAAGACCCCACATGCCTTGGAGTAACTAAGCCCACACGCAGCTCCAGGAGTTGGTGATGGACAGGGAAGCCTGGCGTGCTGCAGTCCAGGGGGACCGAGTGACAGCACTGGTTGAACCTGAACCACAGCGCGAGTCCGTGCACCACGATGGAAGATCCTACATGCTCCACTGAAGACCCGATGTAGCCAAATAAATAAATATTTTTTAAAGTATGAGAAACAAACAAAATACTTTACTGTGTTTTCAAGAAGTGTTGTTCTAAGATACTCAAAGGTATATATTACAAGTAAAATGGCAAATTATGACTGATAATTTACAAAAAACAAAATATAATTAATGAGTATAACATGGAAACAAAAATTATTAAAATTAAGCTTTTAAAACTCTAATTCTTCTGGAAATGCAGTTAGATCTTACTGACGGTGCTTTGAAGGAGTGGCTTGCCATCTGAGTGCTGAGTAGAAGGGGGCGCCGGGGGTTCTGCTGGACCCACATCGCTGGATTCTAGCCACGAGGCTGCAAACCCGTGCCCCCCAAGGACTCTGAGACCACCCGTCCATCAGAAGGGGAGCCGGCCTGCTCTGCTCTGCAGCCAGGACTGAACAGGTGAGCTCACCTGGTCTCCTCTTCCTCCCGTCCAACGAGGGCCCAGGCCCAGATCTGGAGCCGCGCTAGCTGCAGGTCCAGCCCTTCCCGGGTAGTGGTCCTGAGCCTGGGGCCTGGGTGGGCAGGCTGCTCTGTGCAGGGCCTGTTTCCTCTTGGGTGTCACCTCCCTGTCTTCAGTCTTCAGCAAGTGCGTTGTTCTGTGTGTGACCTGCAGGCACCTGACGTGTGGGATGCGGCCGCCCAGGGCCACCCCCGCCACCCACCTTTCTGGGATGTGGTCACCTTGCTCACCACCTGTGGGGATGTGGTCACCTTGCTCACCACCTGTGGGGCTGCCCCCGCCACCCACCTTTCTGGGATGTGGTCACCTTGCTCACCACCTGCTGGCCAGAAGCAATCACACACGTGGGGCAGGACAAGGTCAGGGCCTCCCAGTCCTGGACATACTTGGGGGTGGCCGTGTCCACACAGCTTCCCAGCACAGGTCTCAGGTCAGGTCTCCCTTCTCACCTCCCTCACCTGGTGCCACTCCCTGCCCCCAAGGACTCACCTGGGGCCTGTGATATCTCCTGGGGAAGAGCCCGCCTGCCAAGATTTCCCTCAGCTATATGTTTTTAAAAAAAAAACAAAATACTTTTTACCTTTTAAGTTTTGTAAATGCACGAGTAAGTATGACTGCTCCAGCCACCTCTACGTCTGCCCAGGAAGCTGGAATGCACGCCAGGCGGACTCTCCCTGGAAGGGTGTCCATGTCTGGGGTGGAAGGGCCAGGAGCCCTCGCTGGGACCTACTGGCCCTCTGTGTCTGGTGGCATCAGGAGGTGACAGTGGCCTCCCACCTGCCAGCGCAGTTCTAACACAGCCCGCAGCTGTTCACTCCTAGGGTCTCCGGCCCCCCACCTCTGCTCTGCCGGCCTGGCCCTAGCTCACAGTGCTCCCGGCATTATAGCCCAGCATCTGCCCAGGGGAGGGTCTGCCTTTCTCCTCTAAATGCCTGCACCGCCTGGGTTTGGGTTCAGATCGCCCAGCAGCCGTTGAGATGAGGCTGCACACCGGCCATGTCTCCGCCCCTCCAGGATGGGGATCCCCGGCTCAGCTCTGTCGAGACCCACTTTCCTGGACTCCCGCAGTCAGGACTGAGGTCTCGCAGAGAGTGTATCCCCTGGGGGTGCTTCCACCTCATTTCAGGAGCCCGGATGCCACTATCTGATGTGAGGGCTCAGCCAGGCTGAAAGCCGAGGTTCACTGGCCCAGGAGGACTCGTCTAGAGGTCAGGCCCCGTGTCCTTGTCCAGGAGCCGACTGATGAGACAGCAGCCAGACCTGAGTTCGGGCCTGGATCCTACTCACTGGAGCTACAGCCTGGTGCTCAGGGGCTCATGGTAAACAGGACCAGTGACTGTTGTGTCACTTATCACCGTCGCCACCCCCTGACCTCCTGGGGTCCTCCAGGGCGGAGCCTGGAGTAACAGGCACCTTCTACTAGGTTGCCTCCCAGCGTCCCCCTCTGCCCCCCGCTGCCCCCCGCTGCAGACAGAGCATCACCCGCACGAGAACCTCACCCTCCTTGTCTGCATGTGCACCACGTGTCCAGACGAGTTGCCAGCCCCTCATTAGCGATGGCAGCGGGCGACAGTCCCGCTCGGAACCTGTCCAGTCTCCTCCCTTCAGCCACCTGGAGATACAGTCACTCACCTGGTCGGCCCAGATCCTACTGAAGCCGCAGGCCTGCCCCCGGCATACATCACCTGCAGCAGAAGGTGACGCACAAACCTCGGAATCTCGTGGGGCCGTTGTCCCTACTGGTTAGACGGCCACACACGCATGTGCACATGCACACACGGGCAATTGCATACACACATGCACACACGCAGACATGCACAGAGACAGTTGGGAACAGACTTCCTCATGAGGCTGGATGGAGCAGCCCAGATGTGGCCCTGTGAGTGGTGTGTCCAGCGTGACTGTCCCTCCACAGGCAGTGGACATCGAGATTCCAGGAGCTGCCCGTGTGGAGTGACATCTTCACAGGCCTCTCCTGCTGGTGGGGAGCAGGTAGGGGACAGATAAGGAGGCCGGTCAGCTGGAAGCCGTGCTGGGGGCAGCCCTGAAGATGGTGACTGGATGCACTCAAGGTTGATTTCAGAGAAGAACCAACGGGATTTGCTGTGGGTCTGAGGAGGAGCAGAGGCGAGGGACTAAGGCCACTGGCTGAAGTCGGGTGGCCAAGAGATGGGGGTGCTGGGGCAGTGTGAGCTGAGAGATGTTTTTTTGGAACCTGGCCCCTTCTCCTCTAATTTGGCAATACCCCCACCCCAGTTCCCGGTGGCTCAGCAGAAAAGAACTGGACTGTGATGCAGGAGAAATAGGATACCCAGGTTCCATCTCTGGGTCTCATCCCTGGAGGAGGGCAAGGCAACCCAGCCCAGTGTTCTTCCCTGGAGAATCCCATGGATAGCGGAGCCTGGTGGGCTACAGTCCATGGGGTCACAGAGTCAGACATGACTTAACAACTGAGCACACACACGCCCCAGTTACCTTTGGGATTTGCTTCCCTCCATTGAGTGCAATGGGTGGGACCGGGAGCCCGTGACCCTCTCTTCAGCCACTGGGACTGTGCCTCGGGGGTGGGAGCCTGAACCAAGAGTCCTGGGACAGACACAGGACATCCTGTGGTCTTGTGACTCCAGAACCCCCACCCACTTCCGTCCCCAAGGAGCCCACCACCAGGGCCTCTGAAACATTCACCCTGAGACACACATGTCCTATCCCAAGCTCTGGGGTCGACAGCAGGTTGGAGGCACAAACCCCAGGAGTGAAATGACTGAGGTCGGAAAGGGCCAGGCGTCCAAGGGGACGTTCCTGCCTGTGCTACTTACCTGTGATTGGTCTGTGTGTTCTGCTGAATTCTGTGGGGGCACCATACCCCCTTACCCATGCCCTCACCCCTCCTGCTTGGTGGACGCAGCTCGACTGTCTGGCACACACATGCCTGGTGTTTAATTCTGCATGTTGCACACACACACCAGCCCCGAGGAGGAGGGTTAACCCTTCCAAACCCCACTCCTTCGCAGCAGGAAAGCAGCCACTTATGTTGGTTTGTGAGCAAGAGCAGACGCTCTCCACCTGAATGGGTAGGGTGCAGAGCACGGAGAGGGCACAGCTCAGCGCCTGTGTCCACACCTGGAAATGTCAGAGTGCTGATGGGGCCCCTCTGCTGCTCAGAGGTGGTGAGAGCTGGCTAGTGCCCCGGTCTGGGGCCTGAGTCCTGGATGGGGGGTGGTGCAGGGCTGCAGCAGGCTGCAGCCAGGTCTTGTGGGGCTTAGGGGAGGCCAACCCCGCAGCAGGCGGCAGTCCACCCCGGGCACCTGCCAGGGCCTCAGTGAGCTGTCAGTGGGGCAGGGACTCGGTTCAGTTATCCATGCACTTGGTACGAACCTGTGTGCTGCTCAGTCTGGTGGTGCTGGCAATAACTAACTGTAAGGTCCCTGTGGTGTTGGAGAAGACTCTTGAGAGTCCCTTGGACTGCAAGGAGATCCAGCCAGTCCATTCTAAAGGAGATCAACCCTGGGATTTCTTTGGAAGGAATGATGCTAAAGCTGAAACTCCAGTACTTTGGCCACCTGATATGAAGAGTTGACTCATTGGAAAAGACTCTGATGCTGGGAGGGATTGGGGGCAGGAGGAGAAGGGGACGACAGAGGACGAGATGGCTGGACGGCATCACTGACTCGATGGTCGTGAGTCTGAGTGAACTCCGGGAGTTGGTGATGGACAGGGAGGCCTGGCGTGCTGCGATTCATGGGGTCGCAAAGAGTCGGACACGACTGAGCGACTGAACTGAACTGAACTGAAGGTCACCACACACATCTTGGAACGATGTGGCCAAGTGTTTCACACCATGGGCAGGGGCTGGACTGCCCATGTTATCCCTGGACACAGGCTCCGAAGGCCCAGACCCCACACCTTGGGACTGTTTCACCCGAGGATCACATGGGCTCTGATTGGTGAAGAGCCAGGTAAGCATGGACCCTGCAGGATGGAGCTGGCGGGGCCATCACGTGGAAACTGGGTGGGCAGCCATGCTACTTGTGGGGGCTCCTGGGATCCGCCAGCGAGGAGTCAGGGGTAGGCTGGGTCAGCGGTGAGTGTCCTGTGTCTGGAGACCCCTGGCCAGGTTCACCCAACTTGAAGGGGACCCAGGCACCCTGATCCCCCAAACCTGGCTAAGAACTGAGTGCTGGCGCTTGCCTTTCCTGCTCCCCATTGAGGGTGGCAGGCGGTGGCCTATACGAGACATGGGTGATAACGTTCAGTGGGTGAGGGCACCCGACGCCAGGCTTCCAAGCTAAGTGCACACCGAGTGCCCCTGGCCTCAGGGCAACCTGATGGGGACTCTGCACGCATGCCCTGTCCCAGGAGCAGGCAGCCCTCACCCCACCCAAAGCCTCAAGAGGGTCTCTGTGTCCAGCCCAGCAGCAGCACACTGCTGTGTCGGCGCTCGGCTCTGGGGCTGGCCCGGGCTCTCGGCCCGCTCACCAGCGAGGTCTTTGGTCACTCGCATGGGACAGCTATGCTGAATGAGAAGGACCTCGAACAGCTCATGACCTAAGTGACAGGAAAGGGTGGGCGGGAGACAGACAGATGGAATCAGGCTGTGGTCCCGAGTGGGTTTTTTGGGTTTTTTTAGATAAAACTCGCGACATAAAATCACTGGTTGTAAAGTGACCATCCAGCAGCATTTAGAACGTTCACATCATCATGCTGCCACCCCCTCTGCCCAGTTCCAGAACACGCCCATGACCCCACAGATGACCCCGCACCCATCAGCTGTCACCGCCTTCCCTCCCTCTGCTAGCACCCAGGGATCCGCTCTTTGCCGTTCTGGGGTCTGGCTGCCTCCACGGAGCGTGGGGCTTTGAGGTCTGGCCACAGTGCAGCTGCCTGGGGGGGAAGTCAGTGCCCGGCAGGGCCTCTGGGCGGGGCCGTCGGGGAACCAGGGGCTCTGCCTCATTTCTGTCCTCCGCGCCAACGTTCTGGCACCCTGATCCCTACTGCCACGCATCCCCCCGGGTCCACATCTCCCGCACTGAGGGTCTGAGGGTCCTCGGCCTTCCTGCTGCAGGTCTCAGGCCCCAGCCTTCCTCCTCCAGCCTCAGGCCCCTCCTTCCCCCTCCCCACAGCTGCTCCCAGCATCAGCACCACCCAGAGGGCTTGTTGAATCAGGACTGGGCCCTGGAGCCTGGGTGAGGCCCGAGAATTTGCCTTTCTAACGAGTACCCAGGTGATGCCCCTGGGGCTGCTCTCCCGCCCTGGGCACCAGGAGCCTCACCTGCAGGTGCTGCCCGCCTCTAACTCAGGTCTGGCCAGGCCCTGGCAAAGCGGGGCCTGTGTGAGGCACAGCCGAGAGCAGGCTTGTCTGCCCGACACCCAGAGGACAGCACAGGGCGGGGACCCGGTTTCTCGAAGGCAGGCTCCGCTGCCCATGCTTATGATGAACTGAGGTCCCATAGATTTATTGTGAAAGGCTCCTGTGGGCCATCCTATCACACTTCTCTGCAACAAATGCCAATCGAAACTAACATCTAGGGAGTTCTGTGAACATCAGGCCCTCAGTGTTCAATAGTTTCTTTTAGATTTTCCTGGATTTTCCCTTAAGTTAATCTTAGTACAAAATGCACATATTATAATTATATTTTTGAAAAATATGTAAAACCACAGTAGGCTTTTTTTTTTTTTAAAAATGCATCTCTTGCTCAGATGGATGTCTGGGATTTTCTGTGCTTCACTTATTGCTTCTCTGGTAGCTCAGTTGGTAAAGAATCCTCCTGCAATGCAGGAGACCCCAGTTAGATTCCTAGGTCGGGAAGATCCCCTGGAGGAGGGTATGGCAACCCACTCCAGTATGCTTGCCTGGAGAATCCCCATGGACAGAGTAGCCTGGCAGGCTATAGTCCACGGGGTCGCAAAGAGTTGGACATGACTGAGTGACTAACCACAGCGGCAGGATCAAACAAGGCTTGATGGGCATTAACACTGAATTGATGACATTGCCTCAGGCCTCTCAGAAGCCCAGGTAGTGTCTCATGAGAATTGGAGTTGACACTTCATTGCTGTCAGTTTGGTCGGAATCAGATCAGTACACAGTGGGGCTGGATGGATACGTGCGGTGGCGGCAGGTGACGGCAGGGGAAGCTGTGTCTGAGCAGCAAAGGACTGGCTGAGGGCCTGCTCTGTGACCCGTCACCCAAACTTAGAGGCTCTAAGACCTGTCTGTCTCTGAGGGTCAGGATCCTGCGGCCGCTCGGCCGGGTGATCCCGCTTGGTCGGGCCCTCCATGGGGCTGGTGTCAAGGTGTCCTCTGGGTTCCACCATTGGAGGGTCCATGCCCATAAGGGCTGGCCTCATCCTGCTGATCATCAGCTGGGTGCCCTGCCGTGTGGCCTCTTCAACGGGGTGGCCTGGATTATTTTACCTGGCAGCTGGGCTCTGAGAGGGAGTAGGGATAGGAAGAGAGAGGGAGAGAATGGGTCTACCCCCTGAACCTCCAGGCCTGTACCCCAGGGCCACCTGCACTGATTTGGGGATCTTGGCTGCCTCCTCCAAGGGGCCCTGCATGGCCTTGGCACACTCCTCACCTTTGCCCCGCAGACAGCTGCCCACTGGCCCCGGGGCCCACACCATGCAGGGGTTGGGCTGGGCTCTGTGAGAGGGGACAGCTTGGGTACAGGAAGGTCCTTCTTAGGGGCTGGGGGGAAGGGAGACTGGCCGGGCCTCTGGGGTCACAGGCTGGGACCTGTGGAGGGACAGGAGGCAGTGGCCAGAGGCGGCTCTGGGGCCTGGGTGATGGTGCGCTCCCTTGCCTGGTGTGCAGCTGCCAGCCTGGTGTGTGGTCCCCCGGGTGGCCTGGCACTCACCATCCTCGATCTGTCCTGGCTCCTGGGTGGCGGGCAGCTGGGGGAGACATGAAGACATGTCCTCCGTGCTCTTCCCACCGTGAGCCCCTGCCACGCTCCTGCCCACCCCACTCAAGGCTCCCCTCCGACTGATAGTCAGGACACTTCCCCACTCCACCGGGCGCTACCAAGAGCCTTGTTCTCTTTCCTTGTGCTGATGGGGAGCAAGTCTGTGAAGTGTCCCTGACGGAACTCGCTGGGTCAGAGGTGTGGCTGTTCCCATGGAAGGCAGGGGTTCCCTGGGCCAGGACGGCAGCACCGGCTGGCCCACCTTCCTGGCTGGAGCAGGTGGGCCCTACCCACCAGTGGGCACCTTTGAATGGAGCTGAGAGAAGACAGATTCAAGGAGGAGCCCGGGACGAGGGGCAGAGATGCAACCAAGAGCTTGTACTCCGCAGGACCCCGGGGGTGGAGACCCTGAACTTGATCGTGTCCTCTCCCCTCCCAGCCCACACCCCAAACTAGCAAGTACCCTGGTGATAGGATGTGGGGAGGCATCTCAAGGCGGGGTCCTCTGCAGGCCCCACCATGCTAGCTGTCCTGGGTCAGCAGAGCCAGAGCCAGGCTCAGTCCCCTGCCTTCCAGGTTACAGTGCGATCAGAGGCAGGGCCTCAGTCCAGTCAACCCTGGGAAGGGCGCTTGCCCAGCACGGACTGGATGTGGAGGGCCAGGCTGGGAGCGTGGCACTGCTGCCTGACTCCCCTTGGATGCAGCCCAATGCCTCCGGCCTCTCACACAGAGCTCCTGGGCGCCCAGGACAGGAGCACCCCACACCCCCACCCCACCCCCAGTGCACCTCTGCTCCATGGCCCGCGTAGCCCTTCAGCTCTGGAGGGGCTCCTTTGCCCTTTGGTGCCCGGGTCAGGGGACCCAAGGCAGGTCCTGGGCCCCTACTACTGGGAAGGGCCTGGAGAGCCGGGACCATGTGCCCACTCGGCCCAGCCAGGTCTGGGAGCAGGAAGTCCGTCTGCAGGGGAGGGCCTGTCTGAGCTTAGAGAGAGGAGGCCGGGGGCTGGCCCTGGGTTGAGGAGGCAGGGACAGGACAGGGCAGGAATCCATGGGTGGCGTGGCTGCCCTTCACGTGTGGGCCATGTTTTCCGGCAAATCTCCCAGTGCGGGGAAGCACAAGGATGAAACGTGTGGGTTCTGAGGACCTGGGTCGCGCCCTACACCTGACGTGTGGGCCAGAAGCCCTCTGTTTAGACAGCAAGTCTTAAAAGATGCTTACTCCTTGGAAGGAAAGTTATGACCAACCTAGATAGCATATTAAAAAGCAGAGACATTACTTTGCTAACAAAGGCCCGTCTAGTCAAGGCTATGGTTTATCCAGTGGTCATGTGTGGATGTCAGAGTTGGACTATAAAGAAAGCTGAGTGCCGAAGAATTGATGCTTTTGAACTGTGGTGTTGGAGAAGACTCTTGAGAGTCCCTTGGACTGCAAGGAGATCCAACCAGTCCATCCTAAACGAGATCAGTCCTGGGTGTTCCTTGGAAGGATTGATGTTCAAGCTGAAACTCCAATACTTTGGCCACCTGATGCGAAGAGCTGACTCATTGGAAAAGACCCTGATGCTGGGAAAGATTGAGGGCAGGAGGAGAAGGGGATGACAGAGGATGAGATGGTTGGATGGAATCACCAACTCAATGGACATGGGTTTGGGTGGACTCCGGGAGTTGGTGATGGACAAGGAGGCCTGGCGTGCTGTGGTTCATGGGGTCGCAAAGAGATGGACACAACTGAGCGACTGAACTGAACTGAACCACACAGAGAGAATCCTGGGGGGCAGAGCCGCTCCACCCTGAGGAAGGACCCTGAGGTCTACCTTTTGCTAGGGAGCCAGAATGGCAGCTGGGAGGCCCCGGGGCCAAGGCCTCAGAGAATTCCCTGAAGTTCAATCTCCCAGATCCATCTGTTTGTTCCTGGTAATTGCATGTCTCTGGCCCAGGGTAGGGGCTGGGCACAGACCCCCAGCTCATCTGCTTTGCACCAACTCCGGGAGGCAGGGCCGCAGCCCTGCTGAGGTACAGGCCAAGAAATGGAGCTCAGTGAAGTCAGGGGTGTGTCCCCAGCCCTCGCCCAGGAGTGCAGGTCCAGAGCCCTGAAGGAGGAAGTGTCAGACAGCCTCACCCTGGGGGAGGCAGCCTTCAAGGGAGCACCCTGACCCTCTGCCTCTCTGCCCTGGAGGGGGGCCACCTGGGGCCCCGGCTCATGCAGACCCGCTGCCCCAGCATCCCAGTCACCTGAGGGGGCCCGGCCCTGGGCACGAGGGAGGCTCCTGTCCTGGTCTCCTTAGGGAAGGGGTACGGGGATGGCCTCAACGATCTGGCGGCTCACGTGTCAGCTCGTTGCTGGCTGAGAGCAGACAGCAGAGAGGCTTCAGTTCACACCAGGGGTCCCAGCTGCCGTGCACAAGGTGGTCCTTGGAAAGCAGGACCTTGGAAGACGTTCGCTTCCTTCTCTTTGTCAGCAGAACGTGATGAAGCTTCAACAGTGAGCCAATCTTTACTTGTGTGATACACACAGCAGAGTTACTTTTAAAGGCTTGTGTCCAAGAGCCGTAACGTATTTACTGGGAGTGATGGACCACAACCGTCCAGACGGCTGCGGGAGGTCCCCACCAACCGCACCCTCGAAGCTGTCAGCGGGAATAAACTTGTAAAAGCTCCTCGGCCTCTGTCACTGTTATCCTAACAAATCACACAAGTAAGACGTGAGCACGTGCTTTCAATCAAGGAGGGGCTGCGTCTGCGGCACGGGAAGTACCTGTGCTTTGAACTTGGCTGTAACTTCAGAATTCCACCGGAGAAAAAGCAGCTACTCAAGTCACAATTTGACCAACATCTTTCTCGTGATGAGTTAACACGTCTGGGTGTGTGAGGACGATTAACATGGAGCCAGCATCCCCCACAGAAAGCATGGCTCCGTGGAGACAAACATCAGTTATCATGCTGCTGATTTGGTTCCTGGAACTGAGGAAAGGACTAAGGCCATCCATGCGTTTTATTTTAAATAAGGATGTAACGTGTCTCTTCTGTAATGATGGTTTTGTGGGCCGAGTTGTGTCCCTGAGACTCATCGGTTGGAGCCCTAACCCCTGGAGTATCAGAGCTTGTGGTTGTTTTGGGAGGTGGTTCTGGTTATATGTGTTAGTCGCTTCAGTCATGTCCGACTCTTTGCGACCCCATGGACTGTAGCTCACCAGGCTCCTTTGCCCATGGAATTTCCCAGGCAAGAATACTTGAGTAGGTTGCCATTTCCTCCTCCAGGGGATCTTCCTGACCCAGGGATCAAACTCAGGTCTCCTGCATTGCAGGGGAAGATTCTTTACCATCTGAGCCACCAGGGTTACAGGTCTCATCGGCCCTGATCCGATGAGACTTAGGATAAGAGATTAGGACCCAGACATACTCAAAGGAAACCCCAGGAGGACCATAGGAGGACGGCCGGGGCCCTCAGCGTTGCCATAGCCCAGCGCCTGGATGGTAGCTGAAGTGGGGTGGTCCTCCATCAGCGTTTACAGAGCACGTGAATGATGGGTGATTCAGGGGGTCATCAGGGGCTCTGCTGGAAAGCACCCCATGCTGAGGCATTTCAGGGGAAACCCAGGGGGTCTTGTGACAGGAAGTCCTCTGCCAGCCGCCAACCTCTGTGACCTCCATCACAGAGGTGCACATTCCACTTGCTGAGCCCCTCCTGGGCGCTGGGGGTGGGAGCCAAGGAGCCAGAACTTGGGGAGAAAAAGCTCAAGGTCTGTGCTGAGAGGCGGGAGCAGAAAGGGGAGAGTGAGGGGAGGGAGGGGAGAGGAAGAAGCCCATGGTGAACTCTCCAGCGGGGAGGAGGAGCCTTGCAGGAACCTGCACCCCAGATCGAGGGTTCCCAGGCACCAGCTTTGAGAACTGCTTTCCTGGAGCCTCCCTTGGCAGATAGAGTGAATGGCCCTTAGAGGGGGAGGTGGTGGGGCTAGGAGGGAGGGGACCCTTAAGAACGTGGGCGGAGGAGAGAAGGAGGGGCTGGACACCCAGGGGCTGCAGTGACCATGAATGTGACCCCAGGTGCAGTGCAAAGGGGCAGGCATGGGGTGGGGTGGACTGAGGTCGCTCAGCTGAGGGAGAAGGGGGTTGTAGAGAGCCCCTGGGAGAGCACATGATCTCTGAGCACGGGGCCCCCCACCCAGGAAAGAGGCTGAAGACAGGGTGGCGCTGGTGGTAGTAATGGTGAGACCACATGCACTCTGACGCCCCCACTGAAGCAGGCTGGGTCATGACCCTGACCATCTCGCGGACCAGGCAGAGGACATCCATGCCCATCTAGCCAAGAGGACTGAGAAAATCTTGCCAAAAAATTGCCAAAGAAAATCTCGATGCAGGGTTAAGAATCCACAAACACCACTAACTCCATTTCTACTGAAGCCAAAAAAACTGCCTTCACTGCTCATAGAACCTCACTGTCACTGCCCTAAGCCCGTTTAACCTTGAGCACACAGTGCCCCAGGGCCAGCGTCCGCACAGCCCGCTTCCTGGAGGCATGGCTTTAAAACTGTCACCAGCGGTAACACTTACATCTTCCCGAGGCCTGGGCGAGGGGAGAACCGGGCAGTCCTGCACCTCAGGACCCTCGAGGTTTCTTCTTTCTTGAAGAAACAAAACCCTCGAGATTTATGTACTGCAAGATGGAGAGGAAAGGTGGCCAACAAAGACGGTGCATTTTGTGCCTTATCAAGTGTCATCAAAATGGAGGAAAAACAAAAAAATATCATCAGGTAGCAGGGACAGGACACCAACACAGAGGCCGAAAACCCTGATCTGGGGCCAGTCTGGGGCCAACTGCCCATCAGGCAAGTGGTCAGTGGATGGTTGCCCAGAACCCCAAGCTTTCTTCTCCCTGGATAGGTCCTTCTGGAGGCCTCCCCCAAATGACTTCCCTCCCCAGGTGCCCAGATACCCCCGTCCCCAGGTGCCCAGATACCCAGGTGCTCAGATCCCCAGATGGCCAGGCCCCATGGCAGGGAGGGTGGGACTCCTGCTCTTCAGGTGCCCGGGACACCCAGCCCAGGGAGGCTCTGAGCTGTACCTCTGAGGGTGGCTGGGGCCCCGACAGGGTGCAGGCTGGGGCCCAGATTGGCCCTGTCCCTGAAGATGCCCCTCCACGTGTGGGTGGCAGATCATGCCCAACTCCATCCAGCTTTGGGGTGCCCCGGCTAACGTTGATAGGGAGCAAATGAGTCTTGCTGGTCTCCCCAGAGCCTGGCCTGTTGCACCCACCCCTGAGTTTGTGTGGACCAAGCAGAGGGAGGAGGCCTGCGGGGTCCCCGGGTGCAGGGCAGGAGGTGGAGGTGCTGCCTCCCTCCAGTACTGGGGTGACTCACATCAAACAGTGGGGCCTTTGTTCCAGCCGCTCTGCGTGTGCGCGCGCGGGGCTTTCTTGCTCCTCATCGGCCGCTAATTACAGCTCTGCCTGCTCCCGCCCCCACCCTGGCCTTTGAAGTGGGCGCCGCTGCCCCCCCAAGGCCTCGCACCCCTAATTGCAGCCCCCCTCCAGGCCCTGCTGCTGGCTGCTAAGTTTTTCTTGGTCTTTTCAGCAGGTTGTTGGGAGAAATTACAGTGCAGCTCCAAGCAGAAGGTAAAACCTATGCTTTTATCGGGTTTAGATTAATGTGGGTTAATCTGTAAAGAATTTTAAAAACATGCTTTGTGTGGCAAGGATGGGCTCAGCCTGGAGGTGGGGACTGATGCCCCTCGCCAGCTGGAAATGACAGACCTGGTGAACCGGGGAGAGGAAGAAGCCTGGTGCCGCGGGTCCTATATGGGCAGACATGCCGAGGTTCCCTGTGTCCCTGTCCTGTCTGGAGCACAGCAGCCCTGGAAGTGGCACAAAGCAGAAGCCCTGACTGCTTGGCCACTTTTCTGTCTGCTTCCTTTTTATATATGGTTAATAAGACTAACTCGAATGATTAAACTAATGCAGCTTGTGGTATTTGAAATGAGCCAAGAGCATGCTGGCGCGGGGAGAGGTAGGCTCATTCTCCCTTCTTACCCATCCCCAATCCCCTCCCCACATTTGGTCCCAACATAGCGAGTGGAGCCTTCAGAGATGGCTGTGTGCGTGCCGAGTCGCTTCATTCATGTCTGACTCTTTGTGACCCCATGGACTGTGACCCACCAGGCTCCTCTGCCCACCAGATTCTCCAGGCAAGACTACTGGAGTGGGCTGCCGTGCCCTTCTGCAGGGGATCTTCCCAACCCAGGGATCGAACGCAGGTCTCTCACGTCTCCCGCATTGGCAGGCAGGTTCTTTGCCACTGAGCCGCCTGGGAAGCCCCAAAGATGGCTGCTCCAGCAGGAAATATGCTGCTAGAAAAAAATTACTCGGGATTGGGGCAGCGGGTTGTGGTGTCAGAAACTCAGCAGCTGCTCTGGGCGGCCTCCTGGCGACAGCCTCCTGCCTGCCCTTCTCCTGGAAGGGTCCTCCCTTGGTTGGGCCCACATTTCCAGCAAACTTGGCCCAGAACCTTCAAAGGAAAACTGCCAGGGCCTCCTTGAACCACAGATGTGACACTGAGTGGCACTGAGCCCTTGGACAGGGTTTGTCTGGGCGGGGTCTGTACCAGAGTCTCTTAGAGGCTCATGGGGTGCTGTTAGAGCGCAGGACGGTATATGGAACAGTAAGCAGGTGCCTAAAGTGTGCTGTAACCACCTTGGGGAATAGAGGTGCCCACTGAAAAAAGACCCCACCATCTGGACACACATTAATACATCACATTGAAATTCCCTGCAATGGTGGTTTCTAGACTTAAACTGTAATGTAGGAGACTCTTCCCCCACTAAAGTGACATGACCCAGAATTCCAGGTTATAAGCATAATAAAATCAGTCCATATGCACAGAAGTCAGCATACAGTATCCTCACCTCTCAGCTCCTCTTCTTCTTCCCTTTCCTCTCCTTCTGCTCTGCTCTCCACCCTCGGATGTGTCTTGAAGATAAGTTTAGAAGTACTCCTTTAGATGAGGTAGTCAGAGTCCTTCAGAGAAATTGAACCATGGTGGAGGACAGGCTCAAATATCTCCTTTTTGTGACTCTGACCCCAAGTCCCCAGAGGGAGAGCCCTCCTGCAGGCTCTCCTGGCACTTCTGTCGTCAGGCTGGAATCTGCGTGGGGCCGTCTGGTGTGTGGAAGAAGGGACCAGCCAGGGGGGCATCAAACTCTGTGAGCGTTGGTGGAGTGAGCTGCCGGGAGGGCTTCAGGGAACCTGGAGCGGTTGGGTTTTTTCTGTAATTTATTTATTTGTTTGGCTGTGTCTGGTCTTAGTTGTGGCACACGGGATCTTTCATTGCGGTGTGTGGCTTCTCTCTAGTTGTGGTGTGCAGGCTCTAGAGCGCAGGCTCAGCAGTTGTTTCATGGAGCTTAGTTGCTCCACCTCACGTGGGATCTTAGTTCCCAGACCAGGGACCAAACCGAGTCCTCTGCATTGGAAGGCAGATTCTTGACCACTGGACCATCAGGGCAGTCCCTGATTACGCATTTTTGAATGCTAAGATGCAAGGCTGAGCCCTACAAGGCATGGTCTGGGTGCTGGAACTTGAGACGTCATTCAAAGGGTCGCCTGAACGAGTGACTGAACCCCAAAAAGTGGCTCCTGCAGGGGCGCTTCCCCAGAGGGGTCAGTCAGGCCAGGGAGACACAGGGGGCAAGCAGGAGTGCTGGGGAGCAGCCCACCTGGAACAGCCCCTGGGAGGAGGAGGCACCCCCTGGACATGGCATGTGTGCGGACAGGTGAAACTGCAGCTGGGTGCTGGGCAGGGCTGGACCCCTGGCCTGAAGGGCACACCCTGGATGTTCTCTTTATCCCAGGAGCCATGGAGGGAGAGCAGCCAGGCCAGGGCTGGGTTCCGCAGCGGCCATTATGGGCGGGTGCGGGGGGTCCTGAGGGGGCAGGAGACAGCTGGGCAGTGGCACTGTGGGACAAGGGTGGCTGGCCAGGAAGGCGGGGGGCGGGGGGCAGCAGTGTTTGTGGGTAAACTCAGTGGGGCTTCCTGAGGGAGGTGCCAAGGAAGAATTCCGGGGTACTGGCCTACACCCAGGATGGAGCCGGCTCTGAGTGGGCAGCATTGGAACAGTGCCTTTGAGATGCTGGTTGGGGGTGTTGGGTGGGTAAGGATTTCAGGTGAGCTACTGCAAATACAGCCTGATGCTCAGCACAGAGGTACAGGCTGTGCCTTCTGCGTCCAGGGGCTGCCTGAGAGGAGAGGGATGTGAGGAAGAAAGCAAGTGCTCCAAGTGAGCCTCTGGGTGGAACTTCCAGTGAATTAGGGGAAAACGTAGCACAAGTGTGCTTTACCCCAGGAATGCAAGGATCATTCAGCGTTAGGAGGAGATCTTGTGATTAATTCCACTGAAAATGTAAGATAGAAAATACATGAAATCACATCAATTGAGGTGCAACAGCATTTGAGAAAATGCAGCAGCCCTTCCTCCTCTAAGTAAAAGAAAAGAAAAATTCTTTAATATGATGATGTTTGCAAGCCCCGCTGAGGTTCCCACTGAACTCAGGGGCAAGAAAAGCCTGCTATTGTCATGGTTGCAAACATTTTCTGAAGGTTCTGGCTCATATACCATAAAATAAGAAGGCACGGTGCACATATTAAAACAGAAGGGCCAGCATCACTTTCATCTGGAGACAGTGTTTGTCTGAAAAACAAGAGATGCTGGAATCACTTAGTAGGGACTTCCGGGCAGTCCAGTGGTAAAGACTTTATGCCTCTAGTACACTCTCGTGCTTCTGATGCAGAGGGTGTGAGTTCAATTGCTGGCTGGGCGACAAGAATCTGCATGCCTCAGTGCACAGCCAAAAAATAAATAAAAATAAAAAATAAAACAACCTCCCAAGTTTTCTACTTTCATAAGGAAAAAAAAAGAGTTAATTTAAGGTTGCTAGATAACTGTACAAAAATGAATAAATTTTCCTAATACTAGCAATAACCAAATGATGATAAAATCATGAATAAATATAGAATATTTACAGAAATAACTTTACAGAATAAATGCAGGACCTCTACAGTCAAAACTATACTTTTAATTCAAGGTTGGAATAAACAGAGAGATATACATATCCCTGGGTGGGAAGACTTCATGTCATAAAAATGCCCTGTATTCTAAGATTAATCTATAAACTTACTGCCATTCTAATAGGTATTCCTGTAATGCTTTTTGCTCATTTGTTCAAATTTCATTTGGAAGGCAGAGGTAAGAACCAATCATTTTTAAGTTCATGGGGGAAAATACGTAAGAACTGCTAATGCATTCCTGGAAAGGGAAAACTAGTGTGTATATCCTTTATCTGTATGTATGAACACTTACTATAAATGCTGTTGTCAAAATAATACTCTGGTAAGGGAAAGAGAGAAAGAGATTAATACAGCAGAGATCAGGGGAATGGATCCGAGTGCACAGAGAAGCCTCTGTGTGTGTGTCTATGTATGAGTTGCTCAGTTGTGTCTGACTCTTTGCAACCCCATGGACTATAGCCCACCAGGCTCCTCTGTTAATGGAATTCTCCAGGCCAAAATACTGCAGTGGGTTGCCATTCCCTTCTCCAGGGGATCTTCCGCACCCAGGGATCAAATCTGAGTCTCCTGTGTTGCAGGTGGATTCTTTACCACCTGAGTCACCAGGGAAGCCCCATAGAGAAGCCTGATCCATCATAAATGCGATGTTTCAAAATGGTGGGAAAGGAGAGGGGTTTAATACTGATGCATGCAGAACAGCTTCTTGGGAGCAGAGTTCAACTCGTAGCAGTCCAAATATTCTGGACCACAGACCAGACGGAAAAGAGAGCTACACATACACAAATCGAAAAGTCCTGTAAGACCCAAACGTCTTGAGGAAAATGTTACTAAATAAAAAATTTAAATACCTGGCAAAAGACAAAGCATCAAAAAGTATTCCCCCCAACAGCATCAAAAAAGAAGTGATAGGGAGAAAATATACGTAGTGAGCCTTTAGCAGGCCTTTAGAAGTCCTACTTTCCAAAGAATGCTTCTTGGGATGAGAAAAGCAAACTCATGGGTTTCCCTGGTGGCTCAGTGATTAAGAGTCCACCTGCCAGTAGAGGGGACATGAGTTCGATTCCTAGTCTGGGAAGATCCCACATGCTGGGCAGGGTGACTAAGTGCGTGCACCACAACTACTGAGCCTGGGCTGTGCAGCCCGTGAGCCACAGCTGCTGAAGCCCTTGTGCGTTAGCGTCTGTGGTCCGCAAGAGAAGCTGCCGCAGTGAGAAGCCTGTGCACTGCAACTAGAGAAAAGCCTGGACAGCAATGGAGACCCAACACAGCCCAAAGTAAATACATAAATAAAATTACATAAAAGAACAGAAGCAAACTCTAGGACGCCCCTGGCAGTCCAGTCGTTGAGAGTCCGCCTGCCAATGCCGGGGACACAGGTTCCATCCCTGCTCTGGGAAGATCCCACATGCTGAAGAGCGGCTAAGCCCGGGTGCTACAGCCACGGAGCCCGTACTCCACATCAGCAGAAGCCGTCACCGCAGTGAGAAGCTTGAGTCCCGCAACTAGGCAGTTACCCACCCACTCACCACAACTAAGGGAAAGCCCTCCCAGCAATGAAGATCCCACACAGTCAAAAGTAAATACAATTTTAAAAATTGAAAAAAATAATAAAAGCAAACTCCTATTCAATAACCTAAAGAGACCTCTTATCAAACCACTTTTTAAATGGAATCCTACCTTGCATTTGCTGGAAACGGTGGCCTCATGTGCTTCTTTCCAGCTGAGTCCAAGATTGACGGGCGCACGGCTGGGTGTCAGGGGGGAGCCCAGCCCTGGCAGGGGGCCTGGCCCAGGAGCAGATAGTGTAGGGTCGGCTCTGCTCCCTGTGCAAGTGTGCCAGATCCTCCCAAGTCCATTTAGACTTGCCATCACATGCTGAGTGTTCTCTTATGTTCTCAGAGATCTTTGCAAACATCCTTAGAACAGCGGTCATTAAATACCAAAACATGGTGTATTCCTGAGGTGTGTGTGTGTGTCTTTAAATTATTAAAAGCCATCAAGGTTAAACAGTCTGCATAATGGACAGGTGAGTTTAATAGAAAAATCGGGGGATTCGGTGATATGCTCTTGTAACACGAAGTTGTCATTTCAAATCCCCCTTTATCTGTCACCACTCCCAGCTTTTCCTGGAGAAAGCATCAGCCATGGTTGGGATACAAGCCTCTCTTCCAAGCTGAACAGCCCCAAAGAGAAGTGGACAAGGGAGAGGGGAGGTCAGCTGGGATCAGAGTTAGGCTGGATGTGTTTGGGGACACTCTTGGGAGGTTTTATATGCTTTCACTTGGAGGCAGTTAGGCAACCCGAGTGGGCAGGCATTCCCAGGAGAGAAATTCCAATCATGAACCATTCTGGCAGGTTTTGAACAACCGCAAAGCAGGGTCCTGCTGTTTTTTGCACATGCTTGTGTCTAGTGGGTTCTTGGGACACGTCCCTGTGACTTTAGTGCCTGTGATGTGAGAAAAAGTGATTGCCACGGCACAAGAGGCTGGGGAAACCTGGGATAGAAGACTGTGAGGCTTTCTGTGTTGCCGAAGCCTCAGAGGCTTCCACTCATGGGTGCCTGCATGTCCCCAGGGAGGGCGCTCGTCCCTCTGCACTTGCTGCGCCCCTCAAAGCTCGCGTGCTTGATACACGTTGCAGAAATGCTGCTTCCTGTGAACTAAGCCCACCACGTATCTTGGGTCCCTGCTGTGCAGGGCTGACTAGGCACCTTGGACAGAAGGAGACAATTCATTGCATCCATGTGAATTTGCTCAGGATCTCATAGGACCCAATATGGAGAAGGACCTGCTGAGCTTTCTCTGGGTTTGGGGCTCCCGGTCCTGTGACAGGGCAGGTTTAAGAGGGGGCTTGTGGGATTTCCTTAGGAGACAGGAATTCCTGTGATTAGGACGTAAACCACCTGTACGTGGACAGACAGACGGAGAAACAGACGGAGGGACAGTCTCTGGAGTCACAGGGGCTATGTTGTGGGAAGCGCCTTTGGCATGGGCTTCCCAGGTGGCACTAGTGGTAAAGAGCCCGTCTGCCAATGCAGGAGACACAAGAGACGTGGGTTCGATCCCTGGGTTGGGAAGATCCCCTGGAGGAGTACATGGCAACACACTCCAGTATTCTTGCCTGGAGAATCCCATGAACAGATGAGCCTGGCAGGCGATAGTCCATGGGGTTGCAAAGAGTCCGACATGACTGAAGCGACTTAGCATGCCTTTGGCATATTCTTTCTCCGCTTTCCTCTTCCTCTCTCTCTTTCCCTCCCTCTCTCTGACTCTGTTTCTCTCTCTATGCCTATGTCTCTCTCTCTCTCTGTCCTTCCCGCCCCTCCCTCCAAGCCCTGAACCCAGGCTCTGTTTGCCCCCACAAGTAGCTTCTGTGTCAGACTGGCAGCCGCCCACACCTCGGAGCTGGGGCTTCCCAGGGAGAGCTTGGGGTTCACAACCAGAACGCTGCCTCCTAAACAAGGAAAAGGTGCCTTTGGGGGCCTGGGAACTCTCTCCCCTCCCCAGTCTGTCCTTGCACACTCTCGGAGGGATTTCAGAAAGTATAATCATGCTTAGATCACGCTTAGTAACTGTCCCGCCTGGAGCAGGTTCGCAGGTCGACTGTGGTTCGGGGAGGTCAGAGCCCAGAGACCATGAGGAGAGGAACCACCGCCTTGCCCCTCCCCCAGGACGCTCCTGTCTCCTCATTAGCTGTTCCCTTGAATGACTGACTTCCCTCCGGAGGGAAATTCCTGAAACCCAGCAGTTGACAAACCCACACACCCTCGGAAGGCTGGGCACCAGATAAAAGCCCTCGCGGGAGCCGGCCTCCTGGACGGCCACTGCAGGCACGGGGACCGCCCGCCGGCTGCTGCCTCCTTCCAGCGGTGGCCGACCTCAGTCCTGGGCTCGGAGTCCGCACCAGGGGACACAGGTCCTGGGAGTTTTCTGGTTCGCTCTCAGCCCTCCCGGATGATCTATTTCTGTCTTTCCTTTGGGAAAAACGCGCTTTGCCAATGACTAATCGCAGACCCACCGAGATGCTGTCGGCAGGGCAGGACCCCCGCCCGGGGCGGAAATGAGGCGATAGAGCTGTCTGCAGCCCGACGTGCCAGCAGCACCTGCGCCGGCCCCAGGGATGCGGCCGCCACAGTGACTGCCGGGCCGAGGTCGCTGCGAGGGCCGAGCCAGGTGCTCACGGAGCCAGTGGCTGCCTCCCCGACGCGGGCGTGTGCGGAGCCGCTGGATGGAGCTTGGGACCCGGGCCCCTCATGTCTGCCCTGCTGACTCTGTGTGTCGTGCTCCTGCCCCTGGCGACCCCAGGCCGCGGGGCCCGGCAATGGGAGCCCTGCACTGGTAGGTGGGGGGCGCGGGTGGGGGTGGGGCGGGCTGGGGGTCAGGAGGGGAGCGGGCAGGCCGAGTTCAGGTCACCGTGCGGAGATGGCTGTGGGAACTGCACCACTGGGACGGGAGGAGGCAGAGATTAAAGGGAGCAGCAAGCCGGCGCTCACAATAGCAATGCCAGCAGGGTGGGGACTCCTTTCAAAGACCTCGCCGCCCCCACCTGAGGCCCTTCACAGGTACCTACCTGCTGGGCTTCCCGAGAAGGCCTTACACCTGCCAGAGGAATGAAGCCCGGCAGCTGGCAGGTCCGTCACCTGCCCCGGACAGAGAACCCAAGGCTGCACTCTTAGCTCAATGCAGTCTTGGTGGCCGCGTCCCTAGAGATGCAGAATGCGTGATGACAGCCCCTAGGGCACCGACCGCCCACCCCCACCAAGCGAGAGCGGAGTTACAGGGGGAGATTCCACCCCTCCTCCTTAGAAAGGGCGCCTTGACCTGTCAGTGACCATGACCTCATCATGCCTTTCTGAAGTTTCTACCGAGAGACTATTGATCAAACCTAACGCTGTAAAACAGAGTAACAGGGAGACGAGACCTGGAAGCCAGAAGCCAGGCTTCGGGAAGGGGAGTGAGTGATGGTGGGGGCCATTATGGAGGGTGGTGGTTTGGCCGGCTGTCGTCGAGGGCAGGATGGCACTGGGATGGCTTGTGTGAGGCTCTGGGTTTACTTTCAAGTATCTGGTCCTGGGCTCCTGGAACCCTCCCTAGTCCCTGAATGTTGTGGCACTTTGCTCTGATGGCACTTGGCTCCCAGTGATGGCACCATGGCCCATGATGTCCCCCCCCCAACCCCCGCAGCATCCCAGTGTTTGGAACGCTGACCTTATGGGGGGGTCCATAAAGGTTCTCAGGCCCCCATTCCTCCAGGGAACAGCCAGATCGTGCAGGTGAAGAGGAGCAGCCGTGGAGTTGGGGTGTCAGGAAGGACTGAAGCCTGGGCCTCCGAGGCCCCAGGCCCCTGCACCTGCCACAGTCAAAGCCTCAGGATGCGTGATTTGCAAACCACATACAGGCCAAGCCCACCTGTAACCCTGAATCCCCGGCTTAGAGCATGGGGGACAGACTTGCATGCAGGTCTAGGGTGCAGGGATGAAGCATCCGAGCCTGTTGTCCTGAGCACTCCGTATCTCCCTGGTGGGTGAGTCACAGACGTGTGTCTTCATGTTCCCTTCAGCGCTGGGAACAGAATCAACCTGCATAGTAATAATAAAGGTTATTTATAAAGCCCGCCCCCTCTCCCCTGAAGGCATGTTGCAGATAGTTAAAAGATGACCCAGTTATAAATACCTCAAACCAGGGAGGAAAGATAAAAGTCAGGTAAATAATACTGAGCTGAATTTGGAACGCTCCCAGGACAGTCGATAATGGCCAGTCAGGACTCAAATAGTCACTTTGATGGAGTTTGGTTTGGAAAAGCACAGGAGTTTACACCGCAGGGTTTGTGTGGGGTTTGGGTTTCACTTTCCCTTGGCCTTTGTTCCTGGGTCTGTGCCTGGGAAGTGCTGGGGCCTTGACTGCAACCCTGTGACCCTGGGTTTTGAAGTCCTCTGCCCCTCCACCCCGTCCAAGCCTGTGACTCGGAAAGAGCAGCCTCTTACGGGAGGTGGGGTGGCCAGATTTGCCGATGGGGAAATTGAGGTCACATCTCTGCCCAGAGCCTAGTGGGCAGACCCTCTGATAAGGGCAGGAGCCTGGGGCTGGTCCTGCTGCACAGGGGCATCCGAGGACAAGTGAAGTCTTATAGAGCCTCAGTCAAGATGGAAAAAAAGACCTTAGCAGGTGGTCAGCATGACCAAGGCTGTGGAGGGCAGGGAGTAGGGGCAGGCTGGGAGACCGGCTGCAGCTGCTGGAGCAGCTTCAGGGTGGGAGGATGAGGCGGGTCTGCAGGGGCTCTGGGCGCACATGGGGTGTGTGGGACGAGCTCCCCTGGGATGAGTGGGTCAGGCAGGATTTGGGGCCTCCCTGACCCCAGAGTCAGCCTGGGTTTTCTGATGCCTAGACCCCTCCCCTGCTCCCCCAGTGGGGCCAGCTGCCCTTGGACAGAGGGTGAACCATGACTGTAAGACTCTACCAGCTCCCACACCAAGTCCACAATTCTGGGGGGCGTGATGAGTGTAGTGCCAGGAAAGTGGCTGGGTGTGTCCTGCAGGGTTAGCGGCTTGGTGGCCTGAATTCTAGACCAGTGCTCTCGGTCAAGGAGTGACCGGCAGCTGTGGCCAAAGAGCCTGCTGTCCACCTGTAACTCAGCCCATCCCCACCCAGTGTCGTCTCCACGTGGACAGGAAAGGTGGAGGGGTTCAGTGGGAGCCATAATGGGGACAGCTGGACCCCAAGGCTGGGTCACTGGTGGGTGTAGGGGGCGGAGCAGAGAGAAGGGGGTGGGAGTTGTCTAGGGGCTGTGGGATGTCAGAACAGCATCCCCTGTAATCCCGGGAGTAGTCAGAGGTGGCTCCTCGCCTAGGACTCAGGGCGGTGCTGAGGTGTGGGTACCTGGTGGATCTGGCATCCGCAGCACCCCCTCCCTCCTTCACTTGCTCGACACCCCTGCCAGGGAGATGCTGTGCCCCAGGCTGGGAGCTGGCACACCGGCACACCGCAGCCCTGCCCGGCACATGGACAAGGGTGTCGGCAGACGTGGGGGACCCCAGGGCAGGCTGTGGGTGCGATCAGACCTGGTATCTGGGGTGGGGCGCATCCCTGGGGCTAGAGGCAGTGCCCAGGAGAGGTGGGGCACAGGTTTGCGTTATAAAAGCTAGCTGGGGTGTGGAAGCTGCAGGGCAGCGGGCAGGCAGACAGCTCAGTGAAGGGCATCTGGGGGTAGCAGGAAGCCCTCCCTACCCCACTTCTGGCAGCTCCCAGGAACTCTCCCACCCTGACTTTTGAGCTCCTTTAATGAAAACGCTGCAGGAAGTGAGCTGGGGAATCCTGGCACCGGGTGAGGCCCGCAGGCAGGTTCCTGGGAGTCAGTGTGGGCACAACACCCCCTGCTGGGCTCATGCGGCAAGGCCAGCTTATCAGTTGGCAGTCTGGGAGCTGCAGCTTGCTTCAGGTCAGGGGACCTCTGTCCATGTGGGTGTGGCCCCCACCCCACCCCACCCCACCCTCTGGTCCTGTGGCCACCAGGCTGCTTGGGAATAGCCCCAGCTCCAGGCCGGCGCCCGGCTCAGGAGCAGCCTTCTGAGCCCCACAGTCCAGGTGACCCCGGGAGCCGGCACGTGGGGCCACTCTGCACGTGCCACAGGGAGGGGAAGCCCCCTGGCGCAGTTGTGAGGGGACCCAGGCTGAAAGATCCACCTCACCTGCTTGACAGTGTTGCAGGGCTGTGGGGTGGCTTGCAGGTGGGGACAGACTGTCAGGCTGACACCCATTTCCTTTTAAAACATTCTCAACCATTAAGCTAGGACACTGCACAGAAATTAGAAAACAAAGCTTACTCATTTTTGCAATGGAACCTCATACACAAAGGGGCTCCCCTGATGGCTGAGTGGGTAAAGAATCTGCTTGCAATGCAGGAGACACCGGAGACACAGGTTGGCTTCCGTGGAGGACGGCATGGCAACCCATTCCAGTATTCTTGCCTGAAAAATCCCATGGACAAGAGCCTGGTGGGCTACAGTCCATGAGGTCACAAAGAGTCGGACACGGCTGAGCCACTAAGTATGAACATAGCAACAACATACACTATATGCTGCTTCTACGGTTTTGATTTTTAAGAGTAAATAACGGATTTCCAGGAGGCCTTTTTCCAGGGCAAAATCTAAGAAGCCACCATTCTGAGTTTTGGGGTTTGGGTTTTGTTTCCAGCTGGAGCCCTGCCCTCCCCACCTGCCTCATCTCCCCCTCCCCCCCTGCCCTGTGCTCCTGGGTGTTCTCTGAGCTCCAGGCTTAGAGAGGACCTCTGTGTGGGTGTCGGGTAGGGTGCTCTCCCTGTCCTGAGAGTCTGGGGAGTGCCAGGCCCTCTGCGTCCTAACCCCACATTTCCGCCTGAAGGGGGCGGGGCGGTACGCGGCTCCCGCCAGAGCACTGTCAGCCATGCCCACGTGCTCCTACTCCCCCAGCTCTGCTCACAAAGCCTGCAAACCGGTCCTTGCGGTGGGTCTCGGTCCTGGGAGCGGCTGGGACACGGGGTAGGGGACCCCTGTGTTAGCCGCTCACTTTTCATGCTGCCCCCAGGTCGGGGTACTGCACTTTAGGGAATTTGTGGGGGTCTCCGGCAAATCCAATATAATGAGCGTCTCTAGCAAAGTCAGGGGTACTTACTCGCCGCTGGGAGGAGGGCGAGGGAAAGGAGAATGCCCCCACAACTCCCTCGACGGTTACCGCGGGATGGGTTTGCAGCCCAGCCAGCGAGCCCCTCCGCAGCAGCCTCGGGTAATGGAAGGGGGAGGGGAGGCGACCTCAAAGGCCAGAGCTGCCCACCTTTGGGCCCTGCGGGGCAGGGTGGGGGCCCCCGCGCCGGCCTTGGCGTCGCACCTGCAGGCCTGCCTGGACCGCAGGACATGAGTGGACCAAGGGGGTCATCTGATGTCGAGGGGAAGGCAGGTGCGCGCCTGCATGTGAGTGTGCGTAAGTGTGTGAATACATATGGGCATTAGTGTGTGAGTGTGTGTGCACCTCCGCACTGCTGGGAAGAACCCAGAGCACAGCCACCTGGAGGTGAAGTTTGGTTGTGGTTTTGGCTCGCGCAGTTCCTGTGGTTTCTGCAGTGGCCTGGCAGTGCGCGAAACCAAGGGAGACTAGATGCGCTTCCAGGCCACCAACGCTGCAGCTCCACAGCCCCACCTGGCGCAGGTGGGCTGGACGGGGGCGCTGGGCTGGGGCTCAGTGTCAGTGGTGTCCAGACTCAGGTGCAGACTCCTGGGGACCCGGCTCCGGGAACCCCACACTGGGCAATGATCCTCCCTGGAACAACGCGCTCTGCGTGTTGTGTGTCTGGGGTGTCGCACACTGAACTTGGGGTGCCCCAGGGAAAGGTCCTTGGTGACTGGCTGCTGCTGCTGTACACAGATGCTCTGTCCCTTAGGCGGGTGGCTCCATCCAGAGTTGGGGGTTGGAATTCAGCTGCCGTGAACTTGGGTGAAACTGGCTGCACTTTCCCCTTCAAAACTAACCCAGAAGCAACAGCTCCCAGTGAGGGACGTGCCTGGTGTTGGCAACACCTGGGACTGTCTCCAGCTGAGGCGCCAACTGAGGCGCCAGCATCCCTGTGCTCAGTCCAAATACGCACGAAGTTTCTGTCCCCTATCCAAATGAGGCTTGCGCTCCCTCTTCTTAATGTCTTAGTGAGAAAGCCCACATCTTAGTTTTGTTGTTGTTTAGTACCTAAGTCGTGTCCAACTCTTTTGCGACCCCATGGGCCGTAGCCTCGCCAGGCTCCTTTGAGCTTGGGATTTCCTAGGCAAGAATACTGGAGCAGGTTGTCATTTCCTTCTTCAGAGGGTCTTCCCAATCCAGGGATGGAACCCACATCTCCTGCATTGGCAGGTGGAATCTTTACCACTGAGCCACCAGGGAAGCCCCACATCTTACTGGTCAGTAGAAAAAAAAAATTTTTTTTTTGGATAATTGGTAGTGATCATGGTCTCTTCTTGCAATCTGGAAGATTACATTATATGCATTTAAATATATGTTTTTGAGAAGGGGCCTGTGGGTTTCAGTAGCTGGTCAGAGGAGTTAAGGCATACAGGAAGCTGGAGCCCCCAGTTCCCTGGTCCCTGGGCGGTTGGTAAAGCTGGCCAGGGGGAGGCTGGTGAAGGCATAGGGAGGCCCAGGTGGGCAAAGCCCCAGGGGATTTCCTATCACCGTAACAGCTGGGGAAGTTGATGTCTCACACCTTCTCCATAAGAGGGTCCTAAGAGATATGGGCAGGTCCTGTGGGGCAGGGGGTAGGGGAGGCAGGATCAGGACCCTGCAGCCCCAGAGTGCAGGCAGAGGGCATAGGGTGAGTCTGTCTGCACTCATTTCCACTACCCAGTTCTAGTTGCTGCTGCTGCTACTGCTGCTAAGTCGCTTCAGTCGTGTCCGACTCTGTGTGACCCCATAGACGGCGGCCCACCAGGCTCCCCCGTCCCTGGGATTCTCCAGTCAAGAACACTGGAGTGGGTTGCCATTTCCTTCTCCAGTGCATGAAAGGGAAAAGTGAAAGTGAAGCTGCTCAGTCATGTCCGACTCTTCGCAACCCCATGGTCTGCAGCCTACCAGGCTCCTCCGTCCATGGGATTTTCCAGGCAAGAGTACTGGAGTGGGGTGCCATTGCCTTCTAGTTGCAAGAGGGCCCTACTCCCACTGACAGGTTCCCAGAGGACCTGTTTTTTTGCGGGACAGTGGCACTAGAAAAGCCATCCCAGCCCTGGGAGTCTGGACCAGGGTCTCCAGGGGAGACCATCAGAGGTCAGGTGACCTCTCTGACCCCCTCCTCCTGTAGGATTTCATGGCCTCCTGAGGGGAGCAGTGTCATGTCACTAGCAGGGTCAGGTCAAGAGCTAGGAGGTGGCACTGGGGAAGGGGTGAGGCAGGGCAAGGCAGGTTAGAAGCGAGTGTCGGCTCTGGCAAACATGAGGGGCACTCCAGAGCGCCCCCAGAGGTAGACCTCATTCAGCAAGCCTGGGCCTCAGGACCTAGAGTGTAGGCCCTGGAAGTCACCTACCCTCTGGCTTCCTCCCTTGAGCCCCATCACACCCAGCCCAAACCAGGAGCTGGGGAGGGGGTGGGTCAGTGGTCTGTGGCACAGACAAGGCAGGCCGGGGTATTTGAAGACTGAATAAAGCACCAAGTTTGAGGGCAGGTGGAGGGGCAGGTGAGCTGGAGGTCAGCAGGAGTGCTCCACTTCAGCTGTGTCCCAGGAGGCCCCACCCCTGTGAGTCTCAGGCTGACCAGGGAGAGCCAGATGGGGGCCAGGGGGCCCTCCTGCCAAGAGGCCCGCTGCTCAGTGGTTTGCCACCACAGTCTTGGTCACGTAGCACATCCCTCCAGAGCTGCCCAGAGAGTCAGACACAGGAGTCGAGGGCTGGGGGAACGACTGCAGCGAGCCTTAGAGCTCAACCCCCTTGGAAATGCTCCAAAGACACGGCTGCTGAGGATGGGGTTACTTACGTCAGCCCGGAGGCTGGAGACAGTGACGCATATGGCTACTGGGAGAGACGACCAGCCAAGGCAAGGATGGTGAGTTTATTCACTCAGCTCAAGACCCTTGTGGGAGGAAGGTACACAGCACAGGATGGGCAGAGATAGGGCAGAGCAAGGCCCCCAAAGGCTGGGGGGAAGAGCAGTGTCCATGGCTATCAGGAGAAGCCTGTGGACCCTCGGTAACATGGGGCTGTCTCGGGTTCATCTGGGCCTGACCCAGAGGCTGCAGGTGGGCTAAGGCTTGCTTGTTGAGGTTTCAGGCCAGTGCATGTTCGTGTAGGTCTGGGTCAAATCCTGAAGGGATTTGTTGCCAGAGGCTGGCAACAGAGGGGGACGGAGTGGCCCATAGCACCTGGGTGGCCCTGAGAGGACGTGCCAAGTCAGCAGCAGGGCTCCGGGGCTGAGGCGGGGATGCAGCAGGCTGGGCGGGAGCACGTGGGCCGGCAGAGGAGGGACACGGAGGACGCTGGGCGGCAACAGCTGGGCTGGCAGGAGGAGGTGGGCACGCAACAGGCAGGGCGGCACACGGGGCGGCAGAGGAGGGACACGGAGGAGGAGGGTCTGCAGCAGGGGGAGGGGGCTGAGCAGGGGGAGGCCTCACAGCAGACAGGCCTGCAGCAGACAGGGGTGCAGCAGACAGGGGTGCAGCAGACAGGGGTGCAGTAGACGGGCTCACAGCAGGCCTGCTGGCAGGGGGAGGAGGTGCAGCAGGAGGGCTGGCAGCTAGACTGCTGGCAACATGAGGAGGTAGAACAGAGGGAGGCCTCACAGCAGACAGGTGTGCAGCAGACGGGCCTGCAGCAGACAAGTGTGCAGCAGACGGGCTCACAGCAGGCCTGCTGGCAGGGGGAGGAGGTGCAGCAGGAGGGCTGGCAGCTAGACTGCTGGCAGGACGAGGCCAGGCAGGAGCTGCTGCAGGCTGGCTGGCAGCAGGGGCGGGACTCGCAGCTCACTGGGGCGCAGAGGAGGGTCAGGCGGGGGGCCGGGGCGCAGCAGCTGGGGGCACAGCAGGGGGGCTCGCAGCAGCTCTCTGGACAGTCGTCCACCTGCCAGGAGGAGCCGGTGCGGGAGTCACAGGACCCGGGCAGGCAGACCCGGCTGCTGTAGCTCAGGTCACTGGAGCAGACAGACAGGGCAGAGGAAGCCATGGTGGAGGCGGTGGGGCTGGAGGAGGGTGAGGATGTGACTGTGTGAGTGAGTGTGAATGTGTGAGGTGCTCAGGCTGCCGGCTTTATACCCCTCTTCTGTGTGTGTGTTGTCCCTACAGAGGCTCACAACGCGCTCCTTTCCTGGTTGGTGTTTGGATCTGGCTCCAGGGAACCCTCATTAGGGCTGCGTTATTTTCCTGGTAGATGGAGGCCCAGCTCGTAAATGTCCTACCTGTATGTCGGGCCATGCTGCTCCTGACCACGTGCTGAGTGGGTGTGGGAGTACAAGGTTGGGGTGGACCCAGTGTGGGCAGTGGGGGCTCTTGGCCACTGGGCACTCATTCTGGGCACCAGGGGATTAGGGAATGTGACTTGCATTCTGGGCCCTGGAAGGGGCTCTTTACTGGGGCATGTGGCCCCTTTTCTTTTGTGTTTTTCACAAACGCCTGCAGATGGAGGGAGGGGCGTTACCTGGGTGGGTTCTGGCTGGGTGTGTCCAGCTGCCCTGTTTTGGGCAAAACTTTCGGGAAGGGCGTGGCCGAGACCAACAGACTTTGTGTCTCCAGGGGTGGGCTCATGTTTATGGGCAGTGGTCCCCTTGCTCAGCATATCTCCTTTCCACCTGCTAGGCTCCAGGCATCCCTGTGGCTCGGGCCACGGCAGGTGGCCCAGCAGAGGCTCAGCCAGGTGGGGCTGGGAGTGGCTGTCCCCTCCTCCCAAAACTGGGCACCTGCTCAGGCTCCCATGGATGGGTCACCCCTCCTTCTGCTGGACAGATTGCTGGGGCTCCTTCTGCCTCTCCTCCTGCCTCCTTCCAGACGTCCACTCAGACTCTGCCCCACCCCGCTCCTGCTGCATCTTTCCTGGGAGCTGAGCCTGGACCTCTGTCTGTGGGCTCCTGGGACACCCTGGTGGGATACTTGGTGGTCTAGGGAAGAGTCACCAAAAGCTGTTTGAGCCTGACGCTGCCAGGTGCAGCGGTCAGGGCAGCTCTGCAGGTGAAGGGTGGGGGAGGAGAGAGACAGGTGGCAGGGGTTAACGAGGCCAGCATGCAGAGCAGCTGGGATGTGACATCCACCATGGAGGGGTGGGAGCTGGGGGTAGGGAGGCCCTGCCGAGGAACCTGGGGCTGGTCAGGAAGGCAGGCCGACCCTCGATGGTGTGTACGGGGAGCAGTTGGCTGGACAGGAAGGTTTATTTCATTATTAATTGTTTTTATATTGTCTCAATGACATCTTAAGCCACAACACTTAAAATTATGAATCTGTTTATCATGTACGTTTACACCAGTTTCCTGTGGCTGCTGTAACAAATGGTCAACATGGGATCATATGAAATATCCAGACAACAGAATTGTATTCTCTCACAGTTTTGAGGCCAGAAGTCTGAGAAGAGTTATAATGAGCTGAGATCAGGGCATCCTATGTCCAGAGAGGATGGCCCTTCCTGCCTCCTCCAGCTTCTCTGTCTCCAGGCGTCCTGGGCTTGTGGCCACTTCCCTTCAGCCTCCGCCTGTCTTCACGTCCCCTCCTCCTGGTCAAGAGCGTTAATCAGCAAGCTGCAGTCAGTCTGCAAAGTTCTTTTTCCTCCCAAGGTCATGTGCACAGGTGTGGGCTGATCCAGAAAAAGCTTCCGGGCTGTGGTTGCTGGGAGGCTCTGGGTCAGAAAGGGAGCTCCAGGGGTCTGCTCTCCTCTCTTCCTGCCTCCATTCACCTCCTCTCCATCTTCCCGCACATGCTCCGGGAGCACCCAGGGCTCAGGTGAAGGCTCAGCCCTCCCCAGGCAGCCCAGGCGTCGCTCTCCTCTGCTGCCTGAAACTCTTCTGCCTGCGCTCTGGCCTTTATAATGTTTATTTACTTACTTATTTTTGCTTTTTGGCTGCCCCCTGCAGCATATAAGATGTTAGTTCCCCAACCAGGGATTGAACCCAAGCCTCCTGCTTTGGAAGCACAAGGTCTTAGTCACTGTGAAACCTATTGGTGTCATTTCAGGGGCCTCTGAAGAGCTCCAGTATCATAGTCCTTTATGTGTCAGGGCAGAGAAGCATTCAGTGAGAGCCAAGTGGTAGATAAGAAGTGGTTTATTAGAATAGGCTTCTCTGGTGGCTCAGATGGTAAAGGATCCACCTGCAGTACAGGAGACCTGGGTTTGATTCCTGGGTCAGGAAGATCCCCTGGAGAAGCGAACTGCAACTCACTCCAGTATTCTTGCCTGGAGAATCCCATGGACAGAGTAGCCTGGTGGCTACAGTCCACGGGGTCACAAAGACACACGCCTGAGCAACTAACACTTTCACTTTCACTTATTAGAATAGGACACCGTGAGGCTTACAAGTGGGTAGGTGAGAAATGCCACGCCCTGAGAACTCAGTGGACAGTTTTCTCATCAAAGGAAGAGTGGGGAAGAGAGAACTTCTGTTTCTCGAGAAGACGTCGTGTTTCCATCATCAGTTCCTCCGGGGCAGGGGAGTTTACCTGTCCCTCCCTAGACGGTCAGGCCAGGACTGTCATAACAATTCAGGAAATTCTCAGGTCTCAGTCCAATGAATGTCTTTCATTTTGCAAAGTCACCTTCCCATAAGTGATTGTTTTCTGTGTGCGCAGAGCTGTTTGGGGGTCATTGACTCGATGACACCACTGGGCAGGGTGGAAGCCCTATTTTCTACTATTGTTTTTATCGTTTTGGGGATATTGTGCAAAGAGTGTGTCTTAAAGGCCAAAGAACATGTTTTGGGGGTTACCAATTGATGGTGCTCATGGTTTTGATCCCTGGGTCGGGAAGATCTTCTGAAGGAGGAAACGGCAACCCACTCCAATATTCTTGCCTAGAGAAATCCCATGGACAGAGAAAACTGGTGGGCTATGGTCTATAGGGTCACAAAGAACTGGACACAACTGAAGTGACTCAGCACAGGGAACAGCTAACTGAACTCATTGGGCAGGATGTGGGTCTCACGTCACCACTGTTTTGTTGGTTTGGGACATGTCTTGTACTCCTGTTGCATAGTTTTGCTGCTAAGCAAGCCTTTTTGGTTTTATGGTTAAGTAAACCTGCTTTCTCGAGTAATCATTAACTAACAGGGGTCTCTCATATTTTTCACTTACAATCCCCTAGTGGGATTTACTATTTAATCACCTATTTTGTCTCTTCATTCTGTCCCTATCAACTAGACTGCCAGGGAAGTCCCTTTTTTTTTTTTTTTAATTAAAACAATTTTTATTGATTCTTAAAAATTCAAAAACGTTTTGAAAGTTTGATTTATTTTTAGCACCTGGGTGGAGCTTTGTGCTGATACCTTGAGGGACCCTGGAAGGCAGAGTTTCCCCTAGACCTGTAAACTTTTCTCCTTTCTCCAAAATTGGCATGTTTTACTGGACAATGACAGTTTCTTCCCAGAATAAATTCTGTAGATGAATGTGCATCACTGGGAGTCCTCCAAGCACAGCCCCTCATGCTGAGGATGGGCTGTTGGCAGCCTCAGGGGCCCTGAAGCTGGGACCCTGGCCCTGTCCACTGCCCAGGGCCATTTAGCGAACACAGGGCGTGTCAGCCTGAGCCGGGGAAACAGTGGTCGTGAGAGGCAGGGACAGACCTCAAACATGTGGCCGGAGAGCCTCAGGCTCAGGCCCAGGACAGTGGGTGGGGGTGGGGGCGGAGTCCAGCTGGCCCAGCAGGGGACCGGCACCCTTGGGACGGTAGAGGCTAGTTGGGGAAAGTGCTAATTCAGCTTCGGATGGTCCACGCAGGGCTTCCACAGGTCCTGGGGTGGGGTCATGTCTGGAGGTGCTATGAGTGGCCTGGAGGCCAGGAGAGGCCCCGAGATGCATCAGAAGGTCCAGATGCAGGAGCGAGGAGATGGACGGAGGTCAGGGTGAAGGCCCAGGAAGACAGAGGGGTAAGGAGGAGCAGAGGGACCTGTCCCCAAGTCGAGGGCTAAATTCTGCAGGGATAGGTCCACAGGACAAGGTCTAGGGGGACACTGACCTTTGCCAAGGGGCCTTTGGTGACCAGGCCGGGAGTAGGGTCAGCAACATGGGGGTGGGAGTGTAGAGGGGAGGGTGTCAAGGTGGAGAAGGGACTGGGAGAACTGTGCGGAAGCTCTGGGGGTGGGGTGCAGCTGCACTGAGCTGGGAGGGATGGGGGCTGAGTCTCACTCATTGTTTATATTAGAAAAAACCTTGGGGCGTGTGGTCAGAGCAAGGACTCTGGACAGAGGGGTTGTAGGTGCCGAAGAAGGAAGGTGGGGCAGGAAAGCTCAGGTGACTGAGAGGGGCCGCTTGCCCAGGCTCCGAGTCCTCCCGCTGCAGGCAGAGGCCTCGTCCTCTCCACCTGGTGGCCTGAATCCTGTGTCCTGCCAGCACCTCAGTGCAGGGGGCCAGGAGATGCCCAGGGCAGTGAAGTTCCTGTGCCTGCGACTGGCCACTGCTGAGGACCTGCCTGCCCGGCTGGCTTCTAGGACAGAACCTGGGTGCTAGGCCTGCGTGAGGCATGGCCCCCAGGAGTGTGGCCAGCGACAGGAGGGCAGCGAGGACCTGGGCAGTGCGCGTGCCCTGGCCTCTGTGGAGACTGGCTGGCAATGCTACCAGAAATGACCGGAAGAGAGTAAAGCACCACTAAATGCAGTCAAGTTTATCATGTTTTCAAGCAGCTTCCGAGGTGAGACCACTGGGGCCTGGATTGTGAAACCTGGTCCCCAGGCCTGAGCACTGGGTCCCAGGAGGAGTGGGCAGTGGGCACGGGCATGGTCATCTGGAGTTTGAGGGGACCCCACTCCTGGGCAGAAAGGACGAGGGGGTGTCCAAGTAGCTCAGAGCAGCTCCTGGAGAAACCCTGAAGGCGGTCATGAGGCTGGTGATGGGGGGTTGCCCTGTGGTGCCTGGCTGGCCCTGGGGGGATGTGCCTGGTCAGCAGCAGGGCTCTGGGGCTGAGGCGGGGATGCAGCAGGTGGGGCGGGGGCACGCGGGCCGGCAGAGCAGGGACACAGAGGAGGCCGGGAGGCAGCAGCTGGGCTGGCAGGAAGAGGTGGGCACGCAGCAGGCGGGGCAGCACACGGGCCTGCAGAGGAGGGACACGGAGGACGCTGGGCGGCAGCAGCTGGGCTGGCAGGAGGAGGCAGGGATGCACACGGGGCGGCAGAGGAGGGACACAGAGGAGGAGGAGGGTCTGCAGCAGGGGGAGGCCTCACAGCAGACAGGTGTGCAGCAGACAGGTGTGCAGCAGATGGGCTCACAGCAGGCCTGCTGGCAGGGGGAGGAGGTGCAGCAGGAGGGCTGGCAGCTGGACTGCTGGCAACATGAGGAAGTAGAACAGGGGGAGGCTTCATAGCACACAGGTGTGCAACAGACAGGTGTACAGCAGACAGACCTGCAGCAGACAGGCTCACAGCAGGCCTGCTGGCAAGGGGAGGAGGTGCAGCAGGAAGGCTGGCAGCTAGACTGCTGGCAGCATGAGGCTGGGCAGGAGCTGCTGCAGGCTGGCTGGCAGCAGAGGCTGGACTCGCAGCTCACTGGGGCACAAAGGAGGGTCAGGCGGGGGGCCGGGGCGCAGCAGCTGGGGGCACAGCAGGGGGGCTCGCAGTAGCTCTCTGGACAGTCATAGCTCAAGTCGTTGGAGCAGACGGACAGGGTGGAGACCGCCATGGTGGAGGCGATGGGGCTGGAAGAGGTGTGAGTGTGTGAGGGAGTGGATGGGTGAGGCTGTGTGATGTTCTTAGGTGGTTGGAGCTTATATACAGCTCTGGGGTGTATGTTGTTGCATCACGGGGGCCCAGCAGAGTCTGCTTCCTTGTTGGAGCAGGTCCTGAGGACTCGCGTCATAATCCCATGACAGGTCACTCAACTCGTTAAACTCCTGAGGGGTTGGAGCCCAGGGGATCCATGGAGCAGGGGTCCAGCCCCAGGGGCAGTGTCCAGTATCCTGGAGTCCATCCTGTGGGTAGACTCTAGACGGCCAGCACTCCTCACAGCCCCACCACCAAGCATCTTTCCGGGGCTTCTCGCTATTATTCCCTTACTTCTCAACACTCAGTTGAATCCCTAGCATGTTTTGTTCTTTTTAAATACTCTCTTGATTGGCATGTTATTTTCTCCTGAATTCATACACCAATGAAGGGTGCGTTGAGCGTCATGTTAGCTGTGGATTTCTCATATATTCCTTTTATGACGTTGAAGAATTTCTCTTCTATGCCTAATTTTCTGAGTAATTTTTTAAATTATGAAATTGTGTTGGCTTTCGTCAAAATCCTTTTCTGCACCAATTGAGATCATGTCTTCTAGAGATTATTTATTTTATTTGTTTTTAAATTTTTGGTTGCCCTGGCTCTTTGTTTCTGTGGGAAGACTTTCTCTTATTGTGGAGCAAGGGCTCTAGGAGCATGGGCCTCATTAGTTTTGGCACAAGAGCTCAGTAGTTGTGGCTCGTGGCTCTACAGCATGGGCTCTAGAGCAAGGGCTCAGGAGCTGTGGTGCATGCGCTTCGTTGCTGTGTGGCCCATGGGATCTTCCTGCACCAGGGATTGAACCTGTGTCCCCTGCACTGGCACGTAGGTTCTTCTTCACTGTACCACCAGGGTAGTCTGAGAACTTGTATCTTTTCTTCCTTCATTCTGTTAACGCAGTATTTTACATTGGTTGATTTTTTTAAAACAATGTTGAGCCAACCTTGCATTCCTGGTTTAAATGGCACGTGATCATGGTATATAATCAGTTTGGTATGTTCTTGGAGTCAGGTTCCTAGTGTTTTGTTGAGCATTTTTGCATCTATGTTCATAAAGTATATTGGTGAATATTTTTCCTTACTTCTGGGAAATGCTGGCATCACAGAATGAGTTAGGAAGTGTTCTCTCGTCTGGCTTTTGGAAAAGCCTGAGAAGGTTTGGTGTTAGTTTATTATACGCTGGTAGAATTCACCAGTGAAGCCATCTGGTCCTGGGCTTTTTTCCCTGTGAGATTATCAATTAATAATTCAATATTTTGGCCCTTGCCCGCTACGGCGTCTCCAGGGAAGTCCCCTGTTCCGCCCTGAAGTGCGAAACGGCACCTGACACCCTTCATGCGACCCCCAAAAGTTCCCCGACACGCCGGGTTCCCTCGAGGGGAACACCGAGGGTCCCGGCACCACTTCCTCTGAGCCCCTTCTCCCCTCCTGATCGCGACAGGAGAGTCGATTCCCCTGCTTGGTCTGGAAGGGGTTCCCGGCCTGCACGGCGCCCCTCAGGATGAGGCCGGTCTCACGAGGAAATTCGAGACGAGCCCCGTGGGTGGTGCCACATGCCGAACCACCCCAATCTCCCGGTCCGCTCTGGATAAGGACCCGATGCCCAGACATCGTGTTGTGCCTTCACCGGCCCCTTGTCGAGCTGTGTGTGGCACCTGCGGGTGTTTCCGGACGATGCACGGGGGTGTCAGTGCCCCTTCGTGTTGTGCCTTCACCCACAGGGCTGCCTTCGAAGATTTTTTGGTTGAGATTTTTTTTGTTGAGATTTTTGGTTTCGTTTTTAGTCAGTTTTGTTAATTTGTATATTTATAGAAAATTTTCTATTTCATCTAGGTTATAATTTGTTGGCATACAAAATTGTCCTTGGTATTCTTCTATAATGCTTTTTATTTCTCTGAGGTTCATAGTAATATCTGTACTTTCAATTCTGAATTTAGCTACTGTACCTTCTCTCTTTTTTCTTTGCTAGTCTATCTGTATATCTTTCCAAGGAGTCAAACTTGGTTTTGTTAATTCTCTGCTGTTTTTCTGTCTGTTATGCCATTTATTTTCACTCTAATTTCAGTATTTCCTTCCATCTTTAGATTTAGTTTGCTCTTTTCTAGTTCCTCAAGGTATAAAGTTAGTTTATGGATTTGTGGTCATTCTTTTTAATATTTATTTAATATTTGGCTGCATTGGGTCTTAGTTGTGGCATGTGGGGTCTTCTTTGCAGCGTACGGGTTTCTTTCTAGTTGAGGTGTGCAGGCTCAGTAGCTGTGGTTCTCTTAGTTTCCTGACCATGAATCGAACCCATATACCCCATATTGGAAGGCAGATTTTCAACCACTGGACCACCAGTGAAGTCCCTATTCTTTAAAGTAGGCATTTAGAGGCTTAAATTCCCCTCTGCCCAGCCTTCACTGCATCCCATAGGTTTGATACATTGTGTTTTCATTTTAATTCAATATCAGTATTTTCTAATTTCCTAACTTTTGTCTTTGACCTCCATTTAAAAAAATAATCTGTTGTTTAATTTCCACATATTGTGAATTTTCTAGTTTCTTTCTGTTATTGATGTTTAATTTCATTCCATTGTGATTGGAAAAGACCCTTTGTATGATTTCAGTTTTTTTTTTTTTTTTTTAAATTCACTGAGGTTTGTTTTGTGTCCTATATTTGGCTTGTCCTGGAGAGCATTGAATGTGCTGTTGATGGGTGGTGTGTTCTGTGTGTTTGTTTTGACTAGTTGATTTGCAGTGTTGTTCAAGTCCTCTGTTTCCTTATTGATCTCCCTAGATGTTTTGTCCATTATTGAACATGGGGTTTCCAAAGCCTCAACTATTATCACAGAACTGTCTGGTTCTCACTTCAATTCTGCCAACATTTGCTTCATATATTTTTGGGTCTCAGTTGTGTGGTGCATATATATTTTTAATCCTTATATCATCTTGATGAATTCAGTCTTTTATTAATACATAGTGTCCTTCTCTTGTGCATTTTTGTGGTTGGTATAATGTGGATGAGTAGGTCCTTGGTAAGTGTTATGTGTCAGTCTTTCAATTCTTAGTGTGTTGATGGGGACTTAAGAATTCTTGAAAATAATAAGTTTATTATAGAGGAAGACAGCTATAAGTCATGGCTAGTTCTCTGCAGCCAAAGATGGAGAGGCTCTATACAGTCACAAAAACAAGACCGGGAGCTGACTGTGGCTCAGATCATGAACTCCTCATTGCCAAATTCAGACTGAAATTGAAGAAAGTAGGGAAAACCACTAGACCATTCAGGTATGACCTAAGTCAAATCCATAACAATTATACAATGGAAGTGAGAAATAGATTTAAGGGACTAGATCTGATAGACAGAGTGCCTCATGAACTATGGATGAAGATTTGTGACACTGTATAGGAGACAGGGAACAAGACCATCCCCAAGAAAAAGAAATGCAAAAAAGCAATATGGCTGTCTGAGGAGGCCTTACAAATAGCTGTGAAAAGAAGAGAAGCAAAAAGCAAAGGAGAAAAGGAAAGATATACCCATTTGAATGCAGAGTTCCAAAGAATAGCAAGGAGAGATAAGAAACCCTTCCTCAGTGATCAGTGCAAAGAAATAGAGGAAAACAACAGAATGGGAAAGACTAGAGATCTCGTCAAGAAAATTAGAGATACCAAGAGAACATTTCATGCAAAGATGGGCTCAATAAAGGACAGAAATGGTATGGACCTAACAGAAGCAGAAGATATTAAGAAGAGGTGGCAAGAATGCACAGAAGAATGGTACAGAAAAGATCTTCACAACCCAGATAATCACGATGGTGTGATCACTCACCTAGAGTCAGACATCATGGAGTGTGAAGTCAAGTGGGCCTTGGGAAGCATCACTATGAACAAAGCTAGTGGAGGTGATGGAATTCCAGCTGAGCTATTTCAAATCCTAAGAGATGATGCTGTGAAAGTGCTGCATTCAATATGTCAGCAAATTTGGAAAACTCAGCAGTGGCCACAGGACTGGAAAAGGTCAGTTTTCATTCCAATCCCTAAGAAAGGTAATGCCAAAGAATGCTCAAACTACCGCACAGTTGCACTCATCTCACGTTAGTAAAGTAATGCTCAAAATTCTCCAAGCCAGGCACAATATGCGAACCGTGAACTTCCAGATGTTCAAGCTGGATTTAGAAAAGGCAGAGGAAACAGAGATCGAATTGCCAACATCTGCTGGATCATTGAAAAAGCAAGAGAGTTCCAGAAAAACATCTATTTCTGCTTTATTGACTATGCCATAGCCTTTGACTGTGTGGATCACAATAAACTGTGGAAAATTCTTCAAGAGATGGGAACACCAGACCACCTGACCTGCCTCTTGAGAAATCTGTATGCAGGTCAGGAAGCAACAGTTAGAACTGGACATGGAACAACAGACTGGTTCCAAATAGGAAAAGGAATACGTCAAGGCTGTATATTGTCACCATGCTTATTTAACTTATAGGCAGAGTACATCATGAGAAACTCTGGGCTGGCTGAAGCACAAGCTGGAATCAAGATTGCTGGGAGAAATATCAATAACCTCAGATATGCAGATGACACCACCCTTATGGCAGAAAGTGAAGAAGAACTAAAGGGCCTCTTGATGAAGGTGAAAGAGGAGAGTGAAAAAGTTGCCTTAAAGCTCAACATTCAGAAAACTAGATCATGGCATCCAGTCCCATCACTTCATGGCAAACAGATGGAGAAACAGTGGAAACAGTGACAGACTTTATTTTGGGGGGCTCCAAAATCACTGCAGATGGTGACTGCAGCCATGAAATTAAAAGATGCTTACTCCTTGGAAGAAAAGTTATGACCAACCTAGATAGCATATTAAAAAGCAGAGACATTACTTTGCCAACAAAGGTCCATCTAGCCAAGGCTATGGTTTTTCCAGTAGTCATTTATGGATGTGAGAGTTGGACTGTGAAGAAAGCTGAAGGCCGAAGAATTGATGCTTTTGAACTGTGGTGTTGGAGAAGACTCTTGCGAGTCCCTTGGACTGCAAGGAGATTCAACCAGTCCATCCTAAAGGAAATCAGTCCTGAGTATTCATTGGAAGGACTGATGTTGAAGCTGTAACTCCAATACTCTGGCCACCTGATGCGAAGAGCTGACTCATTTGAAAAGACCCCGATGCTGGGAAAGATTGAAGGCAGGAGGAGAAGGGGACAACAGAGGATGAGATGGTTGGATGGCATCACCGACTCAATGGACATGAGTTTGAGTAAACTCCGGGAGTTGGTGATGGACAGGGAGGCCTGGCGTGCTGCAGTCCATGGGGCCGCAAATAGTAGGACATGACTGAGTGACTGAACTCAACTGAATTGAGTTCATCATACTGTGTTAACAATTTAAGACATTGGAGACATACAGGTGAAGGTCATTTTTTGCTGTCAGTTCTCTACCTTTATATCCAATGGTGATGTGCATGCCAACTCCATGATTCCTTAAAGCTTGTAGAGAGAGAGAGAGGGACTCAAAGTGACAAGGTTTTAATACCAAGTCCTGGGGAGACACTTCAGAGGAGAGGACATGTGTCAGAGAGAGAGAGAGAAAGAGAGGAGGGGAAGAAGAAGACATAGAGGGGAATGAGGGATGGGCTGGGGGGAGGGGAGGGAAGGAAGACAAACTGACAGGTCTCTGGATTCCCCATCCCACTTCTAACTAAAGAAGCTATTTAAAAATCTGGACCATTTTGTGAAGTTTTCTAATTTTTTTCCTTTCCAAAGCTTCTTATCATTGTTTTCTTGTTGTAGCATCTTATCGAATGTCTTTGAGTTACATTTAGGGATTTTTAAAAATGTCTCTCCTCCTTCTTATATTTTCTGCCTCCCGGTCTGGTCTTTCTTTTTCATGCCACAACTTCTCCTTGTTTGCTGAGGTGAGGGTGGGGTGGTCCTTGGTGGTCCAGGTTCCTTTCCCACTGTGCGTGTCACACTGTGCTGTATTAGAGGACCCTCGTCTACATGGGGAAGGTGACACCTGGGATTGGGGTGGGGGACTGTCAGGCGGTGGACTTCATTTTGGAGTAGGAGATGGGAACCCAGATGCAGGAACAAGAGAGCTATGTGCTGAGGTTGCCAGAAGCTCCCTAGTAGCCTTACCCTGACTCCTACCGTGAGGTATCCATGCTGCTGCTGGAGATACACACATCCTGGGTGGATGTGGGACAGCTGGGCACTCTTCCTGGGTCCATGTGGCCATGTTCCACCCTCCTTCCCCCAGGCCTGCCCGCAGGGAGCAGAGTGCCATGGGGCTCCCAGGCCAGGTTGGTCCCCACCTCTGCTGCCCCGCCTTGTGGTCAGCACACTCTCCTCTGCCTCCATCTCAGGTGTTCAGTCTCTCATCTGTCTGTAAGCTGATCCCCTGGGCCCCACAGTGGGTCTTGGGAAGTTTGGATGGGACGGTGGGTGGGCTGAGCCCCCACCTTGAACTGGAAGACTGGCTTTCTCACAGCCACCCACACTCTGGACATCTGGCTGGCCTGGAGTCCACTGTTACGCCACTTGGGGGTCGGGACCTGGTTTCCTTGGGCCGCACCCCAGTTCACTTGGCTGTGACATGGAAGCTCTCGGTTTAATTCCCATCCAGAGCAGGAACCCCATATGTGGCTCCTGTTCTTTTCATGAATATTTTAATTATGATATTTTAACTATATTTTCAATTATTTATTTTCATTTTGTGGAAAATCTCAAACATACGGGAAGTTGAAAGGCTTAAACAGAGAGTATCCACACGTCCACTCTGAGAGTCCACCACGGCCCCTGTGCTTCGTCTGCTTCCCCAGGTACCTGCCCAGGAAACCCTCGTCCATGTGTCTTATTTTCTGAAGGATTCCTAGGTTACCAACAGCAGTACACACCACTTGAACATTCTAGGAGGTGGAGCATTAAGTAATGTTCAGTGGTCATGACCCAGAACCTCCCTCCCGCTCCGCCCAGCCAACTTTACCCCAGCCTCCAGAAACAGCTACTCTTCGTGTATTTTCAAGTCACACATTAGTTCAACTCATCTCAGGGCTTCACCTAAATGGAGTCACACAGCAGGCGCCCTTGTGCCTGGCTCCCTCCACCAGCATGGTGTTTCTGAGGTTCATCCCTGCTGTTGTGCTGATTTTCTTCTGTTGCCGAGTCGGGCTTCATGACCAGCTCCCCTGCTGACCTGGTGGCTCAGATGGTAAAGAATCTGCCTGTGATGCAGGAGACTTGGGTTCAGTCTGGGTCAGGAAGATCCCCTGGAGGAGGGCATGGTAACTCACTCCAGTATTCTTGCCTGGAGAATCCCATGGACAGAGGAGGCTGGTGGGCTATGGTCCGTAGGGTCGCAAAGTGTCGGCCACGACTGGGCGACTAACACTTCCCCTGCTGACGGGCACATGGCTGGTGCCCGCTTCTGCCTGCTGCCTTCCAGCCTTTCAGTGCTTGAAGCCAGGACAGTAGCCAGGTAGCTTCTGTTCAGGGTGGCTCTGACTTGTAGGAAACTCTTTTCTTGAGCTTACATCCGCTCCTCTGCCACCCTGGCTCCCAGTCCAGCCTTCAGTGAACCTCGCAGTGAACCTTATTCCTGGAAAGCCCTCTGGGAAATTGCAGGCAGCTGCAAGCTGGGCTCTGCCTACCCCCGCCCCATTACTCTTTCCTTAAAGAGCCCAGGATCAAGCTTCTCAATGGAGATGCTGGGAGAACGGCCCTTGGATTCAGCAGCCTGGGCCACCCCTCCCCACAGAGTGCCCCCACTTCGATGTCCCAGGGGGGTGGCTTTCTCAGAAGAACCCCCACCCCAGGACAGGAGTTCCATGCTGGCCTCGGCTTGTCCAGGACAGCAAATGGCAAGGAGACAGGGATTAGGGGAAAATCACAAAAAGCCAGCATTGAGGCTCAGAGATTTATTTTTTCTAGATTGCTAAGCTTTCATGGATAAAAAAGGTAAGGTGGATGTCCCACCTCTATGGGATGTGGGTCTGTCACTGATTTAGCACTGAGATGTGTGGACAGAATCCTGTTAATTAGACAAGGAGAGGCCTTTCAAGATCAACAGCAGAGAATTGATTTTCTGGATGATTTGTCAGTAACAGGAAGGGGTTCCACAGGGGAGGGGCCTGCAGATGAGGGCAGGGCAGGAGGGCTGGCAGGTGGGGGCCACACACACGGTGGGCTGGCAGCTCACGAGGACACACACGGGCCTGCAGCTCACAGGGACACACACTGCTGGCTGGCAGCTCCCGGGCACACAGCAGGATGCCTGGCAGGGGCTGGGCTCGCAGTAGAAGGCCACTGGGCAGCATGGGGATGGGCACCTGCCGGCAGGTTGGCACAGCAGAGACACACGGCGGGCACTGCAGGAGCTCCCGCAGCCCTGGGCAGGGCAGGCCGGCTGGCAAGAGCTGGGCACACAGCGAATCTCCTGGCAGGAGCTGGGCACACAATAGGCTGGCTGGCAGCTCGCAGGGCAGCTGGTATCACACATGGTGGTTTGGGGCTGGGTGGGGTCGGGACGGAGGACAAGTCTGGTCTGGAAGCTCCCTCCCTAGGGTGCCCCTTATACCCAGGCCGTGGCGTCCTGGCAATGAGGCACCGGGTGTCTTCTTAGTGGCCGCCTGCTGTTTTTCCTCCTCCTCCTCCCCCCGAGGGTTTCTTCCTGGAGCCTCCAGCGGCTATGACTCAGTTCAGGAAGCTCCCTCAGCTGGAGGCTGACGGTGACCCAGTGGCCCTGGGATTTCTGGAATCAGAGCCTGGGTTGGATGGGGAAGGGCCGTCAGGCCAGGACTGGGTCCCCTCATGATTTTCAAGGTCCTCTCCAGTTTAACCACCCTGTCCTCTGTCCACACAAACACAGTCACACTCACTGCACCAGTGCCCCCGTTTGATTTGTCATCCAGAAGGTTCTCCCTCAGGGTCAGGCTCCTCACCGGGGGGCTGTGGCCACATTTTTGCCATAATTATAGCAACAGAGCTCCAGCTTTGTGCTAAGTCTGAGCTAAGCATTTTACATGGAGTGTCTCATAACTGATCAGTTATCAACCCTGCCACCATTCAAGGGGCTGACAACACAGATATCCAGTCATCAAGACCTGGAAGGTCCTGTAATGCATGCAGGTTCCACCCTGCGAATGGAGAAGCTCTGAAGCTGCTCAATCTCACTGTGGAATCTGTGGTCCTTACTTGGCGTCTCAGGAAGCTGGGACTTAGGGGTTCACTGGTGACATAACCCACAGGCCAGAATCAGTTGGCACAGACAAGAGCGAGGGGCAGGCAGATGAAAATATTCATCTTGTTTGGCCCTGAAGAGCAAGGCTTAAGGGTGTGGCCCCCCCATGAGCATCCAACTCAGGATTGCCCAACCAGGTCAGGCAGCCCCAGGTAGGTCCCAGGAGGACTGGGGTGGAGAGAGGGCTGAACCACCTCCGATTCCTCTCCCCACCCAAGGGTCTGGTCAGCCAGGCCCTGTGAGGCAGGTTGGAGCCAGTGTGGAAGCCTGGGGTCCTCCTCCAGGGCACAGGGCAGCTGCCGGAGTGTGGATTACGAGTTCCTCCCACCCCACCCCCCGCCGTGTGCTCTGTCTACACATCAGCCTTAGCACGTATTCTATGGTGGGCACTGTTCATTGGGGTGGCCATCTCTCAGGGCAGTGCTGCTCCCTCCTTGGAGGCTGTGTCCCGGAAACCCTCTGCCCCTGTGCAGCCCCCATGTGACTGCCGGTGTGGACAGAGGGGACGCCCCTGGGAAGTCCTGTGAAGAGTCAAACACCCCAGTAATGAAGGCTGAAGACCACTGTGGTCTCAGGGGCTAAAGCATGGTCAGAACTTGCAAAACTAGTGGACTGAGCTGACCGGAGACCACATAGCAAATGACCTCGTGGCCCCTAGACAAGCCCCTTGTGGCCCATGATTTCAGCCCTTCACACACTCCTCCCTGGGCTCTAACCACAAGTCAAAACCATAGCTAAAGAAAATCCAGGTGACCACATGTCCATGTGTGACCTCGTTACTGAATAGTGTCAATCCATTTGAAATTGTCAGTTGTCTTACAGGCCAGTCTCTAGAAGAGTGAAAAGCTAACCTTCTGTACTTGCCTGCTCTCTACCTCCCCTCTGTTCCTTATTCTTATCAGTACAGCCAGCGCCTACCTGAGCCCATTTCTATTCCACCTCAAGGAATATTCCACCTCGTATTTCTTCTAATGCAAGTCTGCTGGTGAGGAACGCTCTTGCTTTTGTTTTTCTGAAATTGTTTCACTTCACCCTCAGCTTTGAAGCTTTCCTTTTCTTCCTTCTTCGCTAGATGTAGAATTCTTGACTGGCAGTTTTGGTCTTTAAGGCAATGGCACCCCACTCCAGTACTCTTGCCTGGAAAATCCATGGACAGAGGAGCCTGGTGGGCTGCAGTCCATAGGGTCGCTAAGAGTCAGACACGACTGAGCGACTTCACTTTCACTTTTCACTTTCATGCATTGGAGAAGGAAATGGCAACCCACCCCAGTGTTCTTGCCTGGAGAATCCCAGGGATGGGGGAGCCTGGTGGGCTGCCGTCTATGGGGTTGCACAGAGTCGGACACGACTGACACGACTTAGCAGCAGCAGATGTCATCCTACTATCTTCTGTCTGTCACTCTGTTTGATGAAAAGTCAGCCGTGTTCTTTTTCTTGTACGTAGAGTGTTTTTGCTCTCATTGCTTTGAAGATACTTCTTTTATTTGGGGTTTTCATCTCTAATGATTAAGTGCCCAGATCTGGTTTTCTTTATATTTATCCTGCTTTTGGGTTTTCTAAGATTCCTGGATCTGTAAATTGTTTCAAATCAGCTTCTGAGGTTGAACGTACATTTATTTTATACTGTTTGATATAGTCTCACAGTTCTTCTCAGTTTTATTAATTCTCCTTTCTCCTTCAGATCAGATAACTTTTATTCATATATCTTCACATCCACTCTTTCTTCTCCCACCTTCAGTTTGCTGTAAGGCCCACCCAACAGACATTTTATTTCAGCTATTGTGCTTTTCAGTTCTGGAATACCCCCTCCCTCAGCTGAGATGTCCTATTAAAAATTGCCATTCCTCAACTGAGGTTCTCTATCTGTTAACTCATGGATATAATATTTTCATTTGATTCTTTGAACACATCTTCCTTTGATTCTTTAAACATACAGCTGCTCTATGTCATCACCTGCCAGACCAATATCTGGACCATCTCAGGCTGCATCACTGTGGTTTTTTCCTTTAACCATGAATTGTATTTTCCTATCTCTTTCTTACAATTTATATTTATTATTTACCTTTGGCTGTGCTGGGTCTTCATTGCTGTGAGGGTTTCAGTAGTTGTGGCTCCTGGGCTCTAGAGCACAGGCTTAATAGTTGTGACAGGTGGGTTTAGTTGCTCCATGGCCTGTGGGATCTTCCTGGATCAGGGATTGAACCCATGTCTCCTGCATTGGCAGGCAGATTCTTTACCACTGAGCCACCAGGGAAGCCCTTTCCTATATCTTTTATGTCTAGTGATTTTTTATTATAATATTAGAAATTATGAACATTCAGAGAGACTGCATTCTCTTATCTTTTACTGATGATTCACTTTTTTGTCTAGTGAACAGTCACTTACTAACTGGTCACCTTGAGCTTGTTTATGTGGGTTTGGTTTTACACTTCGTTAGGGTGTAACAAAGTGTAAATTTGTGGAAAGTCCAAAGTGCTTCCAGAGCTCTCCATTTTGGTAAGACTTCATTTCCAGACTGTCTTCCCTGGAAATCTTGTCGTGGGTGGGCCAGGCTGTCAGGATGGATCTGGAGCAGGTCCCACTTCAGGGTGAGGGAGGGACCCCTGCTCCATAGGTACAGGCTGTGGGGTCTCAGTGGGAAGCCAGCAGAGGTCTACTCCTAATCCTGCAGCAGCTTCTCCATAGCGTCCAGTGGTCTTGTACTGAGTGTGGACAGCCCCTCCTTCTTCTGATTTCCTGGGGGTCCTTTCTGATACTCCCCTGCTCAGATGCCAGGTGCTTCCAGTGCCGACCCCTGACCCCTTCTGGCTTTGTCTCTTGCTTCTCTAACTATGAGGCTATCTCAAGATGAAGGGCCAAGGTCACCACCCACCAGAAGTTCTCTGAGACTCAGCCCTTTGTCCTCTGGACCCTCTGGGTGAGGAGTCCCCATCCTTCCCATGTCCTCTGGTGCCTCACCTTCAGCTTGATACCCTGGACACTCGGGTGTCAGACAGATGCACTCTGCTCTCCTTGCTCCACGGTAGAGCTGACATGGGAGAAGGGTGGTTTCCGTGGCTGTTTGAGGACCAGTATCACACAGGGAGGGACATCTGGAGATTCGTACAAAAGTGGGTCAAGTAAAATTTTGAGAAATGAAGCAGAATCCAGACAGAGCCAGTAAGGCACTCAGGCAGAATGCCAAGTGAACAAGAGCTTGAAGAGGGGCAATTAGTCATGAAGGTAAGTAAAAGCCAAACAAGCAACTAAAAAATCTACAACAGAAAACAATGTCCTGGGAGACAGCCTGGAAGAGGCAAAACAAGGAAGACAACAGTTGCGTCTGTGTCCAGACGCCCACGGCCTGGGTATAAAGGCTGCCCAGGGAGGCAACCTGCAGACATCACCCACCTTCCTCCCGACACCAGCCAGCCCCACGCCACCATGTGCCACACCAGCTGCTCCTCAGGCTGCCAGGCTGCCTGTGTGCCCAGCCCCTGCCAGCCGTCCTGTCTGCCCGTGAGCTGCAGGCCAGCCGTGTGTGTGACTCCCTCCTGCCGGTCCACTGTGTGCCTGCCCGTGTGCTGCAGGCCGGCTGTGTATGTGCCTGTGAGTTTTAAGCCGGCTGTGTGCCTGCCTGTGAGCTGCAGGCCGGCCGTGTTGGTGGCCCCCTCCTGCCAGTCCTCCGGGTGCTACCAGCCCTCCCGCCCTACCCTGGTCTGCAGACCCATCTCCTGTAGCACCCCTTCCTGCTTGTGATCACGAGCCTCTTCCCAGCTGCTCCCAGTGCAGATGGGGTCACTCCTGCACCCCTCCTAGTACAAGTCCTCAGTGGGCCTCCAGCTTCTGCACGTGGCAGATGAAAAAAGCACACTAAACCGACCTCTGAACCCAGGCAAGAACATGGCAGGATGATCTGGACCCTTCTGTGAACTGCTGCATTCCCCCCAGGAAGCCCTGGTTCCCAGGGTCCTGCTTTGTCTCCAGCAGGAAAACACACCCTATGTGAGCCAAATAAACTGTGCTTTCCCCATGCAACAGTCTCTTCCTAGCTGTCTTTCATTTCTGTTTTCTGGCTAGCGAGGCTATTACCAGGGCTTCCCTGGTGGCTCTAGTGGTAGAGAATTTGCCTGCAAGGCAGGAGACCCAGGTTTGATCCCTGGGTGGGCAAGATCCCCTGGAGAAGGAAATGGCAACCCACTCCAGTATTCTTGCCTGCGAAATCCTATGGACAGAGGAGTCTGGTGGGCTTCAGTCCATGGGGTCGCAAAGAGTTGGACACAACTGAGCAACTACAGCCACCACCAGGCTGTTACCAAGAATTTAAGGCTGATCACCTCTTCATTGATCCCCGTCCCCAGCGGCTCATGGGAAGGTGGGAGGTTTTGGGTGGAGGGAGTGGCCAATGAGGCCTGGGGGCAGGAGGCTCGGGCAGTGACTTGCCTTGTTTCCCGCATCTATCACGCCCTGCCTCAGGGAGAGAGGCCGGCTTCTCATCTTGTTGGAAGACATCCCGCTTCCTGCGTCACAGAGTCAAGTCCATTGGGGCAGTTTGACTCATTTGGAGTCAGGTTCACAGAATTAGGATTGCTCTAGTTTGCGGCTTATGTCTCACTTCATATATCATCCATTTTAAATTGATCAATTAATGATCAAGTGTTGGTTCTTATAATAAACCTCATGAATGCCTTACCTAACATGGAAAGTAGAACATCAGTAATTTACCCCTAACTTCTTGGGTACGTTTCAGCTAGAAACGTACATTTATTATTCCATTACCTTTAACATCATAGAATGGATCCACATCTCTGTATTCTTGAAAGGTAGAATTTCTGATTTGCTGGTTTCCCAAGATGTTAGAAGGGCGCTGTCCCAGATGTAATCTTCTGGAACTTACTTTTTTCACTCTGTACCATACTAGTTTTCCTCCACACAGCTGTGCCATGTGGTTTATTGGTCTAGACCCCTCCCCGCTGTCTACTCGTGGGACTATTTCAGGTTAGACCTACTCCAGAGGAGGGCTGGCGTGCAGGGGCCGAGTGGGCAGTGGGCTGGAGGACGCGGCTGCGGACTATCCTTGCTCCTCCTCCTCTTGTTGGCATCTGTGACCTTTCTGTTTAGGCCAAGCCAAGCTCTACCCTGAGAAAGGTGCTCAGCACAGAGAATTACAGCAAGGGGTAGAGGCCAGCCCTGCAGGATAGTGCCAGGCAGGGAACTGGTGTGCACGGCGGGACCAGCTTCACCTAGCTGGAGATGTAGGAAAATTGACTCCCTGCCACATGCTCTGAAGCAACCTCAAATTCCATGCCTTTTGTTTCTGGGGGTTTATTTTGTAATGGATTTTCCTGGGAGCTTTTCTAAGATGGTGAGATGGGTGTGGTTTGAGACACACAAGCACCATGGTGATTGGCTGTGGTCTGTGCTGAGCTTCCTTCCTTCACTGTTAAGGGTGGTGGCCGTCCCCGCCCACAGGCAAGAGGACACAGTCCCTCCTGGGACTTTCTCACTGCTGACAACCCGATTTCCAACCTTTTACTTTATGTCCTGGAGGCAGATGATAGAGCTGATCTGTCCAGGTGATCTGAAACGTACTCCTATTGTTTACATTTCAAGGACTTTGGGTAAAACTGAGCCAGAAATGGAACCAGTCAGCTTGGACGTATACTCTCACATGCGTGTGCACGCCCACAGGATACACTATGCGTCACACACACAGACACACATGTAAGTGCTCCCACTCGACATACACCGACGCACGTGCCCACACGCAGCGCAAACACGTATAGGGCACGCACACACGTGCACACGCACACTCACGCACGCACCCGCAGGCAGCACGGGGCGCACGCCCCCTCCCCCCACGGTGCGGGCTTGCTGCGCGCCGCGCACCGCGGGTCTGAGGCCATCGCGGCTCCGCAGCCCGCCTTGCCTGCGGAAGCAGAACTGGTTCTCTGCTTTCAGGTTAGTCTGGGCTCTACTCTCCAGGCGGCTGGTGGAGCTCACAGCACCGCTGAGCTCGTGTGGCCTGTGGAGGTAGGCAAGTGTGGGCTTCAGTCTCAGCTGGGGCAAGTTCTTTATCGGTTCTGAACTGCCTTTCCCTCATCTCAAGAAGGGAGATCCCTTGCAGAGTTGTAGAAGAGATTAAAAATAACATATGTGAGCTTTGGGCATAATGCTTGCCACATCAGAGTCTTAGAAAATGTTAGCAAACAGGCCACATGGTAAGAACCTCATATAATGAAAAGCCAAGGTAAAGAGCTGTGAGAACATAAGAGGGATTATGATAAGGGATTCAGAACTTGTGTGACAAAGAGGGAGACTCAGAACTATGGCCCCCGGGGTTCCTGTCTCAGGGGTGCACGCGGGGATGGAGATGTGAGCCCCAGCTTCCCCACGAAGCCCCGTCTCGGCGCCTTCGTCTGCCGCCCTCTTCTGGCTCCAGGCTGTTACTGCAGGCAGTTCCTCTGGCCTGTCTCCATCTGGACCACACGTGTGTGCTCCTACCACAAATGCTGCAAATTTTCACTCTTTTAATGTCTTCCTTGTGTCAGTGTGTCTTGAGCATGTCTGTCTAGAAGTGCCCTGCTCGTGTGTGCATGCCTTCACCAACTCCAGGCACACACACGTGCACACACACACAGGTAGGCACACACACGTGCTGGACTGGCTCTGCGGTTGGTTAAGCTAGCCTATGGTAATTCCTGTGAAGCTCACTGAGAGGGTGAGGATGGTGTGGGGGGTACGGCAGGGGCCGTAGCTTTGTTGTTGGGTGGGCTGTGGGCGAGATGAAGATGCCAGCAGAGCCACAACCGGGAAATGGGTTTTACTGCCTTTGAAGCACCTTCCCTGGCTCTCCCCTCAAGAACCCCCATTTGAACTTGGGGTTTCTCTCCCCAGTGCATTTCTTCATCCAGGTTCTGAGAAAATACATTAGATCCTCCAGTTCAGTTCAGTCGCTCAGTCGTGTCCGACTCTTTGCGACCCCATGAATTGCAGCATGCCAGGCCTCCCTGTCCATCACCATCTCCTGGAGTTCACTTAAACTCGCGTCCATTGAGTCGGTGATGCCATCCAGCCATCTCATTCTCTGTTGTCCCCTTCTCCTCCTGCCCCCAATCCCTCCCAGCATCAGAGTCTTTTCTAATGAGTCAACTCTTCACATGAGGTGGCCAAAGTACTGGAGTTTCAGCTTTAGCATCATTCCTTCCAAAGAAATCTCAGGGCTGATCTCCTTCAGAATGGACTGGTTGGATCTCCTTGCAGTCTAAGGGACTCTCAAGAGTCTTCTCCAACACCACAGTTCAAAAGCATCAATTCTTAGGCGCTCAGCCTTCTTCACAGTCCAACTCTCACATCCATACATGACCACTGGAAAAACCATAGCCTTGACTAGACGGACCTTTGTTGGCAAAGTAATGTCTCTGCTTTTCAATATGCTATCTAGGTTGGTCATAACTTTTAGTATGTTTTAAAGTTCAGATGTTGTCATACACTGTGTATCTTTTTGTAACTTGCTTTCCTCCTCCACGTTACATTGGGGTAACTCATCCTTGCAGATACACCAGCTCTTGGCATCTGTTCAGGGCTATATGATATTCCACCGTCTAAATATACTGGGATCCATCGATTAAGTGTCCAGTCACAGACACTTAGGTTATTCTGACTCTGTAGTTCCTACCACAAATGCTGCAATTTTTCACTCTTAACTTCTTCCTTGTGTCAGTGTCTCTTGAGCATCTTTGTTGAGAAGTGCCCTGCTCGTGTGTCACTGTGCATGCCTTCACCAACTCCAGAGGGTGCGAATTTCACCACAAAGGGGTTGTTCCCAAACTATGCTGACAGCAGGTGTGGGACTGGCTGTTCCATATATTAAACCAAAGCCACCATCGTCGGATGTTCCAAGTGTGGACAGCCTGGTCATTGTGAAATGTCTTAGGAACTTTATTTTCTATTTTATATATTTTTTACAGGGTGATGCTCACGTAGAAAAGGACACAAAATAAGGTCAAAACTTGACGGCTTTTCGCAGAGTGGGCACTGCTGGTAACTGGCTCTAGGTCCAGGAAGTGGGGATACCCACCCCTGACACCATCTAAGGCTTCTTCCAGGGCCCCCCAGCCTCACCATCCCTGAGTAACCAGTGCCCCATCCTCTAGCAGGAATGATGTGCTCTGAGCAGTTTGAATTGCACCCGACATGGTTCCATTTGTTGACAGTCTTCACCTTTACCTTTAGGCGCTCCGGTGGGTCTCACCTCATACAGTGAGGGAGCTATCTCATCTTTGTATTCTCTGGGAGACTTTGTGTCACTTTGGAGACATTTATTCCTAGACCATCTCTGGTATGGTCTTGGCAGGTAGATTCTAAATCCTGATTCCGTTTCTTTAGGGCCTAAAGGTTATTTACGTTTCTAATAAATTCACCATCAGATCAGATCAGTCACTCAGTCGTGTCCGACTCTTTGCGACCCCATGAATCGCAGCACGCCAGGCCTCCCTGTCCATCACCAGCTCCCGGAGTTCACTCAGACTCACGTCCATCGAGTCAGTGATGCCATCCAGCCATCTCATCCTCTGTCGTCCCCTTCTCCTCCTGCCCCCAATGCCTCCCAGCATCAGAGTCTTTTCCAATGAGTCAACTCTTCACATGAGGTGGCCAAAGTACTGGAGTTTCAGCTTTAGCATCATTCTTTCCAAAGAAACCCCAGGGCTGAAAATTTTAATATCTTCAGAAAATTTATTGGGAAAAAATTGTTGAAATAGCCAATGATTATTTTAAACATCTCCCTTATTCCTGTAGTTCTGGCATAATTTTCAGTCCCAGTTTCCTCAGGGCCTTTATTGGGCCTTCCGTTTTATTCTGCCAGCCAGTTCCACAAGCCAAAGACTTGTCTTTTCAGAGAACCATCTTTTGACCTTGTCGGTCTCTGTGGTTAACTGTTTCTGTTTAATTTCTGCCCCTGATTTTGCTGTGCATATATTGAAGGCTTTTAACTACTTTTCCATGATGCTTTTCATAGACAAGGTTCAGAAAACAGCACAGATATTTTCAACATGTCATACAGAGGAACAAAGTCAAAAGGGAAAGGTCAGTCCCTTGTTTCAAAGGGACAGTAAAGTCAGTTTCTGGCCTGTTGTAACGGGGTATCATCTTGTGGTAAATACCATTTTAGGGAGTATCTAGCTGAAATTCTTCTTTGATGAATGCAAAAGATTCACATGTATTTATACACTGCGTGCAATTTTTTTTTAGGCCACTGTGACATCTCCTCATGAAATTGGAAATTCTTTGAGACAAAATGTATCCCAACTATTAGTTAACAAAGTCTCATTTCAGCAAGATTCATCTAAAGCTAGAGAAAAGTAATTGAAAAATTTCAGATTTTGAATACATTACCCTTGAATGCTGTTGGTCTGCTTGCTCCACCGTGTTCTGAGAAGGGCGTGTGTCTTTTCTGTGTCGGAGCTTTGTCTTTCTTCCTTGGAATCCGCCAGGTTTTGTCACTGCTGAGAAGTCCCCTCTTCGTTGTCCTTTGTGGCCAACCTCCTCCTTTTGTGGCCAGCCAGGTGCTAGGCCATCTCCGTCAGTAGGAATTGATGAGAGGTCAGGTGAGAAATTCAGGCAGGGCTTTACTGGGGCTCATGCTGCAGTGGAGCAGGGGAGAACAAGTAACACATGCCCTGCTCGCCCTCCAAGGAGGCGCGTGAGCTGGTTCCTGGGTGAGGGCGGTGACAGGTCCAGGGGTCAGGCCAGAGAGGTGTCCTGGGTGGTCTGCCCACCCTCTTTGTGGTGGTGTGTGCAGGGGGTGTGAGCAGGACCCTGCCTTTGCCCTGACACCTTGGAAGTGGCAGTTGAGTTTTTGGTCTTTTTGAATCTTTTGTCCACACTCTGTCCCAACTGCACACGCATGCAGTTATTTTTAGTCCCTCTCGTTTCTTGGTACCTGTAGCTGGAGATGACGTTTGTCCAGGTGCAGGCCCTGCAGCGAAGGCCCCAGGCCCAGCGCATCTCCCTGGTGCTGTGGATGCTCACTGACCTGAGTGTTCTCTGTTTTCACCACATGGATTTCTTTGTAATTGTGTGCTTTCTTTTCTGAAATCTGGTCTCTGTCCCTGAGTGTCACCTCTCCCCACTTCTCTCTGGAGAACCATGTGATATGTGCTGACCCTTCTCTGTCTCCCAAGTCTGCTGGCTGCTTGTCATTTTTTAAATAAATGTCTTAGTTTCTGTGTAATTTTTTTCAGGTCAGTGTCTGGTTCGTGTGCACTGGTCTCCCCAACTTGCCATCCCACCCAGGCTGTGGACTTTTATTGCAATGATTTTTATATGTTTTGGCTTTAGCAGTTGTCTTTGATTCTCTCAGGTATATCTGTTTTAAAAAATAGTATCTTATTCCTTTCTCATGTTTTTCATCCCATTTTTTAGTTCCTTGGATGTTAAAGCACGCTTGCTTACAAGTCTGTGGAAAAGAACCCACAGCATGAAGTTCTGGGGACATCTGTTGTGTCTGCCGCCCTTGGTGTGTGGACATGTGTCCACACGCACTGTGTTGGGGGTTGTGAGCTCACGCTCAGGTTCTCAGTTGTGTTGACGCTGCCCAGTAGCCTGGGGGCCTCAGGGAAGTGCGTGCTGGGGCCAGGTGCAGCTCATTGTAAGCCATGTCTCACGGAGCACTCCTGAGTCAGTAAAGACCCACCTTACAGACGGGAACACTGATGTGATAGGCATGTGGCTACCCAGGTGACAGTGTCTTGTAGATGTGGTATAACCCCTGCCAGGCACGTGATGATGGGGTGCTGAGCCCCCTAGGTATTAGGGGAATTAAATGGAAGTGGTCTTGTCCGGGCTCCAGAGACAAGAAAGGAGAGCAGGCAGGCCTCCAACCTTGCTCCTGACCTGTCTGGACACTGCCCTGACTGTGCCTGCTCACAAGTGAAAGCTGAAAGGCACTGCAGATAACTTAGCGAGCAGGTCTTGGAATTCTTGAGCCTGTGGAGGAGGTCTGGCCAACCACACTTGGGGTTTATAACATCCTAAGACTCACAAGATGAAACAAACAGCATTGTAAAAAAGATTAACATACAACCAGAGCTGCAATTTGCTCACAAACTGACGATGGTATCAGTCCGTGGCCTGGAATTATAAGCGGGAATCCCCCAAACTGCAATTTTGAAGTCTCACCCATGGAGCAGACACGCTGCCCAGGACCTTTTCCCCAGCGGGACTCCAGATTGCTGTTACATGGGACTTCCCAGCACTGTTTGAGGCTGGATGTTGGTTGGCCCAATTAGGTGATGTGTGTGGGTTGCCTTCCTCTACTGTTTCGATTGCTCTGTTCTTTTAATGTCTGTGTATTGAAAGTAAGTTAGATAATGCTCTATTAAATATTGGTAATTCTCTGCTAAATATTGTTTGTGTATAACGAGTGATTTCTTTTGTTAATGAATCCTTTGAACCTGAAACCAAAGTTAAAAGTTTAGGCGAAACATTGAATTGGTACCGTGAGCAGGATTCATGAAACAAAATGCCAGTCTTTAAGAAGAAAAAGTTTAAAGTGGATGAAGCTTTTATTCCTGGATGGGACGATCCACCGTATTGCTTATTAGCTAATGAATGGGGCATATTCACTGGATTGTGTGAGAATTGGAACCTTACATTAAAGTGGACTGAACCTTTAGAAGTTATTGAATGTTCGTGGCTAGCGCCAGTTTAGAAAGGATTAGAATGTGCCGTGCTGGGTGGCGGGCTGGATCCCCCTCTCTGCCTACTGTAAGGTACGTGAAGCTAAATTAAAATTGTCTGAAGAGAAGTTACAAGTGGAAAAAGGATTATGCGGTTTGTGAGGACGATTGTCCATGCCATTAAATGCAATGCCAGAATTATATTTTAGCTGACCAAGTCTTCACTTTCAAAGTCGGCTCTCTGCTGAGCTGGCCCCCCGTTTTAGCTGCGTCTCCCACTCTAATAAACTCTATTCTCCTCTCATTCTGTCTCATATCTGGGAATTCTTTTCCAGCCCGCGCACAGACCACCACACCAGGCTACACACGTCAGGTGAGGGAGGGGAGGACGGCAGATTGCGGGGCCCAGCAGGTGCACGGGCATTGCTGCACGTTCACCCTGACCTGCGTGTTCATCTGAGGGTCACTCACTCACCATGGCCAGGACTTTACTGCAGTGACCCAAGGCTGTCTGCCTGGGCCCCCTCAGCGGGTGTGGAGGTGGACGTGAGGGGAGGGCCTACAACCCCGCTCCTCTCCATCCCCGAGCATCCACGACCAGGAGCTGCCTTGGCTAGGCGTCATGGCGGCCAGCACACTGGCCGGTACCCCAGGTGCTCAGAAGACAGGTGCTGCTTCTCCCTGCTGAGGGCCAGGCAGTGGCTGGAATGGGTGGCTGGGGGAGCAGCCTGGCTGGGCTGTCACCACACCCTCTTCTGTCCTGGTGCTAGACCACCTGGTCAGGGCTCTTCACGGGAGTGGCTGAGCATCCCCTGGCTCATGACTAAGGGCAGTGTGGCACTTGGCCGGCCTTGCAGGCTGCAGGCAGGACCACGAGGGCAGGGAGGACAGAGGTGGGCACCAAGCTTGGGACCCCCTCAGGACATTCTCACGAGGATGGGCCAGTCCCCAGCCCTGCCCCCCAGCCCCTTTGCACACACAAACTGCCCTCCTGGCCCCGGGGTGTGGGCTCCTGACCATTTCTGAGGAGAGAGCTAGGTGGATGTGTTTATTAACCAGCCAGTGGGGTGGGCTCCTGGTTCAGCAACCCAGCAGGAGTGGGTAGGGTCTTTGGTGATCAGCCAGTTGTGGGGCTTGGAGAGCTTGTTCACGCGAAGGGCAGAACCAGAGGGTGAAGACCTTTGATGGACAGCTCAGCTTCCAGGATCAGGAGCCATGGCTTCACCCACTGTAGCGTCAGCAGCAGGCAGGGATGCAGAGTGAGGCAGGCACGCAGAAGCAGATGGGGCAGAAGTGGGCCTTGCATGCCATGGTCTGGCAGGTCACAGGAATGCAACAGGCAGGGCTACACGCACAATGAGGGTTGCAGAGCGGCTGGCAGGTTGTGACCATGCAGTCACTGGGACAGCACAGCAGAGACCCGCTGGGGTCGGGGGGATCGCAGGCGCCCCCACACACCAGGGACGGGCAGCAGATGGGGGCGCAGCCCAGGGCACCACAGCCGGCAGGCGAGCCGACACAGCACATGGTGGTGGGGCTGCAGGTCTGGTCTGCGGGTCCCTCCCCAGCAGCCTTTATTACCCGGGATGTGTGTCCCGGCAACATGGCCCCTCCTTGTGCTCTTGATCCTGTTTGCACTTTCCTGTCCCTGTGCTGGGTGCCCCATGAAGCCCGTCAACAAGCACAGCCTGCAGTCTCTGGGGTGGGAGTGGCCATGCTCGTGCTGGGCAGGGCTCGTGCTGGGCAGGCACTGTGCCATGCTGGCCACTGGGCCCTACTGGTGGTTTGAGGTGGGCAAACTGCCCAAGGAGTCAGGGTCCTGGTGTACCCGTCCTGCCAGTCCCTGGGTGTCCCTGGTGGGCACCGACACTCACATGCCCTGGGGTGTCTGTGCATGCTGTGCATGGGGCTGGGGCATGTTGCTCGGCCCTTCCGCTCAAGTCCCCACTGGGCCTCTTGCTGTGGGGACATTTGGGTGTCCTGCCTGCCAATGTGGGGACCTGGTGTCGGGAAGGAGGGGAGAACCCTGGGGTGATGTGCCCAGACTCCTACCTGCATGGCTCTGTAGCCCCTGGGGAGGACAGACCAGCTGGACACCACTGAGAGGGAGGAAACTGAGCCTGCGTGGGATTTCTGATAGATAGCTTAATGGTTGGGTACTGCTTTTTGATCCAATTGGAAAATCTCTGTCTTTTGATTTTGACGTTTAGACATTTTGCATTTAATGTAATTGTTACTGTTTTTAAAGGTAGAATACCATCTTGCAAGTTGTGTTCAATTTGTCCCATCTGTTCTTTTCCCTCATTTCCTTCTTTTAATTATTCCATTTCATCTCTACTTTTAGCTCATCACTCACACATCTTTTGGAAGCTGCTTGGCCTAGAGTTTATACTATACACCTTTAACATAACACAGTCTGCTTCCAGACAGCATTCTACCATTGCATCTGTACTGTCAGGATTCCACAGCCCAGCACTTCCATCTCCTTTCATAACCTTTGTGTTATTGTCATATTTTACTTTTCCATTTATTAAGAATCCCACAGTGCACTATCACTACATTTGCTCTAGACAACTGTCTAATAATGATTGTTATATTTATCTTCTCTTTAAAATCATTTCTAGAGCCATTCTTTTCCTTATGTAGGCCCACGTTTCTCTATGCTATCATACTCCTTGACCTGAAGACATTTTCTTAATATTTCCGGCAGCACATATCATCTGCTGATCTCTCTCATTTTTTGTTTACCTAAGAGAGTGTTTATTTCACTTTCAATTTTGAAAGATATTTCCCAGTTTTGTGGGACAGATTTTTCTTTTAGTATTTTATAGATGTCATTCCATTGTCTTTTGGATTGTAGAATGTCTAATCAGAACTCTGATGTAATTCTTATTTTTACTCTTCTGTACATGGCATGTATTTCCCAAATGAGTGCTTTCAAGATTTCCTCTTTAATTTTTTTTTGAAAGCCACTATTTTAATATGATGTGTCCAGGTCATTTTTTTGGTCAGGGGTGGGGTACGGAGAAGGTCCTTATCCCATGTGAGGTGCTCTGGTGTTTTTAGGCTTATGTCTTTCATCACTTTTGGAAAATTTCTCAGATATGATTGCTTCAAATATTTCTTCTGTGAAGAGATACGTTCTATGCCTTTTCTCTCTTTGGACTCTAGTTACGTGCATCAGTGATGGTTTGATATTGTCCCAGAGTCTGTGATGTTCTGTTCTTATGCCCACCCCCACCATCTTGCTCTTTGCTTTTGAATATGGTAGTTTCTATTTCCCCGTCTTCAAGTTCATCGATTCCGCACTTGACTGTGTCACGTCTACTCAAGAGCCCACGGAAGGAATTCATCTTTGATGCTGTATTTTTATTTCTATACTTTGCATTTGACCCTTTCCTCTATTTTCCATCTCTCTGTAGCAATTCTCCATCTGTGTGGTCCCCACATGTGTGGCCCATGTTTTACACTCAACCCTTTAACATATTAGTCACGTTTATTTTTAAATTTCAGTTTCACGACTGCAGCATCTGGGTCACTTTGAGTCTAGTTGTATTGACTAGTTTGTCTCTTGACAATGAATTGATTTTTCACTGCTTTTTTGAATGTCTTCTAAGTTTTGTCAACCTCAGATGTGTTAATTTAAATGGACGTAAACTGTGTTTCTTCCTGGGAATAGGTGTCAGGTCATCAGTGTGGGGAACACTTGAATCAACCTGCTCAGATGTTGACCTTGGTTTGGGTTTTGGTGTTTCCTGGGGACCTTCCAGGTCCCAGTGGCTTCAGAGTCCTTGTGTGGCTATCAGCATCTTGTGCTTAGGACGGGGCTGTGAACACAGTGTTTTTGCTCTGTCCTGCATTCTTTAGCTGCCCCTGCATGCTTGTCACACAGAAGTGACCTCTACATCTGTCTGCCTTTCCCTGCTGGAGACTGATGCTGCTCAGGCAGCTGTGCTGGCCAGGCTGGAGCCAGGAGGAAAGTGGGGCTCTCTGGTCTTGGCCCAAGGTCAACCCTGGCAGGCCCTGTGTGCCTGGGCCTGAGGGGTGAGGCTTTCTCAGATCTGTCTCCTCTCCCTGGGATGGCCAGACTCCCCTTTGTGTGTGTGGTGGCTTTGTATGAGCCTTCTGGTCTCCCTGTGTGGTCATCCTTTAGGCACCAGATTGGACCTGGGTCTGGGCCTGTTTCCCACCTGCCGCTCAGAGGTAGGGGAAGTCCTTCCCCACCCACAATGTGAGTCTTGAGTGGCTGATGTGGGGACATACCTTCCCCACCCTCCACCCACCAAGGACCCTCCACCTTCAGCTGAGCTGTCAAGAGGGCTCTTTGAGGAGAGTCTTCTGTACTTATGATTTGTATACACTTTCAAGAAGAAAACTTCAAAATATGTGAAGATAAAACAGGGGGACAGGCTGCATTGAGTAGCATGGTTTATTTGTATTTGGCTCACATAGGGTCTGGTTTCCTGCTGGAGACAGAGAAGGACCCTGGGAACCAGGGCTTCCTCTGGGTAGGGGTGGATGCACCAGTTCACAGAATGGTCAGATCATCCTGCCACGTTCTCACGCAGGTTCAGAGGTTGGTCGATCATGCTTTTTATCTGCCACATTCAGAACCTGGAGGCCCACTGAGGACTTGTGCTAGGAGGGGTATAGGAGTGATCTGGTCTGCACTGGGAGCATCTGCGAGGAGGCTCATGATCAAAAGCAGGAAGAGGTGCTACAGGAGATGGGTCTATAGACCAGGGTGGGGCAGGAGGGCTGGTAGCACCCAGAGGGCTGGCAGGAGGGGGCCACATACACGGCTGGCCTGTAGCTCACGGGCAGGAACAGAGAGGACTGGCAGGAAGGAGTCACACACAGGGTGGGCTTGTAGGTCACTGGCAGACGTATGACTGGCCTGTAACTCACGGGCACGCAGGTCGCCTGGCAGGTGCTGGATGTGCTGCAGGTTGGTTGGCAGGGGCTGGATGTGAAACAGGACGTGTGGCAGGGACTGGACGTGCTGCAGGATGGCTGGCAGGAGCTGGGCACGCAGGCAGCCTGGCAGCCTGAGGAGCAGCTGGTGTGGCACATGGTGGCGTGGGGCTGGGTGGTGGTGGGCGGAGAGCTGGAGATGTCTGCAGGCTGCCTCCCTCAGCAGCTTTTATACCCAGGCTGTGGGCGTCCCAGCAACATAGACACACATTGTTGACTTCCTTGTGGTTGTTGCCACTGTGTTTCCCCAACGTCTTATTATCCTGGGGCACGCTTTTCTGGGCTATTCTCCTCCATAAATTAGTTTGGCTTTGAGGCCAGTTCCTCCCTCTAAACAGGATATTCTAGTTTGCCTTTCCATGGGGTTCATGGTGTTTCTCCAGGTTATCATTGTGCACGGGGCACCCCCAGATAGACTAAAAGTACTCTATCTTTTTACTCCTTTTAGTCTCATGCTGTCAGTGAAGAGTTTGAGGCCATTGTATATGTTGAGCTTTTACTTTGCTTGTGAAAGTGAAAGTGAAGTTGCTCAGTCATGTCCAACTCTTTGTGACCCCATGGACTGTAGCCTACCAGGCTCCTCAGTCCATGGAAGTTTTCAGGCAAGAGTACTGGAGTACTCCAGTACTCTTTCCTTCTCCAGGGGATCTTCCCAACCCACGGATCGAACCCGGGTCTCCCTCATTGCAGGTAGATGCTTTACCATCTGAGCCACCAGGGAAGCCCTCAAGCTTTTTTACTTTGCATAGGAAAACATTGAAGCAGGAGCCTGCAAATTTTAGTCTCTGGGGAAAATCTGTTTTGTTGCCTGTGTGTGAATGAAGTTCTTTGGGGCACAGCCACGCACATGCATTTAGTGTATCTAAGGCTGCTTTTCCCTACAATGTTGAGTTGTTGTGAGTGAAACCACATAGCTATAAAGCCTGAGATGCTTACTCTCGGCCCTTTACAGAAAGTTTGTCAGCTCCTGCCTTATTGTAATCATGCAAGAACTGATTTGCTCAGGCAGCAGATTTTTCTGTGTGCTGGGGTAGAAACGTCCAGCTTCATGAGCCCTCCAGGGCAATGGATAAATGAGTGAATGAAAAATCAATGCATGGAATCATTCTGAGGGGCAGGGGCTGAGGCCCAGAAAAGAAAGCAGGTTCAGTGGAGAAGTGATCTGGGGGCCTCTGGGAGGACGTGATGCTGAGCTGACAGTGGGTGCAGTGTAAGGTCAGGGGTGGTGGGTGCTCCAGGCAGAGGCAGCAAGGACGGGGTGTGAGGACCTTGCTGCAGAAACAGAAATATTCCAGGAGCAGTGGGAAATCCCACTGCGTGGGGTGCCAGAGAACCAGTGTAGGGGGACAGACTCAGATCATAGAGCCTGAGGACCAGTCAGCACAACCTGGGCTATGGAAGAAGAAAGAGTCAGTGAACTTGAAGACATGTCAGTAGAAAGTATCCAATCTGAAGAAGAGGGACAAAGAGATAAGAAAAACAAAGAGGGTTTTTGAGACCATATCAGAAAGGCTAACATGCAAGTAATTTCAACCCCAGAAGGAGAAAAGAATGACACTGAAGCCTAAGGATATTCTGAAGAAATAAGGGACAAAACCCGCAAATCTGATTAGGAAAATTCCAATTTACAGATCCAAGAATCATATACCACACCTAAATCCCACTCCATTAGGAGCAATGTAAAGACCACAGATTGCAGAGTGAGACCGAGCAGCTTCAATGCATTACAGGACCTTCCAGGTCTTCCTGACTGGATATCTGTGTTGCCGGCCCCTTGAATGGTGGCAGGGTTGATCACTGATTGGTTATGAGACAGTCCATGTAAAATGTTTAGCTCAGCCCTGGCACAAACTGGAACCCGGTTGTTATGATTACGGCAATAACCTGGCCACAGCCCCCAGTGAGGAGCCCCACGCCGAGGGAGAACCTTCTGGATCACAAATCAAATGGAGGTGCTGGTGCAACAAGTGTGATTGTGCTCATGTGGACAGAGGACAGGGTGCTTAACTTGGGGGAAGACCTTGAAAATCACCATGTGGGGGCCCAGTCCTGGCTGACGGCCCTTCCCCATCCCATCCAGGCTCCGATTCCAGAAATCCCAGGGCCACTGGGTCACCGTCAGCCTCCAGCTGAGGGAGCTTCCTGAACTGAGTCACAGCAACCAGAAGCTCCAGGAAGAGACCCTCGGGGGGAGGAGGAGGAAAAACAGCAGGCGGCCACCAGGAAGATACCCGGTGCCTCATTGCCAGGACGCCACAGCCCGGGTATAAAAGGCACCCTGGAGAGGGAGCCTCCAGACCAGCCCTGTCCTCTGTCCCAACCCCTCCCAGCCCCAAACCACCATGTGTGATACCAGCTGCCCTGCGAGCTGCCAGTCAGCCTGCTGTGTGCCCAGATCCTGCCAGGAGATTTGCTGTGTGCCCAGCTCCTGCCAGCCGGCCTGCCCTGCTGTCTGTTGCCCCACCTTGGGCTGTGGGAGCCACGTGGCTCTGCTGTGCCAGCCGACCTGCTGTGCACCCAGCCTCTGCCAGGACGTTTGCTGTGTGCCCAGCCCCTGCCAGGCACCCTGCTATGCACCCAGCCCCTGCCAGGATGTTTGCTCTGTGCTCAGCCCCTGCCAGGCATCCTGCTGTGCACCCAGCCCCTGCCAGGACATTTGCTGTGTGCCCAGCCCCTGCCAGGCATCCTGTGTGCACCCAGCCCCTGCCAGAACATTTGCTCTGTGCCCAGACCCTGCCAGGCATCCTGCTGTGTGCCTTTGAGCTGCAAGCCTGTCCTGTATGTCCCTGTGCATGGCAAGCACATCATGTATGTGGTCCCCTCCTGCCAGCCTTCTGGGTGCTGCCAGCTCTCCTGCCCTGCTCTGGTCTGCAGACCCGACCCCTGCAGCTTCCCTTCCTGCTTCTGAGCCCATGACCTTCAGGACCCCTCCCCCGTGTGTGGGGTCAGAAGCAGCGGGCTCTCTAACTCCCACAAGGCAGCCCAGACATCATCCTCCTCACGCCTCCCAGACCCGATTAGATTGTGTGGCAGCAAGGCCACCTGGTCCCAACCAGCTAGGCTGAGGGACTCACCCATCAGTGTCCCCCAGCCCCTGCCCGGGTCATCCGCATGGTGCCTGTGCTGGCTGGTCCAGGCTCTGAAGCCTCCAGCATCACAGGTCTAATAAACATCAGAGTGCGATGTTCACCGAGTCATCCAGGTGGGGCTCAGCCAGGATTGTGCTTGATTAGTTTGTCTTCCATACTCACACCTGGGGGATATGTGGGGTGGCCGGACTTTGGGTTGGAGCCATCCCAGAGGGCAGATGGGCCATCTGTGGAATTAGGAAGGCAGCCAGGACCGCCGCCTCTGCTGGCACACCACATGGGGAGGGGTGTTCGGCTCCATGTTCTGAAACAGCACTGAGAAGGAAGGAAGGTTCCCAGAGGTCTCAGTGATTATACGGCTGCAGTAGCTCCTTGGTTTAGGGTGAGGAGAAGGTGCTGGGTGGTCAAAGGCCACAGTGTCCCCCTTGGTGTCCCACCAGAGGGTGGACGCTGGGCCTCTTGGCTGCACTGGTGTTTTGTGTCACACCGACAAAAGTTCACCAGTGAAGCTGTCCAGGCCTTTTTTTGGTGGAATTGTTTTTTTAATATTCAATTTTGAAATAATTACAGATTTCCATGACGTTGCCAGAAAGAAAGTACAGGGAGTTCCTGTATACTTTGACCCAGTTTCCCTCAATGATAGCATCTTGGATAACAAGCACAGAGCGCGACCGGGAAGTTAACAGTCCACAGATCTCATCCAGAGCACGTCGATTTTATGTGTGTGTGTGTAGCCCCATGCAGCATCTTCATGTTTGTCATTCACACAAACACCACCACAGTGAGAGGCAGGATTGTACCATCACCACAAGGCTCCTTCCTCTACCCCATTATAGCCACACCCACCCACACTCGCGTCCCTAACCTTTGGCTGCCACTTATCTCTTCTGTATCTCTACTCTTTTGTTAAATTGAGAATGTTATTAAAGGGTATCATTTACTGCTGTTATTTAGTCAGTAAGTCATGTCCAGCTCTTTGTCACCCCATGGACTGCAGCATGCCAGGCTCCTCTGTCCTCTACTATCTCCCGGAGTTTGCTCAAATTCATATGCATTGAGTCAGTGATGCTACCTAACCATCTCATCCTCTGCCACCACCTTCTCTTCTTGCTGTCAGTCTTTCCCAGCATCAGGGTCTTTTCCAGTGAGTCAGCTCTTTGCATCAGGTGGCCAAAGTATTAGAGTTTCAGCTTCAACATCAGTCCTTCCAATGAATATTCAGGACTGATTTCCTTTAGGGCTGACTGGTTTGATCTCTTTGCTGTCCAAGGACTCTCAAGAGTCTTCTCCAGCACCACAATTCAAAAGCATCAATTCTTTGGCACTCTGCCTTCTGTATGGTCCAGTTCTCACGTAGTACTTGACTACTGGGAAGATCATAGCTTTGACCATATGGACTTTTGTGGGCAAAGTGATGTCTTTGCTTTTTAATACGCTGTCTAGGTTTGTCATAGCTTTTCTCCCAAGGACCAAGTGTCTTTTAATTTTGTGTCTGCAGTCACTGTCCACAGTGATTTTGGAGCCCAAGAAAGTAAAATCTGTCACTGCTTCTACTTTTCCCCTATCTATTTGCATGGAAGTGACAGGACCAAATGCCATGATCTTCATTTTTTGAATGTTGAGTTTTAAGCCAGCTTTTCACTCTCCTTTTTCACCTTCATCAAGAGATTCTTTAGTTCCTCTTCACTTTCTGCAATTAGACTGGTATTGTATGCATATCTGAGGTTGTTGATATTTCTCCTGGCAGTCTTGATTCCAGCTTGTGATTCATCCAGCCAGGCATTTCACATGATGTACTCTGCGTATAAGTTAAATAAGCAGGGTGACAATATACAGCCTTGTGGTATTTCTTGCCCAATTTTGAACCAGTCAGGTGTTCCATGTTGGGTTCTAACTATTACTTCTTAACCTGAATACAGGTTTCTCAGGAGGCAGATAAGGTTGTCTGGTCATCTCTAAGAATTTTCTACAGTTTGTTGTGAACTACACAATCAAAGGCTTTAGCATAGTCAGTGAAGCAGAAGTAGATGTTTTTCTGGAATTTCCTTGCTTTCTCTATGATCCAATGAATGTTAGAAATTTGGTCTCTGGTTCCTCTGCCTTTTCTAAATCTACCTTGTACATCTGGAAGTTCTTGTTCAAGTACTGCTGAAGCCTAGCTTGAAGGATTTTGAGCATAACCTTACTAGCATGTGAAATGAGTGCCATTGTATGTAGTTTGAACATTTTTTGGCATCCTACAATATGTCAGTTTTTGAGACTGACTTTATTCACTCCACACAACTCCCTTGAGATCCACTCAGGCTGTGGTGTCAATAATTTGCTCCTTTTTACTGCAGAGTAAGACTCCAAGGTGTATATTTTTCTCAGTTTGCTAACTATTCACCTATCAATCGGCAGGTGGGTTATGGAAAGGCTTTTAACTATGAATCCAATTTCTCTGATTGATATAGGGCTATTCAGTTTATATATTTCTTCTTGAGTGATTTTTGATAGTTCGTGTCTTCTAAGAAATTAATCCGTTTCACTTACTTTGTCAAATTTGTGGGCATAAAGTGACTCATAATGTTCCCTTATTATACTTCCAATGTCTGTAGGCTCTGTAGTGATGTCACATCTCTCATTGTTTCCTTATTACACTTCCAATGTCTGTAGGAGCTCCAGTGATATCACATCTCTCATTCTTGATATTGGTGATTAGGATCTTCTCTGTTTGGCTTGCTAGTCAGTATGGATAAAGATTATTCAATTTTATCCATTTTCACAAGGAAACAGCTTTTGGCCTATTTGATTTTCTCTTTTATTTTTCTGTTTTCCATTCCATTGATTTTCTACTCTGATCTTTGGTTTTGTTTTTCTCTTTTGAATTTAATTTGCCTTCTAGTTTCTTAAGGTGGAAGCCAAGGTCATTTATTTGAGAGTTTTCTTCTTTTCTAATAAGGACATTCAGTGCTACAAATGTCCCACTCAGCATCACTTTAGCAACATCCCACGAATTTTGATATGTTGTATTTTCACTTTTATACACATCAAAATATTTCCCGATTTCCTTTTTTCTTCATTTCCTGATTTATGTTTTATTTAGAAGTCTATTTCATTTCTAAGTAGTTGTTGATTTTACAAGGTCTTTCTGTTCCTGGGTTTCTAGTTTAATCCCAATGTGGTCAGAAAATACCTGTTTTGTGATTCAAATCTTTTCAGATTTACAGAGACTGGCTTTATAGCCCCCATATGGTCTATCTTAACAAATGTGAACTTTCTTGATACATGTTTTGCTTTGATTGAAAATGAAAGGCTTTTGTTTGGGGGTGGAGTGTTTTTTCAGTGTCAAATAGTTCACTGGTTAATATGTTCATGTTCAGTCACTAAGTCATGTCTGACTCTCTGCAATCCCATGGACTGTAGACCACCAGTCTCCTCTGTCCATGGGATTTCCCAGGCAAGAATACTGGAGTGTTTTGCCATTTCTTTCTCCAGGGGATCTTCCTAACCCAGGGATTGAACCCATGTCTACCTGTGTCTCCTGCTTTGCAGGCAGATTCTTCACCACTGAGCCACTCAATAGTCTATATCCTTCCTGACCTTCTGTCTCCATGTTTTATAAGTTATTGAGAGAGGATTATTGAAATCTCAAGCTGTAAGAGTAGATTTGTCTGTTTCTCATTGCAGGTCGATCAGTATTTGCTTCATAATTTTGAAGGTCTACTATTAGGTGCATCAATATTTAGGATTGAGTGACTATTTTATCTTCATGAAAGGATCCACTCCATCCCTGGCAATAGTCTTTGATCTGGAAACTATACTTTATGGTATTGATAAAACTGCCCCAGCTTTCTTTTGATTCTCCAGTACTCTTGCCCAGGAAATTCCATGGACGGAGAAGCCTGGTAGGCTGCAGTCCATGGGGTCGCTAGGAGTTGGATATGACTGAGTGACTTCACTTTCACTTTTCACTTTCATGCATTGGAGAAGGAAATAGCAACCCACTCCAGTATTCTTGACTGGAGAATCCCAGGGATGGGGGAGCCTGGTGGGCTGCCATCTATGGGGTCGCAAAGAGTCGGACATGACTGAAGCAACTTAGCAGCAGCAGCAGCAACATGATATACCTCTTTCCAACTTTTTACTTTTAACACATTTTTGTTTTGTATTTAAAGTGCATTTCTCATAGTCAGCGTAAAGTTAGGTCAACCTCAGTCAACCAGTCTCCATCTTAATTGGAGCATGCAGACAACCTATGTTTAGTGTGATAATGCTATTTGTCCCATACTCTTCCTCCCCTTTCCCCATGATTTCATATTATTTCCTTTGTTGGCTTATTAGCACAAGTCTTTCTTTTGTATCTTAGTGCACTAAGATCTTTCCAGGAGCCAGGAAAAGGTGATGTCCACAAGAAATGAGTATTAATGAATTCATTATGGATTTAGACTGAGATACATGCAAATTGAGGTGAAATTTTTGCCAAAATTCCTCAGAATAGATTGAAGTAATTTAAAGGCAAACAGAGACTGGTGTAGGGCTTCAGTGGTGACTCAGTGGTAAAGACTTCATCTGCAATGCAGGAGGCACAAGACATGGGTTCGATCCCTGGGTCAGAAACAAAGAGTTGGACATGACTGAAGTGACTGAGCACACATGCATGCTGAGGCTGGTGTGAATTTTTCATGTAAGGTGCAGCTCTGGTGCTGGGCCATAGCTTAATCACTCATTCCTCCATCCCTCCCTCCCCCTCCTCTTGTCTCCCTCCCTCCCTCCCCTCTTTCTGCACTGAAATGAGGCTGCAGGAGTCATTTTGGATTCTCCAAGAAGCCAATGCCAGCATGTGATAGACTCGCTATAAGTTTATTTTGGGGGAAGAGTAAGAGGGGGAGCGGAATGGGGAAGGGCTTTGACATGCCTAGGTTGACCAGACTCCCCTGCATGGGGAGCAGGAAGGAAGGAGGGCCTGGCGGGCAGCACCTTGGCCCTCCACACAGCTCTGAGAATGCCTCAGCAGGTGGTTGTATAGTTGGAGCAGGCTTCTGTCCTGCTGTCCCAATCGTGTGCTGGGAGCAGCCTGGCATGGATGCTGGGGTCAAAGCAACAGTGGCAGATGGGACCCCATGGTGGGTTCTTGTGAGGGGATCTGCGTGGAGCCTTCAGGATGGACACAGTGCACCTTTGATAAGCAGCATTCAGAGCTGAGGAAACACTATTCACTGTCCTCGGGACCTCACCGGGGAGGGAGGGCTGCAAGTGCCACGGAAGAAAGGCAGAATGTGGCTGGGTTGCAGAGCGGCAGGCCTCCAAGGCCTCGTGATTGACCTCGGGGTGCGCAGCCACCCCTCGGCTTTGTGGGGGAGGCCTGGACAGCACAACCTCGGCCTGAAGCACAGGGTGGCTGCGCCCTGTCTTGCCAGGTCCTGACTCCGGGGCCTTCCTGGTTCTCTTCTCCCAGGAAGGGTCATAGGAGGTTCTGTTTGGAGTTCTGAGGGCGGTGTGTGCCCCTCCCCGGAGCCCCTGCCACCACCACACTCACATCAGGAGAGGACATGGGATGAGGAAGCATGTAGAGTGAAGAAGCCGAGTTTATCAGGCTAGGCTGGCAGGTACTGCGGAGGAGAGTCTGGGAGCCGAGGGGGCGGGGCCTGGAGGAGGGGCGGGGCCTGGAGGAGGGGCGGGGCCTGGAGGAGGGGCGGGGCCCAGAGAACCGGACCCGCTGTGATGACTCAGCCTGGGTTTAGGCTCTAGGATAACCTTGGCAGCAACTGCTGAGAAGACCCTGGAGGATGAGGAGTCCCAGTCATTCCTGGTGACACAGAGGAGACGGCCTGTGGGTGTCCTTTCTGGGGTTAAAGTCCTGGGGGAGGTTAAGGGCTGATAGCTCTGAGCTGAGCCTCTCTGTTGAGGGACCCTGGAGCCTGGCTGGCCCTGAGGGGCCAAGTCAGCAGCAGGGCTCCGGGGCCGAGGCAGGGACGCAGCAGACTGGGCGGGAGCATGCGGGCCGGCAGAGCAGGGACACGGAGGAGGCCGGGCGGCAGCAGCTGGGCTGGCAGGAGGAGGTGGGCACACAGCAGGCAGGGCGGCACACGGGGCGGCAGAGGAGGGACACGGAGGAGGCTGGGCGGCAGCAGCTGGACTGGCAGGAGGAGGTGGGCACACAGCAGGTGGGGCGGCACACAGGACGGCAGAGGAGGGACCCAGAGGAGCAGGAGGGTCTGCAGCAGGATGAGGGGGCTGAGCAGGGGGAGGCCTCACAGCACACTGGCCTGCAGCAGACAGGGGTGCAGCAGACAGGGGTGCAGTAGACGGGCTCACAGCAGGCCTGCTGGCAGGGGGAGGAGGTGCAGCAGGAGGGCTGGCAGCTAGACTGCTGGCAACATGAGGAGGTTGAGCAGGGGGAGGCCTTACAACAGACAAGCCTGCAGCAGACAGGTGTACAGCAGACAGATGTGCAACAGACAGGCTTGCAGCAGACGGACTCACAGCAGGCCTGCTGGCAAGGGGAGGAGGTGCAGCAGGAGGGCTGGCAGCTAGACTGCTGGCAGCACAAGGCTGGGCAAGAGCTGCTGCAGGCTGGCTGGCAGCAGGGGCGGGACTCGCAGCTCACTGGGGCGCAGAGGAGGGTCAGGCGGGGGGCCGGGGCGCAGCAGCTGGGGGCACAGCAGGGGGGCTCGCAGCAGCTCTCTGGACAGTCGTCCACCTGCCAGGAGGAGCCGGTGCGGGAGTCACAGGACCCGGGCAGGCAGACCCGGCTGCTGTAGCTCAGGTCGCTGGAGCAGACAGACAGGGCAGAGGAAGCCATGGTGGAGCTGGAGGAGGTATGTGTGTGTGAGTGAGTATGTGTGTGTGTGAGGTGCTCAGACTCCTGGCTTATATACCCCTCCTGGGTGTGTGTGTTGTCCCAACAGAGGCTTCCACGCCTGCTCTTCCTGGTTGGTATGGTGCCCTGTGAGGACTCTCATTTGGGTCAGCTCCACTGTCATGAGATGTCCTTGCTCAGCTCATAAAACTTGGGGTCACTGCTGGCAGGGTGCCAGATTCTGGCCTGAGACTGGCTCTACAGGACACCTGGAGGAAACATGCAGGCTTCCCATGGCTGACCCCTTGGCCTCTCCCAGGCAGGTCATATGCGCGGGCACCTTGTGACAGGTCCAGGCCCATGAGGACGTGCACTGTGTGGGCCCAGTCTGTGTGTAGGGCCTCACCTGGCTTAGCTGGCCTGGCCTGTGATTGGGGAGAAGCGGACAGAGGTATCCGTTTGGGGGAAAAGGCAACAGGAGAGGGCAGGGCCTTACTGGCAGGCTCTGTGAACTTCTGTGGTCCCCATGTCAGCAAGGAGGATGGCGCCCTAGAACAGGAGAGGATCCTCTCTCCTCTAAGCAGGAGATGGACTGTTCCAGTGATGCTGGGGCTCCCTGGCACATTAGGATGACCAGATCCAAGGACTGAACTTTGAGTGCTAAACCGCGTCCCCCAGAGCCCATGGTCAGTTGTCCTGAGAGGCAGGTCTTGGATCAGGATTTAATCCTGAGACAGGCATGGGTGAAGGTGGTGTGGAGAAGCTGGAGAACAATCTGTCACAATTTCAATAAAAATCCAAAGGGAATGAATCTTTTTTTGTGTACAAATTGAGAATATTGAACTGCCAGAAAATACTTGCAATTTGCATGATAGGTGAAAAGTTAATATGAAAATTTTAAAGTGATTAAACTAAAACAGTATAAGATAAAATAATCGAACAAAATTAAAAACATTTGTTTTCAATAATCATATGAAAAACTACTTGATATCAATAATGAAAGTTTCCCAAATTAAAACATAAATGTCCCACCTGTAAGATGAACCAAGATTTACAAAGCTGATCATTTCCAGGGCTGCTGTGCATGGGGGCTCACTCTTAGGCATGCTTTTTTTCACATAATATGAAATTTATTATTTCCTCCATTTTGAAGTGTACAATTCAGTGACGTTTAGTACAGTCACATGTGCAGCCATGACCACCACCAAGTTCTAGAACATTTTCCATCACTCCAAAAGGATATCCTGCGTTATTAAGCAGTCCCTTCCAGCCCCGGTCAATCACTAATCTGCTTTCTGTCTCTACAACTTTGCCTATTCTGCACATTTCACGTAAGTGGAATCATACAATATGTACCTTTTGTGTTGACTTTTTTCACTCAGCATGTTTTCAAGGTTCATCCACATTGTAGCATGTGTCGGTGCTTCATTTCTTTTAGGGATAATATTCCATTATATGGATAGACCACACTTTATTTATCCATTCATCAGTTGATGGACATTTCGGTCATTTCCACCTTTTGGTTAATGTGACTAATGCTGCTTTGAACATTTTGTATAAGTTTTTGTTTGAACACTGCTTTTTAATTTTTTTGGATGTATACCTAGGAGTGAAATTTCTGGGTCATATGGTGGCTCTGTGTTTAACATTTAGAGGTACTGCCTGGCAGTTTTTCACTCAGATGCAACATATATCTTATTTGGAGAGATGTCTATTAAAATGCTTTGAAAGAAAGAAAGAAAAGAAAGTGAAGTCGCTCAGTCGTGTCTGACTCTTTGTGACCCCATGGACTGTAGCCCACCAGGCTCCTCTGTCCATGGAATTTTTCAGGCAAAAGTGCTGGAGTGGGTTGCCATTTCCTTTTCCAGGGGATTTTCCTAACCCAGGGACCATTTTTAATTGGATTGTCTTTTTGTTGTTGAGTTGTAGTTCTTTGTGTTTTCTGAATGTTAGACCCTTATCAGAATTATGATTTGCAAATATTTTCTTCCATTCTGTGGGCTGCCTTTTCACTTTCTTGATGGTATCCATCAATATACACAACTTTTTAATTTTGATGAAGTTGAATTTATTTTTTTTATTTGTTTTTTGTGTTTTTGGTGTCATATCTAAGAAACTGTTGCCAAATCTAAGGTCATGCAGATTTATCTTTATGTTTTCTTCTAAAAGTTGTCATTTTAGCTCTTATAATTAGGTCTTCGAGGCATTTTGAGTTATTTTTTGTATACGGTGTATGATGGAGTTCAACTTCATTCTTTTGCTTGTAACTATTAGTTGTCCCAGCACCATTTATTGAAGAGACTATTCTTTCCCCATTGAATGGTGTTCATACTCTTGTTAAAAATCAGCAGACCATAGATGTATGTTTTTTTATTCCATTGATCTATTATGTCTATCCTTGTGTCAGTACCAGTATTTAGAAGACTGTAGCTCTGTGCTAAGTTTTATTTCTTTCTTTCTAATTTGGGTATCTTTTATTTCTTTTTCTTGCCTAATTTCTCTGACTAGAACTTCCAGGACAACATTGACTAGAAGTGGTGAAAGTGGACATCATTGTCTTTTTCCTGATTGTAGGGAGAAGTTTTCAGTATTTTACCATTGAGCATGTTGATGACTGTGGGTTTTTCAAAATGACCTCTGTTATACAGTTGAGGAAATTCCCTATACTCTTAGTTTTCTGAGTGTTTCTATCTTGAAAGAGTGTTGTCTTTTTTCAGATTCTTTTCCTGTATCAATTGAGATGATCATGTGGGGTCCCCCCCTTTATTTTATTAATGTAGTGCATTACATGACTGGTTTTTACATGGTGAATCACTCTCACATTCTTTGGATAAATCCCACTTGGTTGTGGTGTATAGCCACAATGTGGTATATATCCTTTTAATATGCTGCTGGATTTTGTTTGATTGTATTTTGCTGAGGATTTAAAAAATCTGTATCTATAAGGAGTTTCAGTCTGTAGTTTTCTTTTTTCCTTTACTTAGTCTTGACATCCTCATAGAATCAGTTAGAAAGTGGTTAGAAAGTGTTCCCATATCTTCTGTTTTGGAAAGAGTTGAGAAAGACTGGTAGCAATTGTTCTATAAATGCTTAGTAGAATTCAGCTTTGAGCTGGCCCTGGGCTTTTCTTTTTGATGAGGTTTTCGATTACTGATTTAATCTTGTCACTTGATTTATGTCTTGCCTATTTCTTTTTGAGTCAGTTCACTCACTTTAGAGCCAAAGATACAAATAGACTGAAAGTGAAAGGATGGGGAAATTTTCATGAAAATAATAACCAAGAGAGAGATGGATAGCAATAATAAAATTAGACAAAATTAACTTTGAGTCAAAAATTGTAGTAAGGGGCAAATAAGGAAATTAAATATTGATAAAAGTGTTACTATGTCAAGAAGATATAACAATTATAAGCCTATATGGTCCTAGCAATAGACTTAAACTATATAAAGTGAAAATAGACAGAATGAGGAGAGAATTAGCATTAAAAAATAATTAATGTTATTTCCATTATTAAACAATGAAATAGAACAACTAGATCAAAGTCCAGTGATGAAATAGAGGCCTTGAAGGACACTATAAGCCAGCCAGACTAGCATTCATACAGAACACTCAACAATAGGGTACCTGTTGTTTTTTCAGGTGCACATGGGACATTCTCCACATTAGACCATGTGTTAAGCCATAAGACAAATCTCAATACATGTTAAAAGAATGAAATCATACAGAATATCTTCTCTGACCACAATGGAAAGAAACTAGGAATCAATTAACAAAAGGAAAACTGGAAAATTCACAAATAAATGGAAATAAAAACAGTACAGTCTTAAACAACCAATGGTTTAAAAAAGAATCAAAAGGTAAGTTAGCAAATACTTTTCAGGTGAAGGTAAATGAAACACAGCAAGCCAGTACATACAGGATACAGCAAAAACAATGCTGAGGGGAAAATTTATACCTGCTAACAATTGCATTAAAAAAGAAGAAAAATCTCAAATTAAGAATCTAACTTTACTCTTCAAGGAACCAGAAGAAGAACAAACTAAACCCATAGCTAGCAGAAGGAAGGAAATAAAGATTAGAACTCAGATGAAAGAAATAGAAACTTAGAAAAATAGAGATAGTCAATGAATCTAAAAGTTAGTTCTTTGAAAAGAGCAGCGCAATCAACAAACGTTTAGTTAGACTGACTAAGAAAAAAGGAAAAGTCTCCAATTACTACAGTCAGATATAAAAATGGGGACATCACTACTGACATTTCATAAACAAAAAGGATTATACAGGAGCACTATGAACAACTATTGATAAAAAATTAGATCACCTAGAAAAATGGAAAATCTCATAAACACAAACTACCAAAACTGACAATTTTCCTAATGTTCTTTATTTCTTCATATTGTTTCAAGTTTGTGTTTGGCACCCTTTTATCTCAGTCTGAATTGTCATATCTTGTAGGGCATGTCTAACAACTATGGACTCTTTTGGTTTTTATTTACCTGGAAATGTCTTAATTTCTGTCTCATTTTTGAGGGGTAATTTTGCTGGATGTAGACTTCTTGGTTGACAGTTTTTTCTTTCAGCACTTTAAAAGTCATCCCTCTGCCTCTAGTCTCACAGTTTCTAATAATAAACTGGGTGTTAATTCTCTTCTTGCTGCTTGTAATATCCTATCATTGTCTTTGGATAATTTAACTAGAACATGTTTCAGTGTGTAATTCTTTGAGTTTATTCTACTTGGAGATCATGCAGCTTCTTAGACATGTAGATACGCATGTTTCCTCAAATTTGGGGAGTTTTTGGCCATTATTTCTTCAAATAATTTTTTCTGCTCCTTTCTTTTCTCTCTTCCTGGACCTTCCTGTTAAGTGTATGCTGGTGGACTTGATGCCATCCCCCAGGTCTCTTGAGTTCTCTTCATTCTTTTTTCCCATCTACCCCTCAAGCTGGAGTCTTTTCAACTGACTTATTTGCACATTTACTAATTCTTCTGCTTCCTCAACTGTGCTATTGAGCCCCTTCAGTGAAATCTTCATTTCAGTTTTTATACATTTCAACTCTAGAAATTCTTTTTGGTACTTTAAAAAGAAATGTAATTTCTGTCTCCCTATTGCTGTTCTGTTTCATGAGACTTGACCTTTGTTCACGGTTTCCTTGAACTACTTGGGTACATTAAGAGTTGATTTAAGACTTTGTCTAGTAATTTCAATTCCTGGGCTCTTCAGTGACATTTTCTACTAATTGCTTTTTTTTTTTTTTTTTTTGAGTGTCAATGAGCCATACTTTTTCTTTACATACTGCACAATTTTTGATGGAAATGGGGGATCTTGAATATGATAATGCAATAATTCTGAACATCAGGTTTTCCTCCTGTAGTTTGTGGTTGCTGGTTGTTGTGACTTATTGTTGTTGTTTTGTTTGATGACTCTTCTGAACTTGTTTTGGAATGACTGTACTCTTTCTCATGTTCCATTAGCTTAGTGGTCAGGTAGTGGTTTGACAGAAATTTCCTTAAACATTGGAGCTGGAAATATTTTTTCCAGTCTTTGTATTTGTACTCTGTTTGTGAGTCAGGGAATGCTTTCAGACCTCAGCTGGGCAGTTTACAACTCTACCTTCACCTCCACTTCCTGCTTGGTCAGACCTGGAGGTGGGGCCAGAGGTGAGTCCAAAGGGCCTTCTTGGGTGCTGTCTGAGCTTGTGTCTCCTCATGAGTATGCTCAGACTCTTCTTGCCCTCAGGAGGCTGTGGTAGATCTGAAAGTCCCGTTCCGCAAAGCATCTCACTTCACAGATCTTTGTCTTAGGCTCTTTGGGGTATCTTGTGTGTCACAACTGGTATTTTCCCCCTGGCATAGAAGCCAGTTGATTTGACAAACACTGTTCATGCAGTCACCTTTCTGCCTCCAGAGAGTTCTGAGTTATGAGAAATGAAGGCAAGTCCTTAGTGTGAGTCCTTCCAGAAGCCACCAACAACCACAGTTCTTTTGGAATTCGGTCTGCTTGCTCCCTTCAGCACCAGGAACCTCACCAGCACACAGGCTGTTGTCTTCAAGGCTGCTGCTGAGCTGGGGGACAGGGGTGGGGGAGTGGAGTGCTGGTGGTGGTGGTAGTGAGGGGGTGAGGCTCTGCTAAAGTGCCACCGGCTCTCCTACCTGCCTCAGTTGCCTTTTTCTTGGTGGAGCCTTTTCCTGGTTGTTGTAAAACTTTTACCATTTCCAGAGCTCAGATGTGGCTGATTCTGACAGTTTTGCCAGTTTCTTTGGTGTTTCTGTGGGGAGTGAGCCCTTAGAGTTCTCTAGTCCCTGTCTTTCCTGACATCACTCTTAGCGGGCACAATTTTGAAAAGTCCCTTTTAGGGTATTTGGCAATATCATCCAGAATCTAAAATTGGCAAACACTTTGGTGGGGCAATCCCATGTCTGGGAATTTAAGCACCATGGGCACTAGTGCCATAGGTATGTGCTGAGGACTCTTCTAGTGGTGATGTTTGTAATAGTCAGAAAAAGACGCTTACTCCTTGGAAGAAAAGTTATGACCAACCTAGATAGCATATTCAAAAGCAGAGACATTACTTTGCCAACAAAGGTCCGTCTAGTCAAGGCTATGGTTTTTCCAGTGGTCATGTATGGATGTGAGAGTTGGACTGTGAAGAAAGCTGAGCACCAAAGAATTGATGCTTTTGAACTGTGGTGTTGGAGAAGACTCTTGAGAGTCCCTTGGACTGCAAGATCTAACCAGTCCATTCTGAAGATCAGCCCTGAGATTTCTTTGGAAGGAGTGATGCTAAAGCTGAAACTCCAGTACTTTGGCCACCTGATGCGAAGAGCTGACTCACTAGAAAAGACCCTGATGTTGGGAGGGATTGGGGGCAGGAGGAGAAGGGGACAACAGAGGATGAGATGGCTGGATGGCATCACCGACTCGATGGACGTGAGTTTGAGTGAACTCTGGGAGTTGGTGATGGACAGGGAGGCCTGGCGTGCTGCGGTTCATGGGGTCGCAAAGAGTCGGACACAACTGAGCGACTGAACTGAACTGAGGGAGACTTTGAGGCTTCCCAGGTGGTAAAGAATCCACTTGCCAATGCAGGACACACGAGATATGTAGGTTTGGTCCCTGGGTTGGGAAGATCCCCTGGAGTAGGAAATGGCAACCCAGTCCAGTATTCTTGCCTGGAAAATTCCATGGACAGAGGAGTCTGGTGGGTTGCAGTCCATGGGGTCGCAAAGAGTCCGACACGACTGAGTGAGCACACACGGGGAGACTTTAAGTGTGTGTCCACCTAGTGCTAATAAACCAATAATGGTGGACCCACACTTTGGGATGCTCTGTGTTCAGGCAAAAGAAACCATGATAAGGTTTTTGTTTTCTTTTCATTTTTACATTTAACTACATACATGTTCCATGCTCTTTATTCTCAAAATACTACTTGCCTAAATCTTTGTTTAAATTTTTAATTGAAGAGTAATTGCTTTACAGTATTGTATTGGTTTCTTCCATACATAAACATGAATCGGCCATAGGTATACATATGTCCCCTCCCTCTTGAACCTCCCTCCCACATAAGTTTTTCTTTATCAGGTTGGCAAAGATAGAAAAGCGTGTGCCCCTGTGCTGTGAATCTACATTGTTGTTAAGGAGTAAAGACCTAGAACCCCTGTTGACAACGAGGTGATTGTCGTGTCACTGCCTGCACCTCTGCTCAGGACTTCAACTCCAGGAGTCTGTTCTCCGATGCTTGGTTGTGTGTGACACCAAATATGGCTCCATTGGACACGTGTGTTCCCATGTGTCTCCTGCCCATGATCAGACAGGTGCTCACACTGTTCAGGGCTTTGTCCATCCTCACCGCCCGAGGTCTAGCCTTTCCCATCAGCTCTCCACCAGCCCAGCCTGGCAGGCAGCGGGGAGGGGGTGCTCCAGAGGCTGCAGTTTGTCTGCTTTTGGCTTCCCAGCAACTGGCACATGCTGGAATCCAGGGCATCCCAGCGTCTGTGAGTGTGTGAGTGAGTCCAGGACACCCACCCTCCCATGAGGGTGGGTGTCTGGATGCTGGGCCAGCCAATTGCCACAATCACCCCGTGTCCCCCTCCCAGCACTTCTGGGTCCTGGTGGTCCCTGGGATTGGAGAGGCTGCCTCTACCACAGGGAGTTGGGGGGGGGTCTTTGATCTGAGCCCAGGTGGTGCCCACAGGACTTGCCCAAGAGCAAAGCTTCAGGAGCACAACAGGGCTAGGGTGATGCCTGGACAGCAGAACAGCGGCACAAGGTGGACAAGTGTCAGGTTCAGAAGCCCCTCAGGTTCCCCAGATCTGATGATGTAAAGGAGGGCTAGGCCTCACACCCAACCCTCCTGTCCCAGGTGTCATCACGGAGACCCAGTGAGGGGAGCAGAAATTTTATTGGTGCTCAGAGATGCACAGCGACACTGCTCAGGCCAGGACCAGGGTCAACAGGGCCCAGGATGACCAGGGATCAAGGAAGCAGGTATGGATCAGCCAGGGCACTCACGGGCCAAGGTCAGGAGAGGAGTTCCCTGAGCAGGTCAGACCCCCAGAGCTTGGCCAAGGCTGGGGTGTGGTGGGGTCTGGACTTTTCCGTGCGCTGAGCCAGACTTGGGGAAGACAGGCCGAGCAAGCCAGGGGGCTCAGGGAGCTCAAGTGTGTCTGATGGAGGACAGGATCCCTGGAACCTGCTGGCTCCAAAGGGACATGTCAGGTCAGCAGTAAGGCTCCCAGACCCAGGTGGGGACTCAGCAGGCTGGGGTGGAGCATGAGGGTTGGCAGAGGAGGGACACAGAGGAGGCTGGGCGGCAGCAGCTGGGCTGGCAGAAGAACGTAGGCACGCAGCAAGTGGGGCGGCACACGGGACGGCAGAAGAGGGACACGGAGGAGGAGGGTCTGCAGCAGGATGAGGGGGCTGAGCAGGGGGAGGCCTCACAGCACACGGGCCTGCAGCAGACAGGTGTGCAACAGACAGGCCTGCAGCAGACGGGCCTGCAGCAGACAGGGGTGCAACAGACGGGCCTGCAGCAGACGGGCCTGCAGCACACAGGTACGCAAGAGACGGGCCTGCAGCAGACAGGTACACAGCAGGCCTGCTGGCAGGGAGAGGAGCTGCTGCAGGCTGGTTGGCAGCAGGGGCTGGACTTGCAGTTCACTGGAGCACAGAGGAGGGTCAGGCGTGGGGCCGGGGCACAGCAGCTGGGGGCACAGCAGGTGGGCTCGCAGCAGGTCTCCTGGCAATCGTCCACCTGCCAGGAGGAGCCGATGCAGGCACTGGGTGAGCTGACCTGGTTGCCACAGCTCAAGTCACTGGAGCAGACAGACAAGGTGGATGCAGCAACAACACAAGTCCTGGAACAGCAGGTGTCGGCCATGCTGGGGGTTTGTGCTGAGAGGTGTTCCAGTTGGGGGTGTGATTGGTGGGTGAGTGAGGTGCTCTGGGCATTGGGGCTTTTATATCCCTCCCTGGGATGCTCTGCCTCACCTGAGGCTCAACAGATCTTCCTTTTCCTCATTACTGCTCAGAGGATGTTCCCAGATGAAGTTATTAGTTTATTTACTGTGAGGTGTTTATCACACTGTCTTTGAGACTTCTGATGACTGGAGGTGTTTTTGTGTTTTAAAAGCAAGCATTGAGACGCAGACTCGCTGGGTGCCTGTAGAGCCTTGACTGCTCTCTCCACCTCTTTGCTTGTGTTTCTTTGATATGTATTCTGGTCCCAGGATGTTTTGTGCCCACAGACGCTCCACGCATGTTGCAGACCCTCTTGTATTGAACAACAGGTATCCTGGTGGGAGGGTGCCCTCTTACCCTCTCCATCTGCAGACCTGGTGGCAGGGTGTCCATGGCTCATCCCTATATGTGTCTTTTCCAGTGTTCATCTGAAACACTGTTTTTAGTTCTTCTATTTGTCTCACAATTACTTATATTCATATTATGTTATGTCTGAGTTTTCAGGTTTAGTTATGATCTGATTTCCTATTGTAGAAGGAAGCCTTTCTCTTGTTTTCCATCAGCCCCAAGAGAACTCCCTCTCTGCATAGTCAGAAGGCAGTGAAACCCCACTATTTGGTTAAACTCATGGTCAAAATCTGTATTATTATCAATATTTTAATTGAACATTGTCCATAGCCAAGTCTGTGTAGTGAAACGAGATTTAACTTCCTTATTTATACGTGTTTTGTTTTTGCTTGTGTTTTTCATTTCTTAGAGTTAACAATTGCTTCTGGTGTTTATTTGCTTATCTTTCTGTTGTTGTTCAGTTGCCAAGTCATGACCGACTCTTTGCAACCCCATGGACTTCAGCATACCAGGCTTCCCTGTTCTTCACCATCCCCTGGAGTTTGCTCAAATTCATGTCCGTTGAGATGGTGATGCTATCCAACCATCTCGTCCTCTGCCACCCCCTTCTCCTTTTTTTGTTCTCAGTCTTTACTGTCATCAAGTTCTTTTCCAAGGAGTCAACTCTTCACATCAGGTGGCCAAAATATTGGTGTTTCAGCTTCAGCATTAGTCCTTCCAATGAATATTCAGGGTTGATTTCCTTTAGGATTGACTAGTTTGATCTTGCAGCCCAAGGGCCTCTCAAGAGTCTTCTCCAACACCACAGTTTGAAAGTGTTAATTCTTCTGTGTACCTATTAATAAACCATTCCCAGGCTCTCTGACTAATTCATCCCAAGCTCATTCAAGAGGTTCCAACATAACAAGGAATCTATTGGCTTCATTTATTTTTGGAAATCCATCTTCTGGAGCCCTCTGTATTTGTGGGTCTATATCTATTGGCTGATATATGACAAACCTAGACAGCATGTTAAAAAGCCGAGACATTACATTGCTTTGCCAACAAAGGTCCATCTAGTCAAAGCTATGGTTTTTCCAGTAGTCATGTATGGATGTGAGAGTTGGATCATAAAGAAAGCTGAGCACTAAAGAATTGATGCTTTTAAACTTTGGTGTTGGAGAAGACTCTTGAGAGTCCCTTGGACTGCAAGGAGGTCAAACCAGTCAACCCTAAAGGAAATAAGTCCTGAATCTTCATTGGAAGGACTGATGCTGAAGCTGAAACTCCAATACTTTGGCCACCTGATGGGAAGAACTGACTCATTGGAAAAGACCCTGATGCTGGGAAAGATTGAAGGCAGGAGGATAAGGGGATGACAGAGGATGGGATGGTTGGATGACATCACTGACACAATGCACATGAGCTTGAGCAAGCTCCAGGAATTGATGATGGACAGGGAATCTTGGTATGTTGCACTCCACAGAGTTGCAAAGTTGTACACAACTGAGCGACTGAACTAAACTGATCCATTGGCTCTTCTCTCAGCCAGATGTGCAGGTATCATTCAAGGATCTCTCTTCACTATTGTCTTTAGATTTTCCTTCATATCTCTCCTATCATGGGTCTCTTGTTTCCCCAATGCTGTGTCTTTTTCTTTCTGAGTTTATGCCCTTATTTGGGTGGAGCACACCCTCAAGTGGTTTTCTGAAAAACAGGTTAATGGGAGGTTAATTTTTGAGTCTAGCATAACTAAAAATGCCTTATTCTGCCCTTATACATGACTGATAGTTTAGCTTGGGATGGTCTTCTGGATTGGAAAAGTTTTCCTGCAGTATATTTTTTGAAGGTGGAGAACATTTCCAGAATTCTAGTTGTCCCCCTGTGCTGTTTTCAGTTAACTCACTTCCCCCTAGGAGGAGTCACATTTCCACCTTCTCCTCCCATTGATTGGTTTCATCTGTTCTCTCTACTTTTTTGTTCATTATTTTACTCAACAAACATCAGTAGTAAGCACCCATGTGGCTGCCTGAGTGATAAATCATTGTTCTGCTGTGATGAAAACCATTGCATTAAACCCCACTGTGTTTTACTTAATATTCTCTTTCCTGATGATGCAGATTTTGATTATTTCTAGATTTTGGCTAATATGAAAGATGCTACTATAAAAATTCTTATATATTTTGCTTTTGATGGGTGTATTCACTAATTTCTCTTTGGTGTATACCCAAGTGTTGAAATGCTAAGTCACATGAAAGGGATATCTGCAGTTTGGCGTGTACTGACCAACTTTTTACAGAGTTACTTCCCACAAGTGAGTTTTATGAATTTCAGTTGCTCTATAGTTTTTTAAAAGGTGTTTTTATCCCTTATGGAAAATAGAGGGTTACTGTTACTGAAAGCGGGGTCCAGCTGCTTGCTCAAAAGCCAGTATAGAGGGAAGGTTGGAGGAAAGGAATATTTGCTTTATTTTGGATGCTGGCAGGTAGGGGGAGGGCAGACTCCTGTCCAAAGGTTGGCTCCCCCTCCCCACCACTGCCTTGGCCCCCACCAGCAATAAGAGGGTACGAGGTTTTATTGCTGGAGGGAGAAGTTACCTGGAGAAACAGCACAGTCAGCTCTGACAGTCATCTGGAAATTGGTCATCGGTTGTCTGACCAGCATCATCTTGACTAAGTACACTTAATATTCAGTTCCAGGGTCAGTTTGTTCCCATTTCTTTGGAGCCAGTTCTCAGAATTTGGCATCTTATGTCATGGCTTCAGTCTGGTCCTAATGTAGGTAACTTCTTCCACCCAGTGGGGGTTTCAGTATCTATAAGACAGTTCACAGGAGATGACTCAGAATATATTGCCCTTGAGAAGGAACTGAAGGTCCTTGTCTTTGCTTAATGACTAAACTATTATTTAGTCTTACTGGACTGTTTTCCTTTGCTTCTGTTTTCTCACTTCTCTGATTAAAATTATTCTTTGGCTAAAGTTTTCTATAGACTAAAGGTAAGCTGAAGTCATGGGGGTCAAGACCACAGGGTCCTGCTCCATTTCAGTACACAATAAAGTTGAACATTCAGATATCTTTTCTTGGGAGGTGTCTGTTCAAGTCATTTGATTTTTTAGTAGGGTTAATTGCATTTCTTACTGATTTGTAGAAATTTATTATACATTCTGAATATGAACTATCTTTGTATCTATGCAGTTTTGTGCCAGTAAATATATAATAACCGTCTGGCTATAAAACAAAAACAAGAAAGCCCTGGTGTGTTGTGTTTGTCAGTTTCCATGGTGGGGACACCCTCAGCTTTGCCACCAGTGTGATGTTACCAAATGTGCAGCGATGCACGGTCAGCCCTCGAGAGCTGGTGCAAGTGGCTGCAGCCCCCTCCCCCCACAAGACAGTCACCCGCATCCAGCTCGTCCAGGTCCAGGGCTGTGATTTCCACAAGACAGTCACCCGCATCCAGCTCGTCCAGGTCCAGGGCTGTGATTTCCACAAGACAGTCACCCGCATCCAGCTCATCCAGGTCCAGGGCTGTGATTTTCATTTTCTTGAGGGTGTCCTTTTCAAGAAGTCAACTTCATAGAGGCATGATTTACATACTACAAAATGGACTTACTCAAAGTTTCATTTGCCGAGTTTTGGGAAACATGGACACCATGAGACTACAACCACAGCAAGATCCAGAGCTTCCCGTCATCCCCAGAGTTCCCACGTGCTCCTTCAGAGTCAGTCCCAACCCCTCCTGACCCTGAACCATAGCTCTCCTCTCCATCTAGACTACATTTGTCTTTTCTGAAGTTACGTGTAAATTCAAATATGCAGTATGGACTCTTTCCCCCAGCATGTTGAGGAAGGTAAGTGTGTATATGGCCACATTCTGTCTTCACAACAGCAGATGTGTGGGAATTCTGGTTCCTCCACCTTGTTGTGACACTGGGTGTCACGGTCTTTTTTTTAATACGAGTCATTCCAATGGATGTGTGAGTTCATGGTGTCTTTCTTTTTGAAAAATTTCATTTCTTTAATTTTGACTATGATGGTGCTTTATTGCTGCACAGGCTTTTTTTCCCTCTCGATTGTGGAGAGCAAGGGCTACTTTCTAGCTGTGGTGCATGGGCTTCACACCACAATGGTTTCTCTTCTCATGGAGCATAGGCTCTAGAGCACGCGGGCTTCAGTAGCTGTGGCACACAGACTTACTTGCTCCGCGGCATGTGGGATCTTTCTGGATCAAGGGTTGAACCCATGTCTTCTGCACTGGCAGGCAGATTCTTTACCACTAGCCACCAGGAAAGCCCCATGGTGTCTCGATGAATAGTTCTTTTTATTGGAGCATAGTGATTCAGTTATACATATATACATATTCTTTTTCATATTATTTTCCATTATGATTTATTACAGTATATTGGATATAGTTCCCTGTGCTGTACAGGAGGTCCCTGTTGTTTATTTCATATATAGTAGTGTGTATCTCCTAATCCCCAACTCCTAAGTTATTCCTCATCCCACTTGCCCTTGGCAGCCAAAAGTCTGTCCTCTATGTCTGTGAGTTTCTTTCAGTTTCATAAATAAGTTCATTTGTGTCATATTTTAGATTTCACACATCAGTGATATTGTACAGTATTTCTCTTTCTCTGTCTGATGAACTTCACTTAGTATGATAATCTCCATGTTGATTGTGTATGATTAGGTCCATGTTGCTGCAAATGGCATTATCTCATTTTTAAAATTTTTTCATTCTTTTTTATATATATCACACCTTTATCCATTCACCTATCAATGGACATGTAGGTGCCTCCGTGTCTTGGCTATAAACAGTGCTGCTATGAGCATACAGATGCATATTTCTCTCCAAATTGCACTTTTCTCTGGATATATGCCTAGGAGTGGGATTGCTGTATCATATGGTAACTCAATTTTTAGTTTTTCAGGGAACCTCCATACTGTTCTCCATAGTGACTGAACCAATTTACATTCCTACCAACAGTGTAGGGAGGGTTCCCTTTTCTCCACACCCCCTCCAGCATTTACTATTTGTAGATTTTTAGATGATGGTCATTGTGACCAATGTGAGGTGGTACCTCATTGTAGTTTTGATTTGCATTTCTCCAATAATTAGTGATGCTGAGCATCTTTCATATGTCTGTGGCCCACTGTATGTCTTCCTTGGAGAAATGTCTATTTAGATCTTCTGCCCTCTTGTTGTTGTTGTTGTTGTTGTTGTTATTGAGCTATTTGTATATTTTGGAAATTAAGTCTTTATCAGTTGCATCATTTGCAAATATTTTCTCCCAGTCTGTAGGTTGTCTTTTTGTTTGTTTATGGTTTTCTTTGCTGAGCGAAAGCTTATCAGTTTGATTAGGTCCTATTTGTTTATTTTTGCTTTTATTTCTATTGCCTTGGGAGACTGACCTAAGAAATCATTGGTACGACTTATGTCACAGAATGTTTTGCCTATGTTCTCTTCTGGGAGTTAATGGGGTCATGTCTTACATTTGTGTTTTTAAGCCGTTTTGAGTTTATTTTGTGTAGGGTGTGACAGTCTGTTCTGACTTCACTGATTTGCATATTGCTGTCCATCTTTCCCAACATGACTGGCTGAAAAGATTGTCTTTTCTCTATTGTATAGTCTTGCATCCTTTGTTGAAGATTAACTGGCTGTAGGTGTGTGGATTTATTTCTGGGCTCTCTAGTCTGTTCTGTCGATCCATATCTGATCCATGTCTATTTCTGTGCCAACGCTGTGGTGTTTTGATTACTATAACTTTGTAGTATTGTCTGAAGTCTTGAAGGCTATGCCTCCAGTTTTGTTCTTTTTCTCCAGACTTGCTTTGACAATTCTGGGACTTTTATGGTACCATATAAATTTCAGAATTATTTGTTCTAGTTCTGTGAAAAATGTGGGTAATTTGACGGGGGTTACTTTAAATCTGTAGATTGCTTTGGGTAGCACAGACATTTTAACAATATTAATTCTTCCAAACTGAGAGCATGGAATATCTTTTCATTTCTTTGGATCATCTTCAGTTTCCTTTATTGATATTTTATAGTTCTCTGCATATAAGTCTTTCACCTCTGTGATCAGGCTTATTCCCAAGTTGTGTCTTTTGGTGGATGCAATTTTAAAAGAATGTTTTTTTCCTTTTCCTTTCTTATATGTCATTGTTAGTGTAAAGAAATGCAACCGATTTCTGTGTGTTAATCTTGTGTCATGCTACCCTGCTGAATTCATTTATCAGCTCAAGTGGCTTTTGTCGGAGAAGGCAATGGCACCCCGCTCCAGTACTCTTGCCTGGAAAATCCCATGGGCGGAGGAGCCTGGTAGGCTGCCGTCCATGGGGTCTCCAAGAGTCGGACACGACTGAGCGACTTCACTTTCCCTTTTCGCTTGCACGCACTGGAGAAGGAAATGGCAACCCACTCCAGTGTTCTTGCCTGGAGAATCCCAGGGACGGGGGAGCCTGGTGGGCTGCCGTCTATGGGGTCGCACAGAGTCGGACACGACTGAAGCGACTTAGCAGTAGTAGCAGTAGTGGCTTTTGTGTGGAATCTTTATGGTTTTCCATGTGTGGTATCATGTCATCAGCACATAATGACAGATTTACCTCTCTGTGAGTAGTTCTTAATTCTAATGAAGTCCAATTTATTGATTCTTTTCTTTTATGCTTAATGTTTTTTATGTCCTGCTTCAAAAGTCTTTGCCTACCACAATGTCATGAAGACATTGTTCAGTGTATTATTCTCAGTTCAGCTCAGTCGCTCAGTCTTTGCGACCCCATGAACCACAGCACGCCAGGCCTCCCTGTCCATCACCAACTGCCGGAGTCCACCCAAGCCCATATCTGTTGAGTCGGTGATGCCATCCAACCATCTCATCCTCTGTCGTCCTTCTCCTCCTGCCCTCAATCTTTCCCAGCATCACGGTCTTTTCAAATGGATCAGCTCTTTGCATGAGGTGGCCAAAGTATTGGAGCTTCAGCATCAGTCCTTCCAATGAACACCCAGGACTGATCTCCTTCAGAATGGACTGGTTGGATTTCCTTGCAGTCCAGGGGACTCTCAAGAGTCTTCTCCAACACCACAGTTCAAAAGCATCAATTCTTTGGCACTCAGCTTTCTTTATAGTACAACTCTCACATCCATACATGACCACTGGAAAAACCATAGCCTTGACTAGATGGACCTTTGTTCGCAAAGTAATGTCTCTGCTTTTCAATATGCTATCTAGGTTGGTCATAACTTTCTTTCCAAGGAGTAAGTGAATTTTAATTTCATGGCTGCAATCACCATCTACAGTGATTTTGGAGCCCAGAAAAACAAAGTCAGCCACTGCTTCCACTGTTTCCCCATCTATTTGCCATGAAGTGATGGGACTGGATGCCATGATCTTAGTTTTCTGAATGTTGAGCTTTAAGCCAACTTTTTCACTCTCCTCTTTCACTTTCATCAAGAGGCTCTTTAGTTCTTCCTCACTTTCTGCCATAAGGGTGGTGTCATCTGCATATCTGAGATTACTGACATTTCTCCCAGCTCTTCAATACTTTGCCTTCCACATTCAGCTCTGTAATCGACGTCCAGTCAATGTGTGTGTGTGTGTGCTGTGAGGATAGGCAAAGCTCACTTCCTCCCATGCGGATATCTGGTTGTCCAGTACTATCACCACCTATGAAATCCCAGTGACACCCTGATTGTGAACCAAGTGTCAGCACAAGTGTGGGCAGCCACTGGACACAACTGAGTTCCATTGGTCTGTTTTCTGTCATTGTTCAATGTGTGGATCTGGTACTTACTGCCCCAGAAAGCATTCCCCTATCTTCTCAAGTTCTTTTGTGATCACTGCCATTCAAGTTTTGTACTTTTTCTTGCACTGATTCCCAGGTTGATATTTACCTAGAAAATTACCATCTTCACCTAAAAATGTTGATTGTGTTGATGCACAGATGTAGCTTTTTCTCATAAACTTTGTTCTTTGTCTTTAGTGTTTATTTATCTCTTTTAGGTTTGTCAACATTTAAATTCTTTTATACATCTTTTAAAAGCAAATATTTAGCATTGTTGTTTATGTTTACTATTTCGTTCTTTGTTCTTAGTTCCTTAATTTTGCTAATTTATTTCTTTCCCCTCCTTTCTGAAGTTTTCCTAACTTTCTGACTTGAGATTTTATTTTCGATCCCACCTACTCTGTGCTATATGTCTTTAAGGGTTTCATTTACTCCCTGAGTACTACCTTACCTAAACCACATGTGTCCTGGGGTGTAGTACTTGCCTCATTTATTTTCAAAGCATTTGTAATTAAGTTTCTGTTTCCTCAACTGGTGTGCTAAATAGCTTCAGTCATGTCCAACTCTTTGTGACCCTATGGACTGTAGCTCGACAGGCTCCTCTGTCCATGGGGATTCTCCTGGCAAGACTACTGTAGTGGGTTGCCATGCCCTCCTCCAGGGTATCTGCCCCATCCAGGGATCTAACCCTCGTCTCTTACGTCTCCTGCGTTGGTGGGCAGATTCTTTGCCACTACTGCTACCTGGGAAGTGGAGAGACCACCTTTGAATTCTCCAGAGGAAATTTTCTTTTAATTATTGCAAGTTTATCTTATTGAATCTGGCTCAGGAATGTGGTCTGTGTAACAGCTTTTTACTTTTCTAGGTAGTTTTTTAAAATTATATTTCAGAAAGTATAGAAAATAGTATAATAAACACCTATGCATCTACAAATCAGTAACAAGTAACAAGTCTTTACATTTTGCCGAATTTACAGCACGTCACAGGTGCCATGCACTCTCCACATGCCCCCGCCAGGGGAGCCACAGTTCTGAGGCTGGTGTCTGTCATTCCCATGGATATTTTTGTAGTTTCATAGAGATGTTTATAGTTGTGGAGTCAAAGTAGTGTTTTGACCTGTGTATATGTATTACTCTGTATGTGTTAATCAGCAATATGATTTTCCTTTTACTCGATGTTATGTTTTGGAATTCAGTCCTAGATGTGTTTCCCTGGTTCAGCTGTTTTAACCACTGTGTATCCCCCTTGTGTGTACATGCTGTGGTTTAATTGTCCATTCTCCTGCTGAGGGGCACTTAGATTATTGTCAGCATTGCTGCGAGATGACCTGTGTGGGTTTCACGTGCAGACATGTGATATCTTCTCCAGGAGGCCCCCCTGGGGGAGGGGGTCAGGTGTGCACCCGTGCAGCTTTCCCAGGTGTTACTAACCTACTCTGAAAACTGGAAACCTTGCCTGCATCTCAGAGCAGATCTTGTTTCCTATACTTCAGACCATGCTTGTTGTAATCAAACTTAGACATTTTTGCCAGTCTGATGGGCACTTGGGTCCCCAGGACCTCACCCAGGTTTCGTGATCCCCTAGATTTCACAGGACTCAACACAGAGTAAATCAGCGCAGGGACCATGGCCTGGGGAGAAGTCAAGGGGTGCTAGATACAGGCCTCCCGAGACCCTCCGGCCAGGTCACACGGGGTGCACTTGATCCGCCAGCAGGGGGCTCCTGGGAGACGAGCACCCAGGGAGTTTATCGGGGGCTGGTCACGTGGGCACCCTTTGCCTGGCACCAAGACCCCAGCCCCTGAGCGAGAGCAGGTGTGCAGCACACACCTCACAGTTGTGCAGATGGTTGAGGCCCCCCCATATGAGACCCCTCCCCACATGCACATTCCCCTCCCCGCTGCCTGAGGACAGTGTCCCGGGCCTGCTGTGTGCTCTCCTGCACAGGCCCAGGGGGCTCATCTTTCTGGAGTGGGGGCTCCTGGACGCCACTGAAGGGGCAGGAACAGGGAAGCCCTTGGGAGTGATCCAGGACCACCTTACACGGGGGAGTGTCCAGCAAGGGCCTTAGTTGGAAACAACAGAAATGAACTGTAGTTAAACTGATCAGGAAAGGAATTTATTGGAAGGAACTGACAGCTCACGGGAGGAAAAATTGAAACCAGCTTAGGAACGAGTGGAGGAGCAGGGGTTGTGCTGGCGCTCAGGGGGTGAGGATGAGAAACCAACTCTAAGCATTTATCTTTTCCTTCATGCCACGTGAGGCTCACACCCCTGGGAGAGCTGGGCCGCCAACCCAGGCTGTGGAGGGAAGACTGACACAGGACAGGGAGGAAAGCTGACACAGGACAGGGTGGGCGGAGGGGAGGCAGCACTGGAAGAAGTGGGTGTGCCATTCCCAGGAGGGGTGACCTAGTGGAGTTCACGGCAGGGCCTGGGGCGGGGATGGGAAAGCTGTCTAGGCTCTCAGTAAGGAGTCAGAAGGTTCAGATGACTGTGAGCTCTCACACTTTGGGGTGACCTTGAGAGGAACACTCAGCAGCAGGGCCCCAGGGCCAAGGTGGGGACACAGCAGACCGGGCGGGAGCATGCGGGCTGACAGAGCAGGGACACAGAGGAGGCTGGGCGGCAGCAGCTGGGCTGGCAAGAGGAGGTGGGCACACAGCAGGCAGGGCGGCACACGGGGCGGCAGAGCAGGGACACGGAGGAGGAGGGTCTGCAGCAGGAGGAACCCTTACAGCAGACGGGTGTGCAGCAGACGGGCCTGCAGCAGACGGGCTCACAGCAGGCCTGCTGGCAGGGGGAGGAGGTGCAGCAGGAGGGCTGGCAGCTGGACTGCTGGCAACATGAGGAGGTAGAACAGGGGGAGGCCTCACAGCAGACAGGTGTGCAGCAGACAGGTGTGCAGCAGACGGGCCTGCAGCAGAGAGGTGTGCAGCAGACAGGCCTGCAGCAGACAGGCTTACAGCAGGCCTGCTGGCAGGGGGAGGAGGTGCAGCAGGAGGACTGGCAGCTAGACTGCTGGCAGCACAAGGCTGGGCAAGAGCTGCTGCAGGCTGACTGGCAGCAGGGGCTGGACTCGCAGCTCACTGGGGCACAGAGGAGGGTCAGGCGGGGAGCCGGGGCACAGCAGCTGGGGGCACAGCAGGGGGGCTCGCAGCAGCTCTCTGGACAGTCATAGCTCAGGTCGCTGGAGCAGACGGACAGGGTGGAGGCTGCCATGGTGGAGGTGGAGCTGGAGGAGAGTTTGAGTGTGTGTGAGTGTGTGTGTGTGTGTGTGAGGTGCTCAGGCTGTTGGCTTTATACCCCTCCTCTGTGTTGTGTGTTGTCCCTACAGAGGCTCACAACACCCTCTCTTCCTGATTGGTATTTGGAACCCCATGATCTCTCATTAGTGCCAGTTTTTGTTTGGTTTTATGAGATATTGCTCAGCTCTTAGAACTCTTGAGTATATCTGGAAGTCTGTTGACATATCCTGAGCACCTTTCAGTTCAGTTCAGTCGCTCAGTCATGTCTGACTCCTTGTGACCCCATGGACTGCAGCAGGCCAGGCCTCCCTCTCCATCACCAACTCCTGGAGTTTACTCAAACTCATGTCCATTGAGTTGGTGATGCCATCCAACCATCTCATCCTCTGTCATCCCCTTCTCCTCCCACCTTCAATCTTTCCCAACATCAGGGTCTTTTCTAATGAGTCAATTCTTTGCATCAGGTGGCCAAAGGATTGGAGCTTCAGCTTCAGCATCAGTCCTTCCAATGAATATTTAGGACTGTTTTCCTTTAGGATGGACTGGTTAGATCTCTTGCAGTCCAAGGGACTCTCAAGAGTCTTTTCCAACACCACAGTTCAAAAGCATCAGTTCTTCGGCACTCAGCTTTCTTTACAGTCCAACTCTCACATCCATACACGACTACTGGAAAAATCATAGCTCTGACTAAACAGACCTTTGTTGGCCAAGTAATGTCTCTGCTTTTTAATATGCTGTCTAGGTTGGTCATAACTTTTATGACATTTATGACAGAACATAACATCAAGGTAGGAAGGGAGTATGTCTGCGGTAATGTGGCAGGGGTCTGCACTGGCTGCATGAGAGATCCATCTAGCCTAACTCCACCTTCCCTGACTGATGCCCAGGGCCGCTGTGTGCACACCTGGGGACCTGCCTGTCTGTGCAGCAGGCTCAGAAATGCAAAGATGAACAAGCTGAGCCTTGAGCTGCCAGCCTAGGAAAGTCAAGTTCTTGGTGCCCTGTGATGCTGTTTACTAGGTCCAGCAGAGTATGGTGTGCGTCGGCCTGGAGGAGTGACACCTCACCCCTGTGGGAGGACTCTGGGGGGCACTGATGCTTCTGCTAAGTCTGGGTGCTCAAATTCTCACCCTTCCTGGCTGTTCTGTGCTTCCAACAATGGGGCTCAGTCTAGGTCTCTCGACTCCTTGGAAGTCTATGAAAGGCAAGAGAGGGGTCTAGGATTTCAGTCAAATTGTGGGCTGAGTTGTCTGTCTGCATATTTTGAGTTATACAAGTAAAATACATTTGAACCTGGCCTCTTGTGCTCAGGTTCCTGGCCTCTCTGTAGATACAGGAACTCATCATATAGACTGGGAATGCATGAGATAGAGAGAGAAACAGACAGACACACACACAGAGAGGAAGAGAGAAGGAGAGATGTCTGTTTCCATCTATGATAAGGAACCAGTGCCAGATACTCTCCTGCTGAGGAGAACTTGGAAAGCTGGATAAAACTCAAACATCTGTTCAAAGCTTTGGAGGGCTGCTGATCAAACTAAGAATTGAGAGGCAAACTTGTTGAATGTTAGGGAACTTTAGGCAGACTCTGTAAGCTGCTGGTCTATGTCTGGTTTTCCCTTTAGGGGTGAGCCAGCTTTTCCTGATGGCTTTTCCCTGAAATGTGGCTGACGAGTCTTGGCATTGGGTGCACAGAGGAGAAACGTGGCCAAAGGCTGCGACTACAATGAAGAGAAGCCAGCAGAGCTCCCGAGATCTCGGGGCTGGAGAAAATTACATGGGGTTTGTGAACATGGAGGCAGCAAGGACTCGAGGGGACAAGATCCCAGACAAATGGGAGGCAGAGCTCTAGAAATGTAGACTGAACCCTCAAGGCATCTGCCGAGTTTCATACTGTGCAGGGAAGACCCTTAGAAGGTCATCAGAAAGCCACTGAAGGCCAAGCAGAGTTTTTGTAGTCTCTACCAAGGAGACAAAACCCAGAGTTAAGACTAGCCAAAAAGGAGCAGCTCTCGGCCAGGACCCCGAAAGAGCTCAGTCCTAGGAGTGGGGAAAACCAGACATAGACCAGCGCTTACAGAGTCTGCCTCCCAGCCTCACAACAATAACAGTCCTCTGCCACACCCAAGCCATCTGCCCAGGGTGCAGTGAATCTCTTCAGAAGAAGAGAAACCTTCAGAGCTGCTAGGAGTTTGCGTATACAACCTCAGCCATTCAATCTTGGATGACAGCCAAGGAATAGCACCAAGAGACAAAACAGACAGTGGAAACAAACCCACAGGTGACACGGCGTAGAGTCGTCAGACACGGCTTTTTGAGACAATTGTGATGCCTATGCTTAAGAAAACAGGTGTAAGGATGGACGGTTTTATCTAAAACTGAAATATGTATAAAAGAAGTAGAAATTCTGGACTCAAAAAATTGCAGAAATGTAACAATAGTATTTATGACTTGATAGGTGGATTTAATAGTAGAAGAGACAGCCAGAGGGTGGATTACTGATAGAAGTTATGAAGCATTTAGGATGAGGTTAGAGCATAAAAAGGAGGGAAAGTAACTGAATAAATATGGGAGAACATGGTGAAGCAATTTCACTTTTTTTTTTCCTCCTTGGAGCCCAAAATGAAAGCAAGAGATATAATGGGTGATATTTGAAGAGATCATGGTAAATCTTTTTCTAAAACAAAGATTCAAGCTACAAATTCAAGCAATAATATAAACCTTAAGAGAACTAAATATTAATGAAGCCACACCTAAGTGGATCATAATGAGGCTGATGAAAATCAAAGATAAAGAGTAATTGTTGAAAACAATCAGAGGAAAAATAAACATTAACTTCATAGTTGCAGCAGCAGAAGATTTATAGTAGTTTTCCCATCAGAAAAGAAGAAAGTTAGGAGGCAATGAGAGGGCATCTTTAAGGGGCTGAAAGAAAATAACTGCAAACCGGTAAGAACACCATCAGAGGTGAAGGTAAAACAAAATGATGCCAGACAAAAACTGAGCAACTTCAACACCGGAAGACCAACTTAAAATTAGCATTAAGGAGAAATTTCCAGGTAGAATGATTGAAAGGCAGACAGGCTTGCAGCAGACAGGTGTGCAATACACAGGTGTGTGACAGGTGTGTTCAGACAGATGTGTAACAAACAGGTGTTTAACAGGCTTGCAGCAGACAGGTGTGCAACAGTGCATGCTCAGCCACTCAGTCATGTCCGACTCTTTGTGACCTCATGGACTGTAGTTCACCAGGCTTCTCTGTCCATGGGAATTTTCAGGCAAGAATACTGGAATGGGGTGCCATTTCCTCATCCAAGGGATCTTCCCTGTGTAGCAGATAAGTGTGGGCCTGCAGCAGACAGGTGTGCAGCAGACGGGCCTGCAGCAGGTCTGCAGCAGGCCTGCTGGCAGGGGGAGGAGGTGCAGCAGGAGGGCTGGCAGCTAGACTGCTGGCAGCACGAGGCTGGGCAGGAGCTGCTGCAGGCTGGCTGGCAGCAGGGGCGGGACTCACAGCTCACTGGGGCGCAGAGGAGGGTCAGGCGGGGGGCCGGGGCGCAGCAGCTGGGGGCACAGCAGGGGGGCTCGCAGCAGCTCTCTGGACAGTTGACCTCCTCCGTCCACCAGGAGGAGCCAGTTCAGGAGTCACAGGACCCAGGCAGACAGACCCGGCTGCCATAGCAAGGTGGAGGCAGCCATGGTGGTGGTGGAGGGGCTGGAGGACGGTGAGGATGTGAGTGTGTGCGTGAGTGAGTGTGTGAAGTGTCCAGGCTGCTGATTTTTGTTTCCCCTCCTGGTGTGTGTATTGTCCTGAGGGAGGTTCTACACCCTCCCTCCTGGTCGCTGTTGAGAGCAGATTCAGAGAACAAGTGGCAACTGTTTCTCTCCCAGGAGCTCAGCTCTCTCTTGAAGTCAGCGTGGAACGACTTTACTTGGTTTTGGCCTAGAAAGCAGCCCTGGGTGGAGCGTCAGCTCTCTTGTTGTTTTCACCAGTGTGACTAGGGGCAGAGGTGAACCCGTGTCTGTGGGCACTGCGTCCTGGCCCGGTCAGGGTGAGTGCTGCTGGGGTTTCCGGGCTGGCTGAACAATGTCGTGTGGCTGGAAGGCCAGTGAGGAGGTGTGTTTGGTTATAAATAAAGATAATGTGAGTCCTGGTCTGCAGGCAGCCCTGGCCCAGCGTTCAGGGCAGCAGTGACAGCCCCCCAGACCGGCCGGCTCACACAACACGAATGGGTCTTAGTCTGGACGTCAGACGTCGGAGGTTAATGCCGTCTGAGGCTCTGGGGGACAAGCTGTCCCAGGGTCTCTTAGCTCTCCCCTGGATTCTGGGACTTTTCTGGCAATTCTTGGGGTTCCCTCACTTGTAGAAGCATCACCCCGATCTCTGCTTCCATCATCACGTGGCATTTTCCACATGGGCATGTGTCTGCCTCCAAACTCCCCCTTTCTATAAGGACATGAATCTGGTGGGATTAAGAGACACCCCAAAGACCTCAGTGTACCTTGATTAATCTGCAAAGACCCTATTTCCAAATAAGGTCAAACTCACAGCTACTGGGGCTGGGGCAGCAGCATCTTCTTGGGACACAACCAGCCCCTAGTAAGTGCTGTCCCTGCCCTGAGGCTGGCGCAAGGCCAGGCTCTGCGTGGAAGGAGGAGTCGAGCAGGTGTCTTTTCTTCTTCCTTGGGTCAGTCGTGAAGGGCGGGGTGCAGGCAGCAGCTGGCCTGACAGGTTCAGAGCACGCATGGGCCTTCTGCTGGTCCAGGCATGGTCTGAGCTTGTGGGGTGAGTCTAGTTTATTTTATGGCATAACCACACAAGGAGCACAAAGAAGTCACATATGCCCCTCTCCAGCTTTCTCTAGTGTTAACATCACATGGAGGTGTAGATCAGTTACCAAGTCTTTGAAACCAGCATTGGGACATCACTACTCACTAACCCTTCATGGATCACAGCCTTGTTGTGGCAATGGGGCTTGGGTAACTCAATGAAACTATGAGCCATGCTATGTCGGGCCACCCAAGACAGACAAGTCATTTGTCAGAAGAGTTCTGACAAAACGTGGTCCACCAGAGAAGAAAATGGCAAACAGTTCCAGAATTCTTGCCGCGAGAACCCCACAAACAGTATGAAAAGTTTTTCTAAGAACAAGAGGCAGGTGGAGGACGTGGAGGGAGGGTCTGTCCCAGGAAGCGGCCTACTCAGTTACAGTCTCTGCCTATCAAGGAATTGGTCCATTTCATCTAAGATTCGGATATGTAGGCATAATGCTATTTGTAGAGTCTCTTCATTATCCTTTTAATTCCTCCTTTCAAAATTTTATTTTATTGAAGTATAACCGACTTACAATCTTATATCAACTTCTGCTGTACAGCAAAGTGATTCAGTTATATATATATATATATATATATATATATATATATATATATTCATTTTCAAATTATTTTCCATTATGGTTTGATCACAGGATATGGAACATAGTTGCCTGTGCTCTGAGTGACACCTCGATGTTTATCCATCCTATAGATAATAGTTTGCATCTGTTAATCCCAAATTCCCAGTCCATCCCTTGGGACAGGATGCTCAGCTGCCCGCAGGGTCCTGCCCACAGAAGGCGCCGCCACTGGTCCTCTCCCCTCCCCCTTGGCAACCACAGTCTGTTCTCTATGTCTGTGAGTCTGTTTCCTTTCAGCTTTTGAAAACTGTTCAGTGATATCTCGTTTTTCATTTTTTGACATTGATACATCGTTTCTTCTTATTCCACACCCCCCCCCCCATCAGTCTGATAAAAGTTTATCAGTTTTATTGATCTTCTTGAAGACCCAGCTTTGGTTTCGGTGAATTTTCCTTTTGTTTCAGTCACACTGATTTCCATCCTTCTCCTCCCTTCCTCTCACTGTGGGTTCCGTTTGCCCTTTTAGTTTAAGTTTCTTCAATAGAAGCCTCTATGGTTGACTTGATACCATCCTCCTTTCCTCCTGGAAGCACTGGGACCACAGACCTTCCTCTCCTTCAGCTGTATCCACATGCCTCTCTGTGCTGGCCATCCTGGTCTGTAACCAGAGGCTTGGAATGGTCTGGTCTCCATGGCTCTTTTCACTCTGATTCCATCATTGCATGAGTTTTCAGGATAATAGAGTCAGGGCACTCGCACGCACAGGATTTGGAAGCAGCCAAGACCCTGGTTGCTGAGTGTTTGGACTTCCACCTCCTGCAGCCCGAGGCCACTGCAGCCCCATTCATCACTGTCATGTCTTCACTCACCAGGAGGAAGTGCGATAAGGGAACACGGAAAGCTGGCTGGATCACAGGATAATCGCACCCTGCAGGAGTGAGCTGTGTTTCTATTGCAAAGGTCCCTGGGGCGGGTGCTGCCCTTCCATCCTGGCCTCACCCACCTCTGCTCCTGGCAGGAGAAGACTGGGAGGCGGCTCTTTAGATCAGTGGCGGTGCCTTCTGTGGGTGGGACCCTGCGGGCAGCTGAGCATCCTGTCCCAACCCCCTTGTCCGCATGCCAGCCCTGCTGCCTGCATGATGCGTGTGCTTTGTCTCCTGAATATCCAGGCGCCTGGTGAGGTCAGGCAGTTGCTGGACCCTATAGAGAACATCCGAGAAAGGTGAGAACGGAAGGTTCAGGTTTGGACTGCAAGTGTGGGGCTGGGAGATGGACTGGTCCCGCTCCATGTGCGGACTTCCCTGCATCAGCTGACTGAGGGATCCTGGAAGCCCTGTTACCTGTTTACACGCCGTGAACTAAAGTCAGCTGCTTGCCAGCCACGTGGCTCTTAGGGGACCTGCTTGCAGCTCCAGCAGCTATCCTTTCATAGGCAGACACAGAGCCTCTCGCAAATTCACAGGAATGTTAAAGTGTGACCTACAAAGTGGCCTGGAACGGGACTGACTGCACCGGCCTTGCATGGTGGGCGGTCCATCTACCCGTCGCTGGGAGGCAGTCTGACTCAGGGGGCAGCTCCTGCATACCTGACGATGTTCCAGTCCCTCCCGCAACCCCACAGGAAAGGGGGTCCAGGCCTCTGAGAGGTCAGGTTGCAGGAGAGCTTGGCGCCAAGGCCACGGTTGTCGCTGTACCCTCTGATGGGCCCTCTGGACAACTTCCTGAGTTCTGAGAGCCCTTGGCTCCCAGGCTAGCGCAGACCTTGGAGGGTGACGAGGGAGGGGATGTGTGTGAGTTTAAAAGATGTGTACGAGACAGCAAAAGAGACACTGATGTATAGAACAGTCTTATGGACTCTGTGAGAGAGGGAGAGGGTGGGAAGATTTGGGAGAATGGCATTGAAACATGTAAAATATCATGTATGAAACGAGTCGCCAGTCCAGGTTCGATGCACGATACTGGATGCTTGGGGCTGGTGCACTGGGACGACCCAGAGGGATGGAATGGGGAGGGAGGAGGGAGGAGGGTTCAGGATGGGGAACACGTGTATACCTGTGGCGGATTCATTTTGATATTTGGCAAAACTAATACAGTTATGTAAAGTTTAAAAATAAAATAAAATAAAAAAAATAAAAGTGTGGATGCAAGAGAAGGGCTTAGCCTGAGCTGACCCCGGGGCTCTTCACGCCTGCTGGTCATTCATTGCTGGCATCCTGCTCTCTTGACACCTCCCCTGTAGCTTCCGCAGCCCGGTCACCATGCAGCTGTGGCTTTCCAGGCTGTGGACTTCCCAGGGACACGCCAGGCTCAAGCCAAAACAGCCCATCCCATTCGAAGCCCAGCGGCCCAGCCCAGCCTCCCTCCACATCCCTTCAGTGCCTTTTAAAAAAGTGAAGAAAAGCCGATTTAAACACAGAACAGGGTCAGGAACCATTTTCCCCTTTTGTGCTCCATCTTTTCTTTAAATTGAAAGCTGGTTGATTTACAATATTGTCAATTTCTTCTGTAGAGTGAAGCGATTCTGTTATACTATATATATATATATATATATATATATATATATATATATTCTCTTTTAGATTCTTTTCCATTATGGTTTATGATAGGATACTGAATGTGATTACCTGTGCTCTACAGTAATGCCTTGTTGTTTATCCATGCTACATACAATAGTTTGCATCTGCCAATCCCAAACTCCCAATCCTTCCCTCCCCCACCCCACTTCTTGGCAACGGCAGGTCTGTTCTCTGTGTGCCTAAGTCTGTTTCTATTTTGCAGATAAGTTCATTTGTGTTATACACCAGGTTCTATATATAAATGACAGCATATGGTATTGTCTTTGTGTGATTTTCTCCACCTCGTATAATACTCTCTAGCTTCACCCATATTGCTGCAAATGGCATTAATTCATTCTTTTTTATGGCTGAGTAATATTCCATTGTATATATGTGCCACATCTTCTGCTCAGCTCTCAATGGATGTGTAGGTTGTTTCTGGGCTCCATCTGTATACTTTTTCCTGTTTCCTTTTTTAACCAGTGTAATAGGGGGAAAATGATACCTTGTCGCTGTTTAATTTGCTTTTGTCTGATCAGGCTGTTTGGGCTGTTTCTTTCCCAGGTTGCCTGCCTTTGGGGCAACGACTGTTCTCACGTTTTCCTTGCTGGTGTCCTGGGTGTCTTGCTCTTGCCGTGTGTTAACTCCTTGTCAGTTTTAAATCCCGCCCGGGCTCCGTTCTGTGAATACGGCATGGCCCGTGGTGTCCTTTCTTGGGCAGACATTCTTGTTTTGATGTGAGCAAAGATGATCCAGCTTCCTTCTGATGGTTTGTGTCTAGTGTTGAGAAACCTTCCTTAACCTCAGGTCACAAAGACAGCCTGCAACCTCGCCCTCTAACTTGGAGGTCCCACTTCCCACCCTGCCTGGAGCTGACTCTGTGTGCCCTGTTCAGGGAGGAATGGGCCTGGGTCTTCCTCTCTGCTGAGCCCCAACTTTCCCATCACCACCCACAGGCCAACCATCCCTCCTTACTAACTATACCTCCTCGGTGCCTGAACTGCTGTCATCTTGCCCAGCGGGGTCTGAGCTCTTGGCTCACCCCATCACTGGTCCATCTGCCTCTCCTTGGGCCCAAACTGGACTCTCTGTTGCTAGGGCAGTCTGGTCAGTCTCACTACCCTGCAGGGACCCCTAATTCTTGGAAATGAATTTGGTCCTAGTCCCTGAGCTCCCAGTGAACTCAATGAAATCCAGAGTGAAGAGGACCTTATCTCCATCCCTCCCCATCTCTAATGGAGGGGCCATCTCAGAGACCATCTGAAGCTGGCCTGTGGCTCACACCTGGGCATCCAACAAAGGCAGTTTTTCCTCGCCACCCCCAGCCAATGAATAACCTCGGTCTTCACAGTCCCCGTACAGGAGGCCTCCCTAGGGGACTATTCTCGGGCATGAGGAGCCTGGCTTCTGGACATAAATGCTTTGCATACTCTCTCGGCCAACCTCAGGCCTCCCCACAGGCCTCCCCAGGATGCTGCCCTGTCCAGGCTCGGGACACAGCCAGGTGCTGCCATCCTGGAGGGAACTCTGCGTCCCCAGCCCCGGGCCTCCTCTCAGAACTCCTGTGAAGACGCTTCCACACACCAGCTCTTCCTTCCGCTCCCTCTCCAGCCCCAGGGCTCATTCTGCAGGAGGCTTTTGTCCCATGGTCCCTGGCCAGGCCCCAGTGGGCACCCTTCCAGGGGAAGATAGGGTTTTGCTTTCTGCCTTGTCTGTTGCTGTGATCAGCTCCTCCAGCCCCAGGTCACTCAGCTCTTTCTTCAGTTGCGCTGATTACCCGACAGGGCCAGTCACCACCCTCCCATCTTACAGACGAGGCAATTGAGGCTCAGAAGGAGCAGCGAGTCAATCGTGGGCCAGGTCTTATGAGGCTGAGGTCGGGGTTAGGACCTATGTGTAGCCAGCTTCGAGTTCATCTCTCTGCGGCTGCTACATCCTCTCTGCCAAATCATGAGCACCTGGGGACAAATGTTTATTTTGGAAACTGGCATTTCAAGGAGCTTTTGTGGAATAGACGAAGACCACCCAAATAAGAACAAGACCCAAAGGAGAACAAGCCAGTCTATTCCATGCTGGCTCCAGCAGGTGGTCTGCCACCACAACCTGGGTTTGGCAGAGGCTCAGGCACAGCCTGGAGTGGACAGAAAGGCCTGGGTGTGGTCTGATGGAGGCTCTTGGTGTGGGAAGCGGGGTGGACCAGAGCTGTGCCCATGTGCCCTGGTCAAGGAGCAGGTCTGGTTTTCTCTGTGTGGCCCTGAACTGGACCTGGGGACAAATGTTAGGGAGCTGGTGGTCACTGAGCATGTTCTGGGCAACAGTGCAGAGGCTGTGGGCAGGCTTCCAGGCTGGTCACTGTCGAGATTGTAGGGCAGAACCTCTCTATGGTTTGTCCATCTGTGTGTCCAGCCTCCCAGGAGGTGCTGGTGACCATGCCACATCTGTTAGAGTTATCTTGCTGGACTCCATCACTGCGTGTCCAAGCATCCTTTGTGAACCCTGACCTTTATGAAATCAGTCACTCAGTGGTTCCTGCATCAGCGGGACTTCCCCAGGAAGACAAACACACCATCTCTTTAGCCTGCAGAACCCTTGGCAGGGTGGGGGTGTGGATGAGGTGCAGAGAGAGAGAGCCTGTGTGGACAGAGGCCTGCCAGGGCAGAGGCTGCACGGTGGGTACTGGAGTGGTGGAGGGGAGGGTACCAGGAAGAGGCTGTCTCGGTTAACAATGGAGGGAGAGGCTTGAGCTGGGATTAGTGGAATCCAGGTCTCCCTAATTGCCGTGCCTGGGGCTTGGCCAGGTCAAGTCATGTCCTGGCAGCTGGGCGGCCTGCCTGGTGGAGGGCCCATATGTCCTGAAGGAAGGGCTGGACCCGTGTGGGGCCACAGCTGAAACCTTGACAGTGGGCCCACAGCCAGGCAGGGCCCGTGTATCCTGTGTCTCTCATTTTGGGGGTGAATTTAGGGTGAGCAGTGATCGCTTACAGCCCCAGGCTCTCTAGGGGCCCTGCCCAAGCACAACCTCACCCCTCACCTGGGCAGCCCAAGGCTGGGGTCAGGATCCGGCTCCCGAAACAGACTCCCCTCCACCTCTGACCCTGGCATCTGTCTGGGAGCCCTGTCCCGACACACACAGCTAATGTTCCTGCCCTCGACGTTCGGGGACATCAGAGCCCAAGCCATGAGTAGTGTGGTTTGCAGTATGCGTGCTTTCGGAAGCGAAGCCCCCACCACGTGCCGCTTCTCATGTTCAGTGGTGGAAATGACACCTGTGACCTGCCCCCCATCACAAAGCAGCATCCATCCCTCCCTCACCACATCCCCCGGAGGCTCTCGCCTGTCTGTCCTCCCAGACCCCGCTCAGGCCGCCACATCCCTGGGTCCCCAGCGCTGCTGCCCAGCTGGCGTGAGCCTCAAACCGGTGTCCAGCCCGCCTTCAGTCCCCGCACCTTCGGGCACGTCTACACCCGGTGGGCGCCTCCAGACACATGAGGCCCTCTCCAGGAGGACGTCAGCATCCCTGGCTGTGCCCCAGGCTTGATGGCCCTTAACTCTGAAACTTGTTCGGGTGGGACAGTGTGGTCTGGTTTTAGGAGCCCGAGTTCCTTGCTTGTTGAGGCCACCCAGTTTCCCTGTTAGTAAGAATTTCCTGCCTTCTGGGTAGAATCCCTCTGTTCTCTGGACCCCGCCCCTCGCCCCGCCCACCCCGGTCTACTCCGGTCCTTTTCACTGCTGACCTTCCACGTTCGTGCTCTGACTTTGAGTGGCTGTCACCCCCAATGCAGGAGACCCCGGTTCAATTCCTGGGTCGGGAAGACCTGCTGCAGAAGGGATAGGCTACCCACTCCAATATTCTTGGGCTTCCCTTGTGGCTCAGCTGGTAAAGAATCTGCCTGCAATTTGGGAGACCTGGGTTCGATCTCTGGGTTGGGAAGATCCCCTGGAGAAGGGAAAGGCTACTCACTCCAGTATTCTGGCCTGGAGAATTCCATGGACTGTATAGTCCATGGGGTTCCAAAGAGGCAGACACAACTGAGCGACTTTCACTTCACTTCACTCCTCTCTTCTCTGGACTCAGTGTTTTTCCTCTGAACTGGTTTGGAGAGACCTTTTAATTTAATGGAGAAAACATGCTCCTTGTCTTGTGCTTCATCCACCCCATTTGTGACACCCCGCCCCTGGGAGCTTCCACAAAGCCCCCTCTGGTCACCCTCTGGGGCTGTGCAGAGGGCAGGGGCAGCCTTGGGGCGGGTGGGGCTGGACCTGAGTGTGGTGGGAGTGCACTGGGGGTGTCCTTTCCTCTTATGGCCGCAGCCCTGCTGACTTGCTGACCCATCCCCGTAGTGCCCTGACCGCTAGCTCCATGTCAGGCTCAGGCCTCCTAGGACCGCCAGCCGAGGGAGACAGCTCTGGGGAGGGCTTTTCATTCACACGGGCCTGTGTCTTATCCCAGCCATGACCTGACACATGGCAGCCAAGTCTGGAAGGGTCCAAGGGGCAGCCGTGGGCTCTTCCCCGAGTGAGTCCTTCCCTCCCACTGTGGGGCCAGGGGGTGGTGGGGTTGACACGACCCCCACCACTAGTCACAGGTGCTCACCCGGCTCCCCACTGTCCTTTCCTACCATCTGGCCTTGGGTGTATTTTGTCTGATGACCTTGAACTTCAGAAAAGGAGCCCGCCTGCTCCTCTACAGCGTGTGGAGGAGGCAGTGCCCAGGCCGGAGTGAGTCCAGGTCTTGTCATGTGCCTGCTCTCCAGTAGCACAGGGAACCTCACAGACGGCTCTGTGGGGCACGGATGCAGTCCCTGCCGCGTCCAGACCCGGATGCTTCCCACGTGGGAGCCTGTCTCCTGGGCACCTGGGGCTAGGCGGGGACTTCCTTGACCTCCAGCTGACCTCCAGCAGGCCCAGCACAGCGCCTGGCAGTCGGAGGACAGGGTGGAGCTGTGGGGAGGAGAGGTCACAGCAGACGCACTGGGTTGTAAGCTCTCCATGCCTCTGTCTGCTCACTGGTTAGAGGGAAGTTGTGACAGTCGGCTTGCAGGGCTCTTGTGATGATGCTGAAGTCACACCCGGGCACCCTGTAACCCACCTATGATTTCCTTGACACAGACCTGCGGCCCCTGGATGTGCTGGCAGAGGCGGTCCCTCCCGATGGCTCTGCAGTCGGGGTCAGGGTGATGCAGGTCCAAGGTGCACGAGGACTCCAGCTCTCAGCCGCCACGCCCCGTGCCCTGAGCTTCCCTGCCTCGAGGATTTTCTTCAGATGTGACCTCTTCCCAGAGGAATTTTCCATCGTTGTGACCTTGAAAGTCCCCAGCCTCCCCGCTAAGGTCAGTGACTCCTCCTGCTCTACCTGTAGAATGACCCCTGTGCCTTTGCATGTTCCCAGTGCCAGAGTGTGCAGAGGGCATGACTGGCCCATCAAGAGGTCAAGAGTGGCCGGCCTTGGTAGGTACTGAGGTGCCCATTGCTGTGAGTGTGCAGGCAGAGCCTGCGTGACCGTCGCCAGGGGTCTGTACAGCAACTGTAACTTTCTGGTGTGCTGAACTGTCAAAGGCGAGAGATGATGCCACAGTGTTTAGTTTGACATCCTTTGGTAGGAAATGTGAACAAAATAACAAAACATACCCTTCTGGGGTCTGCTTACCTGAGATTTGCAGGCCCATCCACCCCAGATCCAGCTAACATCCCCACCCTCTCCTGCCAGGACGGGAGTGCTCTAGAACGTTCCACAGGGTCTAGGAGAGGCACTTGCTAGGCATGCAACCCATCCCTCACATTCCAAGTCAGGATCCTTCATCTTCTCATAGCAGCGTCCATGTGGGCTCAATTGTGTCCAACTCTTTATGACCCCATGGACTGTAGCCCACCAGGCTCCTCTGTCTATGGGATTTTCCAGGGAAGAATACTGGAGTGGGTTGCCATTTCCTCCTCCAGGAGATCTTCCTGACCCAGGGATTGAACCCATGTCTCCTGTGTCTCCTGCATTGGCAGGTGGATGCTTTACCACTGAGCCACCTGGAAAGCCCCATCCTTCCGTAACCGAGACTCTCTCTGTGGGTTTTCTGTCACCTGTGAGTCCATCCTGATACTCCCCAGGGACTTCTGCTCACGCATCCTCTCTGCTTTCATTCCGTGAAATCTACCTGCAAACCCAACTGCTGAGTTTTCAGCTCCAGCCATTGTGTTTTCAGTACGGTCATTTCCATTGTCTTCTGTTTTATATAATTCCAGTTCTCAGGTAAAAGTCTTTGTCATGTCAGCTACTTTCTTGAACAAGATCCAATCCATGGGTATCCCAGAAAATTGACTCCATCTCTTTATTTCCTGTGATTCTCAGTAACTTTTTAAAAATAGGTTTGTTGATCTGTGATTCAGATATCTGAGGTGCACGTGTCAGGGGCATTGGGTGCAGTCAACCTCCAGGTGCAACCTCCTGTTGTAGCTCATGCCTGTTACATGAGGGCTTCAGAAAGAAGCCCTTAGCCCATTGGCTCCCACCCTTCACCCCACACTCCCCACCCCCAGCCCTAGGCAGCAACCCATTGATCTTACATTATCTTTGGGTTTGCCTGGACATTTCATAGCACTGGAATCGTATAATATATGGTCTTTGTAACTGGCTTATGTAGTATGTATTCAAGGCTCACCCATGTTGTAGTATGTATCAGTGCTTCATCCCTTTTTGTGGCCACGCCATAGATTACTATGAGGATCTACCACATTTTGATCACTCCATCTGTCATTGATGGACATTTGGCTTGTTGCTGTCTTCTGGATATTACGAATAATGCTACTATAAACATTCATGTATAAACATTTTTGTAGGGGCGTGGATTTTCATCTCTCTTGCGTATATACTTAGGAGTGGAGTTGATGGCTCTTACATCAATGGGTTAGCATTTTAGAAACTGCCAGACTGTCTCCCAAAGTCACTGTACCATCTGACATCCCCACCAGCACTGGATGAAGCTTGCAGTTTCTCCACATCCTTCCCAACCCTTGTTGTTATCTGACTTCATTATTCTAGTGACCTTTGTGGGCATGAAGCAGTATCTCACTGTGGTTTTGATTTCACTCCCCTGATGGGTAGCGATGGTGTGTGTTTTTTCATGTGCATACTGGCAGTTTATGCCTCTTCTTTGGAGGAATGTCTATTCAAGTCCTCTGCCTAGTTTTTGATTGGATTATTTGCCTTTTAAATTGTTGTGAGAGTTCTTTATATATTCTAGATATAAGTTCCTTGTGTTATATAGGATTTTCAAATATTTTCTCCCATTCTATGGATTGTATTTTCCCTTTCTTGATGGTCTCCTTTGAAGTACAAAACATTTTAATTTTGATGAAGTCATATTTACCTATTTTTTTCTTGCTTATACTTTTTTTTAAATTTTATTTTATCTTTTAACTTTACAATATTGTATTGGTTTTGCCATATTTCAAAATGAATCCGCCACAGGTATACATACTTTTAAAGCCATATCTTAGAATCCAATGCAAAATCTGAGGACATGAAGATTTATCCCAAAGTTTTCTCTAAGAGCTTTATAGAATTGGCTTTTTTAAAAAAACTTAAAAAAAAAATTTCGTTTGTGCTGTCTTCATTGCTGACACAGAGGCACACAATTATGTATTGATTAGTTGATGAAAATGAGACCGGAGGCCCACAGGAACCAAAATCTTTGTTTCCCCAGAAGCAAAGGTTCAGTGTTTGTGGTGACTTTCTCAAACATAATAATGAGCATTAACTATGGTTGGCTTTACACCTGCTATTTCACTTTTTTGTTCCTTATTTCACGTCTTTTCATAATTGAGTTCCTCTTTGGGCTTCCCAGGTGGCTCAGTGGTAAAGAATCTGCCTGTCACTGCAGGAGAGACAGGTGCAATCCCTTGGTCAGGAAGATCCCCTGGAGAAGGAAATGGCAACCAACTCCAGTATTCTTGTCTGGTAAATCCCATGGACAGAGGAGCCTGGTGGTCTAAAGTCCATGGGGTTGCAAAAGAGTTGGATGCAACTTTGTGACTAAACAACAGCAACAACAAATCCCCCTTTACTGTTTTTCTTTTAGTAAATATTTTCCAATATAGTGTTCTAATTCTTTAATGATTTTTTACCCTATTTTTAAAATTTTCCCTTAGTGTTTGCTCTAGGGACTACCATATATTTATTTAAGTTATCAAAATCAACTTCTGATTTATACTGACTCAATTCCAGCAATGTATGAAAACATTGCTCTATTTTATATATAACTCTATTCCTTCCTATCTTTTCTGTGGTCTTACTGTTAAAATATTACACCTTAAATGTTAAAATCAAATGATATGTGGTTATAATTACTACTTATTATACTTTTATGATTTTTTAAGAAGCTTAGAGAAAAAAGGAAAGCAATATATATTTAAAGCTTGTTCTATGCTAACCTTTTTATTGTTTCTGGTTCTCTTCACTTTTTCCTGTGGATCTGAGGCATCATCTGCTGTCATTTCCTTTGCCCAATATAGCTGTGCTCCCACGTACTGCCTTTGTGCTGATGTTGTCAAATATATTACATTTCTATGAATTGTATGCCCAATGATACATTACATACATATTGTTTTATACAATGCTTTATACATATATTATTTTAAATTGTGTTAAATCAATTAAGAGAAGAAGTAAAAAAAGGGAATTTCTATTTTTTTGGTAATTACATAGTTACCTTTACTGCTGCTCTTTGTTTTTTCCTGTGGATTAGAACTTCTGTCTGGTTACTGGCTTTTTAGTATTTTATGAGATGAATCAACTAATAACAAATTCTCTCTATTCTTATCTGGGAATATATTTTTCCTCCATGTATTAAAAATGGCTTGTTGTATATAGGATTATTGATTGACAGTTTATCAGTTCAGTTCAGTCGCTCAGTCGTGTCCGACTCTTTGCAACCCCATGAATCGCAGCACGCCAGGCCTCCCTGTCCATCACCAACTCCCAGAGTTCACTCAAACTCAAGTCCATTAGTCAGTGATGCCATCCAGCCATCTCATCCTCTGTCATCCCCTTCTCCTCCTGCCCCCAATCCCTCCCAGCATCAGAGTCTTCTTCAATGAGTCAACTCTTCGCATGAGGTGGCCAAAGTATTGGAGTTTCAGCTTTAGCATCAGTCCTTCCAAAGAACACCCAGGACTTATCTCCTTTAGAATGGACTGGTTGGATCTCCTTGCAGTCCAAGGGAGTCTCAAGAGTCTTCCCTAACACCACAGTTTAAAAACATCAATTCTTCAGTGCTCAGCCTTCTTCACAGTCCAACTCTCACATCCATACATGACCACTGGAAAAACCATAGCCTTGACTAGACGGACCTTTGTTGGCAAAGTAATGTCTCTGCTTTTGAATATGCTATCTAGTTGGTCATAACTTTCCTTCGAAGGAGTAAGCCTCTTTTTATTTTATGGCTGCAGTCACCATCTGCAGTGATTTTGGAGTCCCGAAAAATAAAGTCTGACACTGTTTCCGCTGTTTCCCCATCTACTTCCCATGAAGTGATGGGACCAGATGCCATGATCTTTGTTTTCTGAATGTTGAGATTTAAGCCAACCTTTTCACTCTCCACTTTCACTTTCATCAAGGGGCTGTTTAGCTCCTCTTCACTTTCTGTCATAACGGTGGTGTCATCTGCATATCTGAGGTTATTGATATTTCTCCCAGCAATCTTGATTGTGCTTCTTCCAGCCCAGTGTTTCTCATGATGTTCTCTGCATATAAGTTAAATAAGCATGGTAACAATATACAGCCTTGACGTACTCCTTTTCCTATTTGGAACCAGTCTGTTGTTCCATGTCCAGTTCTAACTGTTGCTTCCTGACCTGCATATAGGTTTCTCAAGAGGCAGGTCAGGTGGTCTGGTATTCCCATTTCTTTCAGAGTTTTCCAGTTTATTGTGATCCACACAGTCAAAGGCTTTTGCATAGTCAATAAACAGAAATAGATGCTTTTCTGGAACTCTCTTGCTTTTTCAATGATCCAGCGGATGTTGGCAATTTGATCTCTGGTTCCTCTGCCTTTTCTAAAACCAGCTTGAACATCTGGAAGTTCACGGTTCACATATTGTTGAAGCCTGGCTTGGAGAATTTTGAGCATTACTTTACTAGCATGTGAGATGAGTGCAATTGTGCGGTAGTTTGAGCATTCTTTGGCATTGCCTTTCTTAGGGATAGGAATGAAAACTAACAGTTTATACTTTGAGAATACCTGGTCCCATTGACTCTCGTCTCCATTGTTCCCAATGGAAAGTCAGCTGTAAGTCTTACTGGGATTCCCTTGTAAGTGACTCAGCATTTTTCTCCTTCTGCTTTTGAGATTTTCTCTAAGCTTTTGACTTTCAGTGTATTTACTAGGATGTGTCTGTTTGTGACTCTTACTTGTGTATCTTATTTGGAATTTATTCCGAAGGCAATGGAAACCCACTCCAGTACTCTCAACTGGAAAATCCCATGGGCAGAGGAGCCTGCTGGACTGCAGTCCACGGGGTTGCAAAGAGTCGGACACAACTGAGCAACTTCACTTTCACTTTTCACTTTCATGCATTGGAGAAGGAAATGGCAACCCACTCCAGTGTTCTTGCCTGGAGAATCCCAGGGACGGGGAAGCCTGGTGGGCTGCCGTCTATGGGGTCTCACAGAGTCGGACACGACTGAAGCGACGCAGCAGCAGCAGCAACCTCCTGGATGTGTAGATTAAAGTTGTTCAATACATTTATACAGTTTTAACCTATTATTTCTTTAAAGTAATATTTCTCCATTGTTATCTGACTGCCATGCAGTCCTCCAGTGGAGTCCTCAGCCCCACCCATCAGAGGTCAGTGAAGGCTGGAACTTGGAAGCCCGCTGGCCCCTGACAAGTCCTCTATGGAATCTGGGGGCTACCTGCAGACAAGGGCATCACCAAGGTCCTGCCCTTGCCCCTTCAGAGACTTGAAAGAATACAATGGCTGAAAAATGAGGACACACAGGGTTGTGGCCAGATGCCATTGTGCTCACTAGGCCATAGCTGTGGACGGAGCACTGGAGACACAGTGTCCAGGTGTCCACGCACAAGGCTCACAGACAACCAGGCCCTCCTACTAACGTTCACTATGACAGACTCCAGGACCTCAACCTGGTGAATGCCTACCGGTGGAAGGGGTCCTTGAGGGAGGAGATGTTGTTCTAATCAGCACCCAGGGCTGCAGGAGCCCCTGACATTGTCTGGACTGTGAGGAGAGGAGGAAGGTGTGAACATTAAGACTCTTTTGTGCAGCTTCTATAAAAGCTCGGATGCAATGCAGCAAAAGGCAGTTGGTCCACTGGTCATTCTCTCTGGGCTAGCCTGCGTCTGCATCTGAGCCCTTCTCTGTGAGCCAGTCTCTGCCCCAGGAGGACACAGCCCCTCACATCTGACCCAGGGTTCACTCCTAGTAGACACAGGTCCCCTCACCTTCCCTGATAACCAGCAGTATCAGCTCACAAAGTACAGCCTGCTCTGTCAGCTCACACCCTGCAGCCATGCCAGTGGGGAATGGCCAGACCTGTCCACTCCTGAACATACCTCCCTTCTCTCAAAGCCCTGATTCTGGGATTGGCTCTCGTCCCTTCCTTGGGACTAGAAGTTTTGTTTACAAGAGCACCTGTTGTCCCCACTGGTGCAGAGGGCCATTGTTATCAGAAAGTTACCTGACTGCTACTGTCCTCGCAAAGGCATCAAAAGCTTTGCTATTATCTTTCCTCTGGAGACAAACATGGGCAGGATATCCCTGCCTCCACTCAGGAGCCTCACCAGCCAAAAGTATTTACAGACAGTGACCAGTGCTGCCAAAACAGAGCATGATACTAAACAAAAACAAGGAAGGAAAGACTTCATCAAGCTGTTGCCAGAACAACACACAACACAGAGGAGAGGTATAAAGCTGGGCAGCTCTGGGTACTCACACACATACTCACTCACACTCACATCCTCACCCTCCTCCAGCCCCACAAGCCCACAATGGCTTTCTCCACCCTGTCTGACTGTTCCAGTGACTTGAGCTACAGCAGCCGGGTCTGCCTGCCTGGGTCATATGACTCCTGCACTGGGTCCTCCTGGCAGGTGGACGACTGTCCAGAGAGCTGCTGTGAGCCCCCCTGCTGTGCCCCCAGCTGCTGCCCCCCGGCCCCCCGCCTGACCCTCCTCTGTGCCCCAGTGAGCTGCGAGTGCAGCCCCTGCTGCCAGCCAGCCTGCAGCAGCTCCTGCCCAGCCTCGTGCTGCCAGCAGTCTAGCTGCCAGCCCGCCTGTTGCACCTCCTCCCATTGTCAGCAGGCCTGCTGTGAGGCCGTCTGCTGCAGGCCTGTGTGCTGTACACCTGTCTGCTGTAGGCCCGTCTGCTGCACACCTGTCTGCTGCAGGCCTGTCTGCTGCACACCTCTCTGCTGCAGGCCCGTGTGCTGTGAGTCTTTCCCCTGCTCAGCCTCCTTGTGCTGCCAGCCCAACCCCTGCTCCTCGGTGAGTTGCAGACCTTCTTCCTCCGTGTCCCTCCTCTGCCGTCCTGTGTGCCGCCCTGCCTGCTGTGTGCCCACCTCCTCCTGCCAGCCCAGCTGCTGTCGCCCGGCCTCCAACGTGTCGCTGCTCTGCCGGCCTGCGTGCCCCCGCCCTGCTTGCTGCATCCCAACCTCAGCCCCAGAGCCCTGTTGCTGACCTGGCACATTGCCAACTCCTTCCAGGGCCAACGCTGGCTTTCACGTGAAATTTCTGTAGCCTAGAGCCAAGTCTGGGGTCTCCTTCTGCCCCAGAATTTCCTGTGAGCAGCCTGGGCTGGCTCCTGGTTCCCTCCAGGCCCTGAGTGTCAGCCAGCATCCTGTTTTCCATCCTTGTTGGTCATAGATTTTGTCCTGACCTAGGTGAGGGGGCTGCTTGTTAACAAATAAAGTCATTGTCATGCCCTCTCTGTGCCTTGAGTGCATATCTTTCAAACCCTGAGAAAGACCTTTGTTGTGGAGAGTGGTCTGGGCTGGTTTAGAAACCAGACCTTGAGTTGCATTCAGGACACTAACACCATCAGGCATGGCTAACCACACCCTGCTACTCTCTGCCAGGGTGTCCTGAGGCCATAGTTCGACTGCAGCCTCCAGTCCAGAGTACCCTGCTCACTTGTAGACCCCTGCATGAAGTGAGTGATGGGGTGGCAGTGGGGCATATGTTCAGGCCCCAGGCTTGCACACTGGGAACATGGGGCCTCACTAGGGACAAAGGAGATGTTGTTTAGTAAACATCTGCCTTGAATATGTAAAGCTTACTCCAGAAACAGCTTCAGACAGGCAGGTGCCAGCCGTTCCCTAGTGCCCTGGACATGAGTGTGAGTGCTTCCCTCTGTGTGCGAAGGTCTGGATGGTGAGAGCCACATGCGGTGATGTTGGGAGCCTGTGTGAGTCAGGTTCTCCAGAGAAAGAACCCATAAGACATGTGCACGTATGCAGAGACTGATGTTGAGGAGCTGGCTCACACAGTTTGGAGGCGGGCAAGACCCAAATCTGCAGGGTGAGCTTCCTGGGAAGAGTTGGTGTTGCAGCTACAGATGACCAGCTGGTAGAATCTCTTTCTCCTTGGGGGGCCTCAGTCTGTTCTCAAGGTCTTCAACTCTTGGGTGTAGCCCACCCACATTTTGTAGGGCAATCTGTTTTACTCCGAGTCCACTGATTTCAGTATTGATCTCACCTAAGAAGCACCTGTGTCATGACATCCAGACATGTTTACCCAAATAACTGGGCAACATGGCCTGGTCAGTTGACCCTTGAAACTATCCATCACAGGGACCGACAGCCAAAGGGGATGGGCTATTTGGAAATGGCAGCTGCTCGCTGGACGATGCCCTCAGGAATTCAAGTTCTAAGGCAGCTATCCCTTTTGGGAAATATGGGGAGGAGGGACATACCTGGCCCTTCCAACAGTGCTGGGTAGGCAGACATCTGCAGGGAAGTGTGAAGGGCCTTGGCTGGGGGCCTAAAATGTAATTGTGCCTATTATAATACGCATGCATGTGTGCTGAGTTGCCTCAAGTGTGTCTGAGTCTTAGTGACCTTATGGGCTGTAAGCTGCCTGACTCTTCTGTCCATAAGCTTCTCCAGGCAAGAGTCAGGAGTGGGCCTCTGTGCCATCCTCCAGGGCTCCTCCTGACCCAGGGATCAAATCTGTGTCTGCTGCAGTTCCTCCTGGCAGGCAATTCCTTCACTGCTGAGCCACAAGGGAAGCCCAGCTGTTATGATAGCCACATTCAAAGTGAAAAAAGACAGGTAGAGTTTATTTAATTACATTTTATTAACCCAATACATGCAAAATGTTTAAAGAGATGGGAATACCAGACCACCCTACCTGTCTCCTGAGAAACCTGAATGTGGGTCAAGAAGCAATGATTAGAACTGGATATATAACAGTGGACTGGTTCCAAATTGCTAAAGGAGTATCAAGGCTGTATATTTTCACGCTGCTTGTTTAGCTTATATGCAGAGTACATCATGCAAAATGCCAGGTGGGATGAAGTACAAGCTGGAATCAAGATGGCTAGGAGAAATATCAACAAGCTCAGTGATGCAGGTGATGCAGATAATACCATCCTTATGGCAGAAAGTGAAGAGAAACTAAAGAGCCTCTTGATGAGGAAAAGAGGAGAGTGAAAAATCTGACATGAAACTCAGCATTCAAAAAACTAAGATCATGGCATCTGGTCCCATCATTTCATGGGAAATAGATGGGGAAACAATGGAAACAGTGTCAGACTTTATTTTTTGGGCCTCCAAAAAAACTGCAGATGGCTGCGATTTCATGACTGCCGCCATGAAATTAAAAGATGCTTGCTCCTTAGAAGAAAGGCTATGACCAACCTAGACAGCATATTAAGAAGCTGAGACATTACTTTGCCAACAAAGGTTTGTCTAGTCAAAGCTGTAGTTTTTCCAGTAGTATGTATGTATGTGAGAGTTGGACTATAAAGAAGGCTGAGCACCAAAGAATTGGTGCTTTTGATCTATGGTGTTGGAGAAGACTCTTGAGAGTCCCTTGCACAGCAAGGAGATCAAGCCTGACTATTCATTGGAAGGACTGATGCTAAAGCTGAAGCTCCAGTACTGTGGCCACCTGATTTGAAGAGCTGACTCATTAGACAAGACTCTAATGTTGGGAAAGACTGACGGCAAAAGAAGCGGGCGGCAGAGGGTGAGATGCTTAGATAGCATCATCGACTCAGTGGGTATGAATTTGAACAAACTCTGGGAGATAGTGGAGGACAGAGGAGCCTGGCGTGCTGAAGTCCATAAGGTCACAAAGAATTGGACTTCACTTAGTGACTGATCAGCAACAACAATCCAAAAGCTTAGCATTTCAATACATCTGATATTAATGAAGTATCAGAACCTCACCAGGGTCACTGCCTGGGAAGGATCAGACTGTGTGTACCAACAGAACCCATCTCTCTGGCCGTTTAGAATTTTCTGCCTTTTCTTCTCACCTCAGTTCAGTTCAGTCACTCAGTCATATCCAACTCTTTGCTGCCCCATGAATCACAGCACGCCAGGCCTCCCTGTCCATCACCAACTCTCGGAGTTCACTCAAACTCATGTCCATTGAGTCGCTGATGCCATCCAGCCATCTCATTCTCTGTTGTCCCCTTCTCCTCCTGCCCCCAATCCCTCCAAGCATCAGGGTCTTTTCCAGTGAGTCAACTCCTCGCATGAGGTGGCCAAAGTATTGGAGTTTCAGCTTCAGCATCAGTCCTTAAATGGACACCCAGGACTGATCTCCTTTAGGATGGATGGTTGGATCTCCTTGCAGTCCAAGGGACTCTCAAGGGTCTTCTCCAACACCACAGATCAAAAGCATCAATTCTTTGGCGTTCAGGTTTCTTCACAGCAGTGGCACCCAACTCCAGTACTCTTGCCTGGAAAATCCCATGGATGGAGGAACCTAGTAGGCTGCAGTCCATGGGGTCTCTAAGAGTCAGACATGACTAAGCGACTTCACTTTCACTTTTCATTTTCATGCATTGGAGAAGGAAATGGCAACCCACTCCAGTGTTCTTGCCTGGAGAATCCCAGGGATGGGGGAGCCTGGTGGGCTGCCCTCTATGGGGTCGCACAGAGTTGGACACAACTGAAGTGACTTAGCAGCAGCAGTAACTTCTCCCCTGGAGAAGGAAATGGCAACCCACTCCAGTATCCTTACCTGGAGAATCCCATGGACGGAGGAGCCTGATAGGCTATAGTCCATGGGGTCATAAAGAGTCGGACACAACTGAGTGACTTTTTACTTTACTTTACTTTTCTTCACAGTCCAACTGTCACATTCATAGATGACCACTGGCAAAACCATAGCCTTGACTAGACGGACCTTTGTTGGCAAAGTAATATCTCTGCTTTTCAATATACTATCTAGGTTGGTCATAACTTTCCTTCCAAGGAGTAAGCGTCTTTTATTCTTCTCACCTACACCTGCCCAATTCCCCATGTTCTCCTGTATGTTTCATTCTTGGCCGTTTGTGTTCTTTCTTCCTGGTTTATGTTCTTAAGATTTTTTTAATCTGGACCATTTTTAAAGTCTTTATTGAATTTGTTGCCACATTGTTTGTTGCCACATTGCTTCTTTTCTGTGTTTTGGTTTTTCTGGCTGAGGGGCATGTGGGATCTTGGCCTCCTACCAGGGACTGAACCCACACCCCATGCACTGGAAGGTGGATCCTTAACCACTGGACCTCCAGGGGAGTCCCATCATTTGTCTTGTTTCTTTAAATGTTTCTCCAAGAGGGAAACATGAGTAGAGTGTTTTCCAAGCTCTTGCTTATGTGAAAATACACTGCTGTTCTCTTTACTTGAGAAAGATATAAGGGGCTTCCTAGGTGGCACTACGGGTAAAGACTTGGCCTGCCAATGCAGGGGAAAGATGTAATAATTGAAAAAAGAAAAAAGTCAGCCTTAGTCCCCAGTGTTCCCCCAGAAGCTCTGTGTCTTTCACTGTTTGGTGGGAGAGGTCCAGGGTCTGCCTGGTAATAGTTCATTTCTGGACCAGACTTTCGGCCATTTCTTCCTACCTGGAGATGGAGCTGCCCTTCATTCAGTTCATTTACAAACTGCCAATTTGGAAAACTCAGCAGTGGCCACAGGACTGGAAAGTGTTAGTTTTCATTCCAATCCCTAAGAAAGGCAATGCCAAAGAATACTCAAACTACCGCACAATTGCACTCATCTCACACGCTAGCAAAATAATGCTCAACATTCTCCAAGCCAGGCTTCAACAGTACATGAACTGTGAACTACCAGAGTTCAAGCTGGTTTTAGAAATGGCAGAGGAACCAGAGATCAAATTGCCAATATCTGATGGATCATGGAAAAAGCAAGAGAGTTCCAGAAAAACATCTATTTCTGCTTTACTGACTACGCCAAACGCTTTGACTGTGTGGATCACAATAAACTGTGGAAAATTCTGAAAGAGATGGGAATACCACACCACCTGACCTGTCTCTTGAGAAATCTATATGCAGGTCAGGAAGCAACAGTTAGGACTAGACATGGAAAAACAGACTGGTTCCAAATAGGGAAAAAAATGCATCAAGGCTGTATATTGTTACCATGCTTGTTTAACTTACATTCAGAGTACATCATGAGAAATACTGGGCTGGCTGAAGCACAAGCTGGAATCAAGATTGCTGGGAGAAATATCAATAACCTCAGATATGCAGATGACATCACCTTTATGGCAGAAACTGAAGAAGAACTAAGGAGCTTCTTGATGAAAGTGAAAGAGGAGAGTGAAAAGGTTGGCTTAAGCTCAACATTCAGAAAACAAAGATCATGGCATCCGGTCCCATCACTTCATGGCAAATAGATGGAGAAACAGTGGAAACAGTGGCAGACTTTATTTTTTGGGCTCCAAAATCACTGCAGATGGTGACTGCAGCCATTAAATAAAAAGACGCTTATTCCTTACAAGAAAAGTTATGACCAAGCTAAGCAGCATATTAAAAAACAGAGACATTACTTTTCCAACAAAGGTCTGTTTAGTCAAAGCTACGGTTTTTCTAGTAGTTGTGTATGGATGTGAGAGTTGGACCATAAAGAAAGCTGAGCTCAGAAGAATTGATGCTTTTGAACTGTGGTGTTGGAGAAGACTCTTGAGAGTCCCTTGGACTGCAAGAGATCTAACCAGTCCATCCTAAAGGAAATAAGTCCTGAATGTTCATTGGAAGGACTGATGCCGAAGCTGAAACTCCAATCCTTTGGCCACCTGATGCAAAGAGCTGACTCATTTGAAAAGACCCTGATGGGGGAAAGATTGAAGGCAGGTGGAGAAGGGGACGACAGAGGATGAGATGGTTGGATGGTATCACTGACTCAATGGACGTGAGTTTGAGTAAACTCCAGGAGTTGGTGATGGACAGGAAGGCCTGACGTGCCGCAGTCCATGGGGTCACAGTTGGACATGACTGAGTGACTGAACTGAACTGACTGAATGTATGTTTATGGTGGGCTCTAAAAATCCGATGCTCTTGAATTCATGAGGCCCTTCCAGTCCAAACACACCTACCTTGGTGCGCTCAGCTCAGAGTGGTTCGTGTTCAGTCCTGTCTACTGTTCTATCCTAGCTCTTCCTTTTTCCTTGTTACCAACTGAGCGATCACGTTTGGTGTCAGCGAAACACATGGTCTGTTTATTACATTTTATCTCATCATATTTGGGGATTTATGCTTTACATCTTTTGGGCTCCCCTTGTGGCTAGCTGGTAAAGAATCTGCCTGCAATGTGGGAGACCTGGGTTCGATCCCTGGGTTGGGAAGATCCCCTGGAGAAGGGAAAGGCTACCCACTCCAGTATTCTGGCCTGGAGAATTCCTTGGACTGTATAATCTATGGGGTCACAAAAAGTCAGGCACAACTGAGCAAATTTCACTACACTCTGTTGGAATAAGAAGTAGCACCTTACTCTAGTATTCCTGCCTGGAGAATCCCATGGACAGAGGAACCTGGCAGGCTACAGTCCATGGGGTCACAAAGAGTCAGACACGACTGAGCCCCTGAGCAAGCATGCATACTTTACCTCTGTGGAGTGGAGGAAGTAGCAGTGTTTGTGCTGAAAACCACAGAGTTGATTTTCTGTGGTGTTAATTTTGCTGTTTCCTGCCTCTGTTGTAAATTTTCAGCTCAGCTGCCTGGTGCTAAACTTCCTTGGACACATGCTTCCTTCTGCGTGTAGCACTGAAGTTGGCCTGGGGGAAGGCCTGGGTAAGAGCCTCGATCCTATATACAGATGGATGGCTTCCAGTCCCAGTGCTGATACTTTGGGCTGTGTGACCTGGAGATGGTTGCTTAACTTCTCTGTGCCTGGGCTTCCTCACCTATTTACGGAAACTTCCTTGCTCAGTGGATGTGAAAACAAGTGACTTGGCAGGTGTAGAGCATTCAGCTCACCACCTGGCCTAGAACAGGTGCTCAAACAGTGTCATCTGACTCCACAGCCATGGTCAGGGCCACCTTGATGACCACTGCCTAGATTTCACTGACTTCCCCAGAGTCAGCCCTTGCTGACTTGCTGTTCCAGGCTCCCTGGGACCACGTCTTCTTGTATCCACAAGGAAAACCAACTCTTGCCTGAGCTTTACTTCTGGGTGTTGCCTCGGGTCCTCGAGTCTCCGCGGCTCACACGTGGTTCTCCAGGAGGAGACCCTCCCTCTCTCTGGGTCTTTCAGGACATTCCCCTTGAGGAAGGCAGGCCAGAGGGGCAGATTGCTCAGCTGAGAAGTGTGTGGTGCACAGGGTGTGCTGTGAGCAGTTGGGTCTGGGTGAAAGATTGATGAACGCAGCTCCTGACTCAGATACCTGTGAGCGCTGCTCCCTGAAGAGATCTCCTAACAGACTCCAAGTATGACCACACTCCGTTAACGCTCCTCTCAGACACACTGGCTGGGCTGCAGGGGACTGGATGTCCCTCTCACCATGCTTCCTGCTGGCAGAGCAGCTGCTGAGGGGGAGTGCCAGGATCTCCCAGCCCCTGCTGAACACGACTCTCACCTGGTTGCACGGTCATATCCCCTGAACCACTTGCATTTTACAGACGTGCACATGTTACTTTACACCTAAGTTTAGAAATGCGTAAAACTCAAAATATTATTAAAAGCACTGCACCTCAAACAGAGGAGAGCTCAACATCTAAATTCACAAATTTAGAGATACGATCACCTCTAAACCTCATTCAGCATTGTTCGTGTTTTTCAGTTGCTCAGTCATGTCCCCCTCTTCTTGACCCCATGGACTACAGCACAGCAGGCTTCCCTGTCCTTCACCATCTCCCAGAGCTTGCACAAACTCATGTCCATTAAGTCAATGATACTATGTAACCAACTCGTCCTCTGTTGTCCCCTTCTCTTCCTGCTTTAATCTTGCCCAGCATCAGGGTTTTTTCTAATGAGTCAGCTCTTTGTAACAGTGGCCAAAGGATTGGAGCTTCAGCTTCAGCATTAGTCCTTCCAATGAATATTCAGGGTTCATTTCATGTAGGATCTTACCTAGATATTTTCTATATCTTTTCTGGAGCCAACCAAAGGAGAAATGGAAAAACATCCTGCAACATGGGATATTTATGCTCACAGGTTTAATGAGTGAAAAATATTGTGGAAAATATGCCAGCACTAATGAGGGGTCCTTCAGCCAGCTCTCAACCCCAACAAGGAAGGGAGGGCCTGGGAGTCTCCTGTGGGGACAACACAAGCCAAGGGCCAGGTATAAAAGCTCTGCATCCCCAAGCACCTCACACACACAGCTCATACACTCACACACACACAAACCCTCCTCCAGCCCTACCACCTCCACCATGGCAGCCTCCACCCTGTCCATATGCTCCAGCGACCTGAGCTATGAATGTCCAGAGAGCTGCTGCGAGCCCCCCTGCTGTGCCCCCAGCTGCTGTGCCCCGGCCCACCGCCTGACCCTCCTCTGTGCCCCAGTGAGCTGCGAGTCCAGCCCTTGCTGCCAGCCAGCCTGCAGCAACTCCTGCCCAGCCTCGTGCTGCCAGCAGTCTAGCTGCCAGTCCTCCTGCTGCACCTCCTCCCCCTGCCAGCAGGCCTACTGTGAGTCCGTCTGCTGCAGGCCCGTCTGCTGCACACCTGTCTGCTACAGGTCTGCCTGCTGCACACCTGTCTGCTGTACACCTGTCTGCTGTACACCTGTCTGCTGCAGGCCGGTGTGCTGTGAGGCCTCCCCCTGTTTTACCGCCTCATGTTGCCAGCAGTCTAGCTGCCAGCCCTCCTGCTGCACCTCCTCCCCCTGCCAGCAGGCCTGCTGTGTGCCTGTCTGCTGCACCCCTGTCTGCTGCAGGCCTGTGTGCTGTGAGGCCTCCCCCTGCTCAGCCCCCTCGTCCTGCTGCAGACCCTCTTCCTCCGTTTCCCTCCTCTGCCGCCCCGTGTACCGCCCCGCCTGCTGTGTGCCCAAGTCTTCCTGCCAGCCCAGCTGCTGCCGCCTGGTCTCATCCGTGTCCCTCCTCTGCCGGCCCGCGTGCTCCCGCCTGGCCTGCTGCATCCCAACCTCGGCCCCAGAGCCCTGCTGCTGACCTGGCATGTGTCCCCAGAGCCAGCCGGGCGCAGGTTCCACCTGTGACTTGGTCCTCTGTCCTGACCTGGGCTGGGTGGTTTCCCTCACTCAGGACAGGGTCCCCGATGTTTCCACTGTCCTGCTGACTGACCTCTCACTCCTGCCCCAGGAACCCCGACTTTATGGCTCCCTGGGGCTTCTGCCTCCCAGGAGTTGCCTCCAGCTGTCTCTGGGTCACCTGCCCCCCTACCCCTCCAGATCCTCTAGCTGGGTCACTTGGCTTGGACTTCCAACCAGTCAGCGCCCCATCAGGCACCTGGATAAATAAACTCACGTCATCACCTGATTGCTCCCTTCATGTGATCTCTGTTGGGTGGGTGCAGGGGTGGAAGGAAACACAGATTGTGACCTGACACTAGTCTCCTCCAGCCGAGAGCATTTCTGTTGGGAAGCGAGTGTGTTAGTCACTCAGTCATGTCTGACTCTCTGAGACCCCATAGACTGTAGCCCACCAGGTTCCTCTGTCCATGGAATTCTCCAGGCAAGAATACTGGAGTGGGTTGCTATTCCCTTCTCCAGGGGATCTTCCTTACTCAGGGGTCGAACCTGGATCTCCTACATTGCAGGCAGGTTCTTCACCGTCTGAGTCACCGGGGAAGCCCCGGCAGTAAGTGACTGAGACCCCAAAGAGCATTGGCCTGACCCGTCTGGAAAGGGTCGCCAGGTGGGGCTCCTGCTTCTCCAGGAAGTCAGTGCCTGTTCAGGCCCTGGCCCATGGCTGGTCCCCTGCAGACCTGTCATGGTCTAGGGGTTTCTCAGGCTCTCTGGACTGTTCCTGCCCACTTGAAACATATGGAACTGGCCCCATCAGTCCGCTCCATGCAGGTGACCTAAGGACCCCATGTAACACAACCTGTAGGTGGCTGGGGTCACCCCTTTTGGTCCGCCAGTGGGTCTGCACTTTTAGCAGAAATGTGGTGGGAGTGGGGAGGGCTGCTCCAACCGTGTGGGGTGAGAGGGCCTGGATGACACTCCCACCCAATTGATCCAGAGAGCTAACAAGATCAGGACACAAGGAGGTTGAGATGCTGGACTTGAGGAGGACAGCACAGGCCCACCTGGGAGGGGAAAGAAACTGAGTGGGTCTCACAGCTGCCCAGCTCACCCCCTGGGGAATGTTTCCAGGACCCAGGCCAGAAACCCAGGTGGAGTGCCATGGATCCCTCAGTTTTAGAGCTGGTCTGCGAATTGGGGGCAGTGTGGGGCAGCTATTGTCTAGGGTCAGGATGCCAGAGAGAAGAGAGCTGTTCTGAGGAACTCCCCTGTCCACGGAGGGTCTCCCTTAAGTGTCCCCTGAGAAATGATAAGCAAACAGGTGTGAGGCTGAGCCTGGGAAAATGCATAAAGTTAGCTGGACTGATTGGCAGAGATGAGAGACAGCCTTAAAAGGACCTGACCCCACCAGCCTGTTGGAAACATTCATAAGTCTCAGGACATGGGGTGGCTCTTCCGAAGAGTTGCCTCAACTCTGAGAGAAAATAGTAGAAATGGAAAAGGAGAAATTAGCACAGACCCCGCAGATATTAAAAGGAAATGCAATAAGCAATTAAGGTGATATGGACTCATGCCTTGAAGACACAAATAACCAAAATTCACTGAAAAAAAAGCCAACAAAAAACAGATCTCCTTAATTGTACTGTATCAACTTAACATATCTTGTTTTTTAGGGCAGTTTTAGGTTCAGAGCAAAACTGAGTAGGAAGTACAGAGTTCCTATATATATAATCCATACCCTCTCACAAGTGCAGCCTACCCCACCATCAGTATCTTGTTATTTGATGCATTTGTTACAAATGGGCTACATTCATTATAATGCATAAACCTACACTGACATGTTAATATCACCCAAATTCCATAGTTTACATTAGAGTTACTCTTGCTGTTGCTAAATTCTATGTGAAGCATTACGGAATAGTTTCCCTGCCCTAAAAATCCTCTGTGCTCCATCCATTCATCTCTTCTTCCCTGCTAACCCTGGCAACCACTGATCTTTTTACCGACTCCATAGTTTTGTCTTTTCCAGAATGTCATATCCTTGGAACCATCAGGAGTGGAAACTTTTCAGGTTGGCTTCTTTCACTTAGGAATATGCACTTACATTTCCTTCATGTTCCTTCATGCCTTGATAGCCTTTTTTCAATTTTTTTTATTGAGGGAAAATATTCATAACACAAAGTTTACAACCTTAACCACTTTAAAGTGTACAGTTCAGTGGTATTAAGTACATTCATAACCATGTGTAACCATCACCACTATCCATACTTGGAACTCTTTATCTTGCAAAACAAACTCTATCCACATTAAACAACAATACCCAAACTTCCTTTCTCACAGCTCCTGGCAAGAATTCTACTTGCATCATTCTACTTTTTGTGTCTAAAGTACTTCGTGTAAGTGAAATCACAAAGTGTTTGTCTTTTTGTGAGTGGCTTATTTATCTTACCATAATGTCCTCATGCTTCGTCCATAATAGTGCCAGATTTACTTCTTGTTAACAGGTGAATAATATTCCATTCTATGGGTATACCACATTTTGCTTATCCATTCATCCAGCAGTGAACACCTGAATGACTTCCACTTTTTAGCTATTGTGAAAAATGCTTCTATGAATGTGGTATTACAAATTTCTCTTCAAGATTCTGCTTTCAATTCTTTTCAGCATAGACCCAGTAGAAATACTGGATCATACAGTAATTCTACTTTTAATGTATTGAGGAACCATCATACTGATTTCCACGTAGCTGTACCGGTTCATGTTCCCACCAACAGTTACAAGTGTTCCAGTTTCTTCACAATTTCACCAATATTTATGTTGTTTTTTTAAATATATGGTCATTATTCTAAGAGGTGTAAGGTGGTACCTCACTGTAGTTTTGATTTGCATTTCTCTAATCATTAGTTCTATTGAGTATATTTTCATGTGCTTATTGGCCATTTGTATATCTTCTTTGGAAAAATGTCTATTCGTGGCCTTCGCTCATTTTTGAGTTAGGATTTTTGTTGTTGTTACTGAGTTTTAGGAGTTCTCTATACATTCTGGATATCAATCTCTTATCAGATATATGATTTTCAAATCTTTCCTCACACTTCTTTGGGTTACCTTTGTTCTCTGTTGATACTACATTTTGATGACAAATATTTAACGTTTTCATCAAGTCCCGTTTCTGTGTTTTCTTTTGCTGCTGTGTCATTGGTGTCATGTCCAGGAAGTGACTGCCAGATTCCAGGTTGTGAAGGTTTGTCCTATTTTTTCTTCAAAGAGTTGCATAGTTACAGGTCTTACATTTAGATGGAGGATCCACTTTGAGTTAATTTTGTGTATGATGTTAGGTATGGATCTAACTTCATTCTTATGCATGTGAATATCCGATTTCCCTAGAACCATTTGTTGAAAAGACTGTCTTTTCTCCAGTGAATGGACTTAATGCCCTTGTCAAAGATGGTTTGACCTAATGTGTGAGGGTTTGTTTCTGGATCCTGTACTCTCTTCCATTGACCTCTGTGTCTGACTTTGCGCCAGTACCACTCTATTTGATTACTGTCGCTTTGTAGTGAGCTTTGAAATCAGGGGTATGATTCCTCTGGCTTTGTCCTTTTTCAGGATTTTTTTTTTTTTTTTTTGGTTATTCAAGTTCCCTTAAGATTCCATATGAGTTTTAGAATGAGTTTTTTTTTTAATTTCTGTGAAAAGTCATCAATGTTGATAGCAGCTGTATTAAATATATAGATTGGTTTGGATAGTAATGATATCTTAACAATATTAAAGCTTGAATCCATAAATATGGGGTGTCTTTCCATTTACTTATGTCTTCTTCCATTTCTTTCAACAATGATTTGTAGTTTTCACTGGATAAGTTTTTGACCTCCTTGATTAATTCCTCAGTATTTTACTTTTTTGATGATATTCTAAATGGAATCAGTTTTGTAATTTCCTTTTAGGGTTATTCATTATTAGTGTATAGAAATGCAACTAATTTTTTATATATTGACTTTGTATCCTGCTGTTTTGCTGAATTCACTTATTAGTTGTAATGGTTTGGTGTGTAGGTATGGAATTTTTAGGATTTTGTACATATAAGGATTATGTATATATAACATCTGTGAATGGCGAGGATTTTACTTCTTCTTTTTCAACTTAAATGGCTTTTATTTTTCCTTTTGTCCAGCTGCTCTCCTAGAACTTCCAGGACTGATGAATAGCAGTGGCAAAAGTGGGCAACCCTGCCTTGCTCCTGATCTTCAAAGAAAAGCTTTCAGTCTTTCAACGTTGAGTGTGATGTTTGCTGTGGGTCTTTCATATACATATTTTTTTTATTATGTTGAGGCAGTTTCCTTCTACTTTCAGTTTGTTGAGTGTTTTTATCATAAAAGGTGTTGAATTTTGTCAAGTGCGTTTTCTGCATGAATTGAGATGATTATGGATTTCCCCCTCCATTCCATTAATGTGGTGTGTTATATTCATTGATGTTCATATCACTCCTTCTACCCTCGCCTTCTGGCAGGAGATCCCCCTCGGTCATGGTGTACAATTCTTTTAATTTGCTGCTGAATTTGGTTTGCTAGTATTTTGATGAGGATTTTTGTAAGAGACTGAATGCTTTTCCTCTAAGACCAGGAGCAAGACACAGGTGTCTTCTCTCTGCATTCTTTCAACATCATACTTAAGATCACATCTTGGGCAACAAAATAACAAATAAAAGGGTGCATACCGAAGAAATAAAATCATCTCTACTCACAGAGGATGTGATTGTCCACATTGGAAACCCTTAAAATCTACAAAAAGAGTCGTAGAAATACATGAGGGTTTAGCAAGTTGAAGGATGAAAGCCTGGAGTAAGAAAAATTAATTGTATTTCTTGGACTTCCCTGGGAACTCAGTCGATAAGAATCCACCTGCCAATGCAGGGGACATGGATTCTACCCCTGACTGGGGAAGATTGCACAGACTGCAGAGGAACGAAAGCCAGGGCACCCCAACTACAGCCTGCATGCCACAATTACTGAAGCCCACACACCTAGGGGGCTTCCCAGGTGGCTTAGTGGTAAAGAATCCACCTGCTAGTGCAGAAGACACAGGTGATGCAGGTTCGATCCCTGGGTTGGGAAAATCCTCTGGAGGAGGAAATGGCAACCCACTCCAGGATTCTTGGCTGGAAAATTCCATGGACAGTGCAGCCTGGTGGGCCACAGTCCATGGGGGTCACAAATAGTCAGACACGACTAGCAACTGAGCGTACATGCATGTACACACTCTAGGACCTGCAAGCTACACCTACTGAGCCTACCTGCTGCAACCACAGAAGCCTGTGCACCGTGAGCCCAGACTCCACAACAAGAGAAGCCACCGCAATGAGAAAGCCCATGTACCACAACTAGAAAAAGCCCTCACACAGGAAAGAAGACCCAGCACAACCAAAAATAATAATAATAATAAATAAACAAATAATTTTAGAAACTACTTATATTTCTGTATAATAGCAATAAAAATTGAATCAAGTTTTTTGTTTAAAAGTATATTAGCATAAAAAAATAAAAACAGGTACAAATTTTACAGAATATGTACAGAATGACATCTATAAAAACACTGATGAAAGAAAAAGAAGACACAAATAAGTGTAGAACTACACCATGTCTACATGTTTGAATATTATTATGATGTCAGTTGCCTCCAAACCGGGGCCTCCCTGGTAGTTCAGCTGGTAAAGGATCTGCCTGAAATGCAGGATACCCTGGTTTGATTCCTGGGTTGGGAAGATCCCCTGGAGAAGTGACAGACTACCCACCCCAGTACTCTTGGGCTTCCCTGGTGGCTGAGATGTTAGAGAATCTGCCTGCAATGCAGGAAACATGGGTTCAATCCCTGGCTTGGAAAGATCCCCTGGAGGAGGGCTTGGCAACCCGGTCCAGGATTCTTGCCTGGAGAATCCCCATGGACAGAGGAGCCTGGCAGGATACAGTCCATGGGGTCACAAAGAGTGGGACACGACTAAGCGACTAAACACAACACATCACCTCCAAATTGATCTATAGATTCAAAGTAATTGCAATAACAAATAGGATTTCTTTGTTGGTATCAATAAGTTGACCCTAAATTTATTTGGAAAGACAAAGGAGCTCAAGGAGCCACAAAATTTGAAAATGAGGAAGAAAGTTGGAGGTTTTATCCTATCTGACTTCAGTATTTACCATAAAGCTATAATAATCAAAACAGTCCAATGCTAGCAAAGGTACAGGCCCAGATGAATGATACAGAAAAAAGAAACAGGCCCACACAAATGAAATCAATTGATTTTTTATAAAAGTGCAAAGGCAATTTGGAACAATGGATGTCTCTATGCAAAAAAAAAAGTAAACCTTGACCCGTACCTCAATTTTTACTTAATGTAAAACTTTAATCAAAGTTTACCAGAGACCTAAATATAAAATGTAAAAGTTTTAAACTTTCAGAGGAAAACATTGAAGAAAATCTTTGTGACCTTGTGGTTAGGCAGAGTTCTTAGATTCAATACCAAAAGCATGATTGCTAAAAGAAAAAAAATAATACCCTGAAAAAAAAAAACTGATAAAACAGTTTATCAGTATTAAACTGTTTTGTTCCTCAAAAGACACTCTTTTTTATTATTATTATTATTTTTTTTCTTTTACTTTACAACATTGTATTGGTTTTGCAATACATCAACGTGCATCCACCACGGGTGTACACGTGTTCCCCATCCTGAACCCCCCTCCCACCTCCCTCCCTATACCATCCCTCTGGGTCATCCCAGTGCACCAGCCCCAAGCTTCCTGTATCCTGCATCAAACCTGGACTGGCGATTCATTTCTTATATGGTATTATACATGTTTTAATGCCATTCTCCCAAATCATCCCCCCCTACCTCTCTCCCACAGAGTCCAAAAGACTGTTCTATGCATCTGTGTTTCTTATGCTGTCTTGCATACAGGGTTGTCATTGCCATCTTTCTAAATTCCATATATATGCGTTAGTATACTGTATTGGTGTTTTTCTTTCTGGCTTACTTCACTCTGTATAATAGGCTCCAGTTTCATCCAACTCATTAGAACTGATTCAAATGTATTCTTTTTAATGGCTGAGTAATACTCCATTGTGTATATGTACCACCGCTTTCTTATCCATTCATCTGCTGATGGACATCTAGGTTGCTTCCATGTCCTGGCTATTATAAACAGTGCTGCGATGAACATTGGGGTACACGTGTCTCTTTCAATTCTGGTTTCTTCAGTTTGTATGCCCAGCAGTCGGATTCCTGGGTCATATGGCAGTTCTATTTCCAGTTTTTTAAGGACTCTCCACACTGTTCTCCATAGTGGCTGTACTAGTTTGCATTCCCACCAACAGTGTAAGAGTGTTCCCTTTTCTCCACATCCTCTCCAGCATTTATTGCTTGCAGACTTTTGGATCGCAGCCATTCTGACTGGTGTGAAATGGTACCTCATTGTGGTTTTGATTTGCATTCTCTGATTATGAGTGATGTTGAGCATCTTTTCATGTGTTTGTTAGCCATCTGTATTTCTTCTTTGGAGAAACGTCTATTTAGTTCTTTGGCCCATTTTTTTATTGGGTCATTTATTTTTCTGGAATTGAGCTGCAGGAAGCCATATGATTATCTCAGTAGATGTAAAGAAAGCCTTTGATAAAATTCAACATCCATTTATGATAAAAACTCTCCAGAAAGCAGGAATAGAAGGAACATACCTCAACATAAGAAAAGCTATATATGACAAATCCACAGCAAACATTATCCTCAATGGTGAAAATTTTAAAGCATTTCCCCTAAAGTCAGGAACAAGACAAGGGTACCCACTCTCACCACTACTATTCAACATAGTTTTGGAAGTTTTTGCTACAGCAATCAGAGCAGAAAAAGAAATAAAAGGAATCCAAATTGGAAAAGAAGTAAAACTCTCACTGTTTGCAGATGACATGATCCTCTACATAGAAAACCCTAAAGACTCCACCAGAAAATTGCTAGAGCTAATCAATGAATACAGTAAAGTTGCAGGATATAAAATCAACACACAGAAATCCCTTGCATTCCTATACACTAATAATGAGAAAATAGAGAAATTAAGGAAACAATTCCATTCAGCATTGCAATGGAAAGAATAAAATACTTAGGAATATATCTACCTAAAGAAACTAAAGACCTATATATAGAAAACTATAAAACACTGATGAAAGAAATCAAAGAGGACACTAATAGATGGAGAAATATACCATGTTCATGGATCAGAAGAATCAATATAGTGAAAATGAGTATACTACCCAAAACAATCTATAGATTCAACGCAATCCCTATCAAGCTACCAACGGTATTTTTCACAGAGCTAGAAAAAATAATTTCACAATTTGTATGGAAATACAAAAAACCTCCAATAGCCAAAGCAATCTTGAGAAAGAAGAATGGAACTGGAGGAATCAACCTGCCTGACTTCAGGCTCTACTACAAAGCCACAGTCATCAAGACAGTATGGTACTGGCACAAAGACAGAAATATAGATCAATGGAACAAAATAGAAAGCCCAGAGATAAATCCACACACCTGTGGACACCTTATCTTTGACAAAGGAGGCAAGAATATACAATGGAGAAAAGACAATCTCTTTAACAAGCGGTGCTGGGAAAACTGGTCAACCACTTGTAAAAGAATGAAACTAGAACACTTTCTAAGACCATACACAAAAATAAACTCAAAATGGATTAAAGATCTAAACATAAGACCAGAAACTGTAAAACTCTTAGAGGAGAACATAGGCAAAACACTCTCTGACATACATCACAGCAGGACCCTCTATGACCCACCTCCCAGAATATTGGAAATAAAAGCAAAAATAAACAAATGGGATCTAACTAAAAGCTTCTGCACAACAAAAGAAACTATAAACAAGGTGAAAAGACAGCCTTCAGAATGGGAGAAAATAATAGCAAATGAAGCAACTGACAAACAACTAATCTCAAAAATATACAAGCAATTCCTGCAGCTCAAAAGACACTCTTGTCCAGGTTCGATGCACGATACTGGATGCTTGGGGCTAGTGCACTGGGACGACCCAGAGGGATGGTATGGGGAGGGAGGAGGGAGGAGGGTTCAGGATGGGGAACACATGTATACCTGTGGCGGATTCATTTTGATATTTGGCAAAACTAATACAATTTTGTAAAGTTTAAATATAAAATAAAATTAAAAAAAAAAAGAATGAAAACACAAGCCATAGACTTGGGAAAATATTTACAAATCACACATCTGACTAAAGTACTTGTATCCAAAATATATAAAGAACACTCAAAATTGAACATTAAGAAAAAGTAACAAAGAAAAGGGCCTAAAGATTTGAAGAAATACCAAGAAGATGCAGGGATGGCAAATAAGCCTATAAAATGATGCTCCGCATCATTACTCATTAGGGAAGTGCAAATTAAAACTGCCACAAAGTCCCCTTCATACCTACGAGAAAGGCTAGAATTGAAAACAATTACCACGCCAGTGTTGGCAAGGATGTGGAAAACTGGAGCTTTGATACATAAAATAATATCATAAATGACACAGCCACTGTGGATAAGTTTGGCAAAGAAGTACATTAGAGGACCTCAACATATCACTGGTCTTGGGGGAAATGCAAGTTTGAATTATGCTAAGGTACTGCTGCTGCTGCTAAGTCTCGTCAGTCTCGTCCGACTCTGTGGGACCCCATAGACGACAGCCCACCAGGTTCCCCGTCTCTGGGATTCTCCAGGCAAGAACAGTGGAGTGGGTTGCCATTTCCTTCTCCATTTATGTGACCTCCTAGAAAAATCACAACTGCAGTGATTTTGAATCAGCACTTGCCTGGGGCTTTGGGCCGAGGGAGGAGCTGATTCCAGTGGGACAGGAGTTTGGGGGCCTGTATGGTCTGGTGGGGGTGTGTCTGCATTTGTGAAAACTCAGAGAACTGCACTTGGGAAAGAGTGGGTCGAAGGCCAAAGGGGCAGGGCAGCCAGCAGGCACTTGCTTCTACAGGATCAAGCCGATGGACCTCCACTGCCTCTGTCTGCTTTTTGCTGACTTTGTTGTTCTTTATTATTCTTTTTTATATTCTGCCTGCCTTTGGGCTCGCTCTTTTTCTGGACCATGTACTCTCAAGGTGGTTTTTGTAGAATCTGTACGAGTGGCTTCTTTTCAGAATAGCTGTCTTATCAGAAATGCTCTAATCTCCATCCGCCTGATAATCCACTTTCCTCAGACTTTCAAGAGTTGGTTGCAGTGTCTTCAGGTATGTTGACTGGCTGAGCGAAGTCGGATGCCAAACTCTCTGGAAGCTTTTAGGCCGTTTCCTCGTATTTGGCGTCAGACATTTCACCAGTGTGTCAGATACGCACCGTTTTCCATTCATCTTGTCCTAGTTCAGTCAAAGTTCCAAATCTGAAGCACCATGTTTCTTTCCCTTCTCTCTGGAAAACGTTCTGTTTCTCCCATTGCTGCACACATTCTATCCCTGGAGACCTCATCTGACGCAGCTGGACCTTCCCTCCATCCTGCTCTGTGCTTGAGACATGTCTTGGTTCTTGTCACTCGCTCCTTCTCCCTTTGGCTGGTCTGTCCACTGTTGAGCCCTGGTGCTTGAGAGGGACGTCCTACAGCAGGTGGCAGCACCGTCCCAACTTTGAGCCCTGCGATGCCAAGTCTCTGAGACGGGGCTTCACAGCCACTCCCCTGCAGAGCCATGGACAGGTGGGAGGGGAGAGCCTGCAGGCACACGGGTGGGGCTCCGGGACCCTAGATGAGTCCTGTGTTTGCTTAGAGACCCTCACACAGCTCAGGGGTGATCCAGCCCTCAACCAGGGCATGCATTTTACAAGCAGGAAACTCGTGTGTAAATAAACAAGAAGTAATAGGGGCTCAAAACACCAACAAGGAAAGGGAAGCCTCAGGGAGCCTTCAGCTGGCCCAACACACACCTGGATGGGGTATAAAAGGCCCACAGCCCTGAGCCATGCTCACACACTCACTCACTCACTCACACACACTCACATCCGCACCCTCCTCCAGCCCCACCGCCTCCACCATGGCTTCCTCTGCCCTGTCTGTCTGCTCCAGTGACCTGAGCTACAGCAGCCGGGTCTGCCTGCCCGGGTCCTGTGACTCCCGCACCGTCTCCTCCTGGCAGGTGGACGACTGTCCAGAGAGCTGCTGCGAGCCCCCCTGCTGTGCCCCCAGCTGCTGCGCCCCGGCCCCCCGCCTGACCCTCCTCTGCGCCCCAGGGAGCTGCGAGTCCAGCCCCTGCTGCCAGCCAGGCTGCAGCAGCTCCTGCCTGGCCTCATCCTGCCCGCAGTCTAGCTGCCAGCCCTCCTGCTGCACCTCCTCCCCCTGCCAGCAGGCCTGCTGTGAGCCCGTCTGCTGCAAGCCTGTCTGCTGCACACCTCTCTGCTGCAGGCCTGTCTGCTGCACCCCTGTCTGCTGCAGGCCCGTCTGCTGCACACCTGTCTGCTGTGAGGCCTCCCCCTGTTCTACTTCCTCATGTTGCAAGCAGTCTAGCTGCCAGTCCTCCTGCTGCACCTCCTCCCCCTGCCAGCAAGACTGCTGTGAGCCTGTCTGCTGCAGGCCTGTCTGCTGCACACCTGTCTGCTGCAGGCCTGTCTGCTGCACCCCTGTCTGCTGCAGGCCCGTCTGCTGCACACCTCTCTGCTGCAGGCCCGTGTGCTGTGAGTCCTCCCCCTGCTCAGCCGCCTTGTGCTGCCAGCCCAACCCCTGCTCCTCGGTTAGTTGCAGACCCTCCTCCTCCCTGTCCCTTATCTGCCGTCCTGTGTGCCGCCCCGCCTGCTGTGTGCCCACCTCCTCCTGCCAGCCCAGCTGCTGTCGCCCGGCCTCCTGTGTATCCCTGCTCTGTCGGCCCGCGTGCTCCCGCCCTGCTTGCTGCGTCCCAACCTCAGCCCCAGAGCCCTGTTGCTGACCCGGCACATTGCCAACTCCTTCCAGGGCCAACGCTGACTTTCACCTGAAATTTCTGTAGCCTTAGGCCAGTCTGGGGTCTCCTTCTGTCCCAGAGTTTCCTGTGAGCAGCCTGGGCTGGCTCCTGGTTCCCTCCAGGCCCTGAGTGTCAGCCAGCATGCGGCTCTCCATCCTTCTTGGTCATGGATTTTGTCCTGATCTAGGTGAGGGGGCTGCTTGTTAACAAATAAAGTCATTGTCAAGCCCTCTCTGTGCCTTGAGTGCATATCTTTCAAACCCTGGGAAAGACCTTTGTTGTGGACAGTGGTCTGGGCTGGTTTAGAATCCTGGCCTTGAGTTGTATCCAGGACTGTAACATCATCAGGCACGGCTAACCACGCCCTGCTACTCTCGGCCAGGGTGTCCTGAGGCCATAGATCGACGGCAGCCTCCAGTCCAGAGTACCCTGCTCACCTGTACACCCCTGCATGAAGTGAGTGATGGGGTGGCAGTGGGGCATATGTCCAGGCCCCAGGTTTGCACACTGGGAACATGGGGCTTCCCTAGGGACAAAGAAGACCCCGTTTAGTAAACATCTGCCTTGAATATGTAAAGCTTACTCCAGAATCAGCTTCAGACAGGCAGGTGCCAGCCGTTCCCAAGTGCCCTGGACAGGAGTGTGAGTGCTTCCCTCTGTGTGCGAAGGTCTGGATGGTGAGAGCCACGTGCGGTGATGTTGGGAGCCTGTGTGAGTCAGGTTCTCCAGAGAAAGAACCCATAAGACATGTGCACGTATGCAGAGACTGATGTTGAGGAGCTGGCTCACACAGTTTGGAGGCGGGCAAGACCCAAATCTGCAGGGTGAGCTTCCTGGGAAGAGTTGGTGTTGCAGCTACAGATGACCAGCTGGTAGAATCTCTTTCTCCTTGGGGGGCCTCAGTCTGTTCTCAAGGTCTTCAACTCTTGGGTGTAGCCCACCCACATTTTGTAGGGCAATCTGTTTTACTCCGAGTCCACTGATTTCAGTATTGATCTCACCTAAAAAGCAACTATGTCATGACATCCAGCAATGTTTACCCAGACAACTGGGCACCGTGGCCTGGTCAGTTGACTCTTGAAACTATCCATCACAGGGACCGACAGCCAAGGGGGATGGGCTGTTTGGTAATGCAGGTGCTCGCTGGGCGATGCTCTCAGGAATTCAAGTTCTAAAGCAGCTATCCCTTTTGGGAAATATGGGGAGGAGGGACATACCCTGGCCCTTCAGGGCAGTGCTGGACCTGCGTGGCAGTGTGAAGGGCCTTGACTTGGGGCCTCAAATATATTTGTGCCTATTATAATATGCATGTGTGTGTGCTGAGTTGCCTGAAGTGTGTCTGAGTCTTAGTGACCTTATGGGCTGTAAGCTGCCCGACTCTTCTGTCCATGAGCTTCTCCAGGCAAGAGTCAGGAGTGGGCCTCTGTGCCCTCCTCCAGGGCTCCTCCTGACCCAGGGGTCAAATCTGGGTCTGCTGCAGCTCATGCTGGTAGGCGAATCCTTCACTGCTGAGCCAGACAGGAACCCAGCTGTTATAATAGCCACATTTAAAGTGAAAAAAGACAGGTAGAGTTTATTTAATTACATTTTATTAACCCAATACATGCAAAATGTTTAAAGAGATGGGAATACCAGACCACCTTACCTGTCTCCTGAGAATCCTGTACGTGGGTCAAGAAGCAATTATTACAACTAGATATGTAACAGTAGACTGGTTCCAAATTGGGAAAGGAGTATCAAGGCTGTGTATTGTCATCCTGCTTATTTAGCTTATATGCAGTGTACATCATAGAAATGCCAGGCGGGATGAAGTACAAGCTGCAATCAAGATGGCTAGGAGAAATATCAACAAGCTCAGTGATGCAGATGATACCACCCTTATGGCAGAAAGTGAAGAGAAACTAAAGAGCCTCTTGATGAGGGTGAAAGAGCAGAGTGAAAAAGCTGACATGAAACTCAACATTCAAAAAACTAAGATCATAGCATCTGGTCCCATCATTTCATGGGAAATAGATGGGGAAACAATGGGAACAGTGACAGACTTTATTTTGGGGGGCTCCAAAATCACTGCAGATGGCTGTGATTTCATGACTGCAGCCATGAAATTAAAAGATGCTTGCTCCTTAGAAGAAAGGCTATGACCAACCTAAACAGCATATTAAGAAGTAGAGACATTACTTTGCCAACAAAGGTCTGTCTAGTCAAAGCTGTAGTTTTTCCAGTAGTCATGTACATATGTGAGAGTTGGACTACAAAGAAGGCTGAGCACCAAAGAATTGATAGTTTTGAACTATCGTGTTGGAGAAGACTCTTGAGAGTCCCTTGGACAGCAAGGAGATCAAGCCTGACTATTCATTGGAAGGACTGATGCTAAAGCTGAAGCTCCAATACTTTGGCCACCTGATTTGAAGAGCTGACTCATTAGACAAGACTCTAATGCTGGGAAAGACTGACGGCAAAAGGAGAAGCGGGCGGCAGAGGGTGAGATGCTTCGATAGCATCATCGACTCAGTGGGTATGAATTTGAGCAAACTCTGGGAGATAGTGGAGGACAGAGGAACCTGGCGTGCTGCAGTCCATAGGGTCACAAAGAATTGGAATTAGCTTAGCGACTGATCAACAACAATCCAAAAGCTTAGTGTTTCAATACATCTGATATTAATGAAGTATCAGAACCTCACCAGGGTCACTGGCTGGGAAGGATCAGACTTTGCGTGTATCAACAGAACCCATCTCTCTGGCTGTTTAGACTTTTCTTCCTTTTCTTCTCACCTACACCTGCCCAATTCCTCATGTGCTCCTGTATATTTCCTCACTTGGCTGTTTGTCTTCTTTCTTTCTGGTTTTTGTTCTTAAGATTTTTTAACCTGGACCTTTTTTAAAGTCTTTATTGAATTTGTTACCACATTGCTTCTTTTTTGTGTTTTGGTTTTTCTGGCTGAGGGCTGTGTGGCATCTTGGCACCCTGACCAGGGACTGAACCCACACCCCATGCACTTGAATTTGGATCCTAAACCACTGGACCTCCAGGGGAGTCCCATCATTTGTTTTGTTTCTTTAAATGTTTCTCCAAGAGGGAAACATGAAAAGAGTGTTTTCCAAGCTCTTGCTTGTGTGAAAATACACTGCTGTTCTCTTTACTTGAGGAAGATATAAGGGGCTTCCCAAGTGGCACCACTGGTAAAGACTTGGCCTGCCAATGCAGGAGAAAGATGTAATAATTTGAAAAAAGGAAAAATGAGCTTTAGTCCCCAGTGTTCCCCCAGAAGCTCTGTGTCTTTCACTGTTTGGTGGGAGAGGTCCGGGGTCCGCCTGGTAATAGTTCATTTCCAGACCAGACTGTCAGCCGTTTGTTCCTGCCTGGAGATGGAGCTGCCCTTCATTCAGTTCATTTACAAACTGCCAATTTGGAAAACTCAGCAGTGGCCACAGGACTCGAGTATGTCAGTTTTCATTCCAATCCCTAAGAAAGGCAATGCCAAAGAATACTCAAACTACCACACAATTGCACTCGTCTCACATGCTAGCAAAATCATGCTCAAAATTCTCCAAGACAGGCTTCAACAACGTGAACTGTGAACTACCAGATGTCTGAGCTGGTTTTAGAAACGGCAGAGAAACCAGAGATCAAATTGCTAGCATCTGATAGATCATCAAAAAAGCAAGAGAGTTCCAGAAAAACATCTATTTCTGCTTTACTGACTATGCCAAAGCCTTTGACTGTGTGGATCACAGTAAATGTGGAAAATTCTGAAAGAGATGGGAATACCAGACCATCTGACCTTCCTCTTGAGAAATCTGTATACAGGTCAGGAAGCAACAGTTAGAACTGGACATGGAACAACAGACTGGTTCCAAATAGGAAAAGGAATACATCAAGGCTGTTTATTGTCACCGTGCTTATTTAACTTATATGCAGAGTACATCATGTGAAATGCTGGGCTGGAAGAAGCACAAGCTGGAATCAAGATTGCCGGGAGAAATATCAGTAACCTCAGATATGCAGATGACACCACCCTTATGGCAGAAAGTGAAGAACTAAAGAGCTTCTTGATGAAAGTGAAAGTGGACAGTGAAAAGGTTGGCTTAAAGCTCAACATTCAGAAAACAAAGATCATGGCATCTGGTCCCATCACTTCATGGCAAATAGATGGGGAAACAGTGGAAACAGTGTCAGACTTTATTTTGGGGGGAGCTCCAAAATCACTGCAGATGGTGACTGCAGCCATGAAATAAAAAGACACTTATTCCTTACAAGAAAAGTTTTGACCAACCAAGGCAGCATATTAAAAAGCAGAGACATTACTTTGCCAACAAAGGTCCATCTAGTCAAGGCTATGGTTTTTCCAGTAGTTGTGTATGGATGTGAGAGTTGGACTATAAAGAAAGCTGAGCACCGAAGAATTGATGCATTTGAACTGTGGTGTTGGAGAAGACTCTTGAGAGTCCCTTGGACTGCAAGAGATCTAACCAGTCCATCCTAAAAGACATCAGTCCTGAATGTTCATTGGAAGGGCTGATGCTGAAGCTGAAACTCCAATCCTTTGGCCACCTGATGCGAAGAGCTGACTCATTTGAAAAGACCCTGATGGGGGAAAGATTGAAGGAAGGAGGAGAAGGGGACGACAGAGGATGAGGTGGTTGGATGGTATCACTGACTCAATGGACATGAGTTTGAGTAAACTTCAGGAGTTGGTGATGGACAGGGAGGCCTGACGTGCCGCAGTCCATGGGGTCACAGTTGGACATGACTGAGCGACTGAACTGAACTGACTGAATGTATGTTTATGGTGGGCTCTAAAAATCCGATGCTCTTGAATTCATGAGGCCCTTCCAGTCCAAACACACCCACCTTGGTGCGCTCAGCTGAGAGTGGTTCGAGTTCATCCTGTCTTTACTGTTCTATCCTAGCTCTTCCTTCTTCCTTGTTAGCAACTGAGCAATCACGTTTGGTGTCAGCGAAACACATGGTCTGTTTATTACATTTTCTCTCATCATATTCAGGGATTTATGCTTTACCTCTGTTGGGCTTCCCTTGTGGCTCAGCTGGTAAAGAATCTGCCTGCAGTGCAGGAGACCTGGGTTCGATCCCTGGGTTGGGAAGATCCCCTGGAGAAGGGAAAGGCTACCCACTCCAGTATTCTGGCCTGGAGAGTTCCTTGGACTGTATAATCTATGGGGTCACAAAAAGTCAGACACAACTGAGCAAATTTCACTACACTCTGTTGGAATAAGAAGTGGCACCTCACTCTACTATTCCTGCCTAGAGATTTCCATGGACAGAGGAACCTGGCGGGCTACAGTCCATGGGGTCACAAAGAGTCGGACACGACTGAGCCCCTGAGCAAGCATGCATACTTTACCTCTGTGGAGTGGAGGAAGTAGCAGTGTTTGTGCTGAAAACCACAGAGTTGATTTTCTGTGGTGTTAATTTTGCTGTTTCCCGCCTCTGTTGTAAATTTTCAGCTCAGCTGCCTGGTGCTAAACTTCCTTGGACACATGCTTCCTTCTGCCTGTAACACTGAAGTTGGCCTGGAGAAAGGCCTGTGTAAGAGCCTCAATCCTATATACAGATGGCTGGCTTTCAGTCCCAGTCCTGATACTTTGGGCTGTGTGACCTGGAGATGGTTGCTTAACTTCTGTGTGCCTGGGCTTCCTCACCTATTTACAGAAACTTCCTTGCTCAGTGGATGTGAAATCAAGTGACTTGGTAGGTGTAGAGCATTCAGATCACCACCTGGCCTAGAACAGGTGCTCAGACAGTGTCATCTGACTCCACAGCCATGGTAAGGGTCAACATGATGACCACTGCCCAGATGTGACCATCTTCCCCAGAGTCAGCCCTTGCTGACTTGCTGTTCCAGGCTCCCTGGGACCACGTCTTCTTGTATCCACAAGGAAAACCAACTCTTGCCTGAGCTTTACTTCTGGGTGTTGCCTCGGGTCCTCGAGTCTCCGCTGCTCACACGTGGTTCTCCAGGAGGAGACCCTCCCTCTCTCTGGGTCTTTCAGGGCATCGCCCTTGAGGAAGGCAAACTCTGGCCAGAGGGGCAGGTTGCTTGGCTGAGAAGTATGGGGTGCACAGGGTGTGCTGAGAGCAGTTGGGTCTAGGTGAAAGGTCGATGAACGTGGCCCCTGACTCAGACACCTGTGAGCGCTGCTCCCTGAAGAGATCTCCTAACAGACTCCACGTATGACCGCGATCCATTAACCAGCCTCTCAGGCACACTGGCTGGGCTGCAGGGGACTGGATGTCCCTCTCACCATGCTTCCTGCTGGCAGAGCAGCTTCTGGGGGGAGTGCCAGGATCTCCCACCAGCCCCTGCTGAACATGACCCTCACCTGGTTCCACGGTCATATCTCCTGAACCACTTGCATTTTACAGACGAGTACATGTCACATTACACCTAAGTTTAAAAATTGTAAAACTCAAAATATTATTAAAAGTACTGCACCTCAAACAGAGGAGAGCTCAACATCTAAATTCACCAATTTAGAGATATGATCACCTCTAAACCTCACTCAGCATTGTTCCTGTTGTTCAGTCGCTCAGTCATGTCCCACTCTTCGTGGCCCCATGGACTACAGCACAGCAGGCTTCCCTGTCCTTCACCATCTCCCAGAGCTTGCACAAACTCGTGTCCATTAAGTCAATGATACTATATAACCAGCTTGTCCTCTGTTGTCCCCTTCTCTTCCTGCTTTAATCTTGCCCAGCATCAGAGTCTTTTCTAATGAGTCAGCTCTTTCAATCAGTGGCCAAACGATTGGAGCTTCAGCTTCAGCATCAGTCCTTCCAGTGAATATTCAGGGTTCATTTCATGTAGGATCTTACCTAGATATTTTCTGTATCTTTTCTGGAGCCAAACAAAGGAGAAATGGAAAAACATCCTGCAACATGGGATATTTACGCTCACAGGTTTAATGAGTGAAAACAATTGTGGAAACAATGCCAGCACTAATGAGGGGCTCCTGCCGCCAGCTCTCAACCCCAACAAGGAAGGGAGGGCCTGGGAGTCTCCTATGGGGACAACACAAGCCAGGGGCCAGGTATAAAAGCCCTGCATCCCCAAGCACCTCACACACAGCTCATACAGTCACACACACTCAAACCCTCCTCCAGCCCCACCACCTCCACCATGGCAGCCTCCACCCTGTCCGTCTGCTCCAGCGACCTGAGCTATGACTGCCCAGAGAGCTGCTGCGAGCCCCCCTGCTGTGCCCCCAGCTGCTGTGCCCCGGCCCCCCGCCTGACCCTCCTCTGCGCCCCAGTGAGCTGCGAGTCCAGCCCCTGCTGCCAGCCAGGCTGCAGCAGCTCCTGCCTGGCCTCGTCCTGCCAGCAGTCTAGCTGCCAGCCCTCCTGCTGCACCTCCTCCCCCTGCCCGCAGGCCTGCTGTAAGCCCGTCTGCTGCAAGCCTGTCTGCTACAGGCCTGTCTGCTGCAGGCCCGTCTGCTGCACACCTGTCTGCTGCAGGCCTGTCTGCTGCACCCCTGTCTGCTGCAGGCCCGTCTGCTGCACACCTCTCTGCTGCAGGCCCGTGTGCTGTGAGTCCTCCCCCTGCTCAGCCGCCTTGTGCTGCCAGCCCAACCCCTGCTCCTCGGTTAGTTGCAGACCCTCCTCCTCCCTGTCCCTTCTCTGCCGTCCTGTGTGCCGCCCCGCCTGCTGTGTGCCCACCTCCTCCTGCCAGCCCAGCTGCTGTCGCCCGGCCTCCTGTGTATCCCTGCTCTGTCGGCCCGCGTGCTCCTGCCCTGCTTGCTGCGTCCCAGCCTCAGCCCCAGAGCCCTGTTGCTGACCCGGCACATTGCCAACTCCTTCCAGGGCCAACGCTGACTTTCACCTGAAATTTCTGTAGCCTTAGGCCAGTCTGGGGTCTCCTTCTGTCCCAGAGTTTCCTGTGAGCAGCCTGGGCTGGCTCCTGGTTCCCTCCAGGCCCTGAGTGTCAGCCAGCATGCGGCTCTCCATCCTTCTTGGTCATGGATTTTGTCCTGATCTAGGTGAGGGGGCTGCTTGTTAACAAATAAAGTCATTGTCAAGCCCTCTCTGTGCCTTGAGTGCATATCTTTCAAACCCTGGGAAAGACCTTTGTTGTGGACAGTGGTCTGGGCTGGTTTAGAATCCTGGCCTTGAGTTGTATCCAGGACTGTAACATCATCAGGCACGGCTAACCACGCCCTGCTACTCTCGGCCAGGGTGTCCTGAGGCCATAGATCGACGGCAGCCTCCAGTCCAGAGTACCCTGCTCACCTGTACACCCCTGCATGAAGTGAGTGATGGGGTGGCAGTGGGGCATATGTCCAGGCCCCAGGTTTGCACACTGGGAACATGGGGCTTCCCTAGGGACAAAGAAGACCCCGTTTAGTAAACATCTGCCTTGAATATGTAAAGCTTACTCCAGAATCAGCTTCAGACAGGCAGGTGCCAGCCGTTCCCAAGTGCCCTGGACAGGAGTGTGAGTGCTTCCCTCTGTGTGCGAAGGTCTGGATGGTGAGAGCCACGTGCGGTGATGTTGGGAGCCTGTGTGAGTCAGGTTCTCCAGAGAAAGAACCCATAAGACATGTGCACGTATGCAGAGACTGATGTTGAGGAGCTGGCTCACACAGTTTGGAGGCGGGCAAGACCCAAATCTGCAGGGTGAGCTTCCTGGGAAGAGTTGGTGTTGCAGCTACAGATGACCAGCTGGTAGAATCTCTTTCTCCTTGGGGGGCCTCAGTCTGTTCTCAAGGTCTTCAACTCTTGGGTGTAGCCCACCCACATTTTGTAGGGCAATCTGTTTTACTCCGAGTCCACTGATTTCAGTATTGATCTCACCTAAAAAGCAACTATGTCATGACATCCAGCAATGTTTACCCAGACAACTGGGCACCGTGGCCTGGTCAGTTGACTCTTGAAATTATCCATCACAGGGACCGACAGCCAAGGGGGATGGGCTGTTTGGTAATGCAGGTGCTCGCTGGGCGATGCCCTCAGGAATTCAAGTTCTAAGGCAGCTATCCCTTTTGGGAAATATGGGGAGGAGGGACATACCCTGGCCCTTCAGGACAGTGCTGGACCTGCGTGGCAGTGTGAAGGGCCTTGACTTGGGGCCTCAAATGTATTTGTGCCTATTATAATATGCATGCGTGTGTGCTGAGTTGCCTGAAGTGTGTCTGAGTCTTAGTGACCTTATGGGCTGTAAGCTGCCCGACTCTTCTGTCCATGAGCTTCTCCAGGCAAGAGTCGGGAGTGGGCCTCTGTGCCCTCCTCCAGGGCTCCTCCTGACCCAGGGGTCAAATCTGGGTCTGCTGCAGCTCATGCTGGTAGCGAATCCTTCACTGCTGAGCCAGAAAGGAGCCCAGCTGTTACAATAACCACATTTAAAGTGAAAAAAGGTAGAGTTTATTTAATTACATTTTATTAACCCAATACATGCAAAATGTTTAAAGAGATGGGAATACCAGACCACCTTACCTGTCTCCTGAGAATCCTGTACCTGGGTCAAGAAGCAATTATTACAACTAGATATGTAACAGTAGACTGGTTCCAAATTGGGAAAGGAGTATCAAGGCTCTATATTGTCATCCTGCTGCATATTAAGAAGTAGAGACATTACTTTGCCAACAAAGGTCTGTCTAGTCAAAGCTGTAGTTTTTCCAGTAGTCATGTATGTATGTGAGAGTTGGACTATAAAGAAGGCTGAGCACCAAAGAATTGATACTTTTGAACTATCGTGTTGGAGAAGACTCTTGAGAGTCCCTTGGACAGCAAGGAGATCAAGCCTGACTATTCATTGGAAGGACTGATGCTAAAGCTGAAGCTCCAATACTTTGGCCACCTGATTTGAAGAGCTGACTCATTAGACAAGACTCTAATGTTGGGAAAGACTGACGGCAAAAGGAGAAGCGGGCGGCAGAGGGTGAGATGCTTCGATAGCATCATCGACTCAGTGGGTATGAATTTGAGCAAACTCTGGGAGATAGTGGAGGACAGAGGAACCTGGCGTGCTGCAGTCCATAGGGTCACAAAGAATTGGAATTAGCTTAGCGACTGATCAACAACAATCCAAAAGCTTAGTGTTTCAATACATCTGATATTAATGAAGTATCAGAACCTCACCAGGGTCACTGGCTGGGAAGGATCAGACTTTGCGTGTATCAACAGAACCCATCTCTCTGGCTGTTTAGACTTTTCTTCCTTTTCTTCTCACCTACACCTGCCCAATTCCTCATGTGCTCCTGTATATTTCCTCACTTGGCCGTTTGTCTTCTTTCTTTCTGGTTTTTGTTCTTAAGATTTTTTAACCTGGACCTTTTTTAAAGTCTTTATTGAATTTGTTACCACATTGCTTCTTTTTTGTGTTTCGGGTTTTCTGGCTGAGGGCTGTGTGGCATCTTGGCACCCTGACCAGGGACTGAACCCACACCCCATGCACTTGAATTTGGATCCTAAACCACTGGACCTCCAGGGGAGTCCCATCATTTGTTTTGTTTCTTTAAATGTTTCTCCAAGAGGGAAACATGAAAAGAGTGTTTTCCAAGCTCTTGCTTGTGTGAAAATACACTGCTGTTCTCTTTACTTGAGGAAGATATAAGGGGCTTCCCAAGTGGCACTACTGGTAAAGACTTGGCCTGCCAAAGCAGGAGAAAGATGTAATAATTTGAAAAAAGGAAAAATGAGCTTTAGTCCCCAGTGTTCCCCCAGAAGCTCTGTGTCTTTCACTGTTTGGTGGGAGAGGTCCGGGGTCCGCCTGGTAATAGTTCATTTCCAGACCAGACTGTCAGCCGTTTGTTCCTGCCTGGAGATGGAGCTGCCCTTCATTCAGTTCATTTACAAACTGCCAATTTGGAAAACTCAGCAGTGGCCACAGGACTCGAATAAGTCAGTTTTCATTCCAATCCCTAAGAAAGGCAATGCCAAAGAATACTCAAACTACCACACAATTGCACTCGTCTCACATGCTAGCAAAATCATGCTCAAAATTCTCCAAGACAGGCTTCAACAACGTGAACTGTGAACTACCAGATGTCTGAGCTGGTTTTAGAAACGGCAGAGAAACCAGAGATCAAATTGCTAGCATCTGATAGATCATCAAAAAAGCAAGAGAGTTCCAGAAAAACATCTATTTCTGCTTTACTGACTATGCCAAAGCCTTTGACTGTGTGGATCACAGTAAATGTGGAAAATTCTGAAAGAGATGGGAATACCAGACCATCTGACCTTCCTCTTGAGAAATCTGTATACAGGTCAGGAAGCAACAGTTAGAACTGGACATGGAACAACAGACTGGTTCCAAATAGGAAAAGGAATACATCAAGGCTGTTTATTGTCACCGTGCTTATTTAACTTATATGCAGAGTACATCATGTGAAATGCTGGGCTGGAAGAAGCACAAGCTGGAATCAAGATTGCCGGGAGAAATATCAGTAACCTCAGATATGCAGATGACACCACCCTTATGGCAGAAAGTGAAGAACTAAAGAGCTTCTTGATGAAAGTGAAAGTGGACAGTGAAAAGGTTGGCTTAAAGCTCAACATTCAGAAAACAAAGATCATGGCATCTGGTCCCATCACTTCATGGCAAATAGATGGGGAAACAGTGGAAACAGTGTCAGACTTTATTTTGGGGGGAGCTCCAAAATCACTGCAGATGGTGACTGCAGCCATGAAATAAAAAGACACTTATTCCTTACAAGAAAAGTTTTGACCAACCAAGGCAGCATATTAAAAAGCAGAGACATTACTTTGCCAACAAAGGTCCATCTAGTCAAGGCTATGGTTTTTCCAGTAGTTGTGTATGGATGTGAGAGTTGGACTATAAAGAAAGCTAAGCACCGAAGAATTGATGCATTTGAACTGTGGTGTTGGAGAAGACTCTTGAGAGTCCCTTGGACTGCAAGAGATCTAACCAGTCCATCCTAAAAGACATCAGTCCTGAATGTTCATTGGAAGGGCTGATGCTGAAGCTGAAACTCCAATCCTTTGGCCACCTGATGCAAAGAGCTGACTCATTTGAAAAGACCCTGATGGGGGAAAGATTGAAGGAAGGAGGAGAAGGGGACGACAGAGGATGAGGTGGTTGGATGGTATCACTGACTCAATGGACATGAGTTTGAGTAAACTTCAGGAGTTGGTGATGGACAGGGAGGCCTGACGTGCCGCAGTCCATGGGGTCACAGTTGGACATGACTGAGCGACTGAACTGAACTGACTGAATGTATGTTTATGGTGGGCTCTAAAAATCCGATGCTCTTGAATTCATGAGGCCCTTCCAGTCCAAACACACCCACCTTGGTGCGCTCAGCTGAGAGTGGTTCGAGTTCATCCTGTCTTTACTGTTCTATCCTAGCTCTTCCTTCTTCCTTGTTAGCAACTGAGCAATCACGTTTGGTGTCAGCGAAACACATGGTCTGTTTATTACATTTTCTCTCATCATATTCAGGGATTTATGCTTTACCTCTGTTGGGCTTCCCTTGTGGCTCAGCTGGTAAAGAATCTGCCTGCAGTGCAGGAGACCTGGGTTCGATCCCTGGGTTGGGAAGATCCCCTGGAGAAGGGAAAGGCTACCCACTCCAGTATTCTGGCCTGGAGAATTCCTTGGACTGTATAATCTATGGGGTCACAAAAAGTCAGACACAACTGAGCAAATTTCACTACACTCTGTTGGAATAAGAAGTGGCACCTCACTCTACTATTCCTGCCTAGAGATTTCCATGGACAGAGGAACCTGGCGGGCTACAGTCCATGGGGTCACAAAGAGTCGGACACGACTGAGCCCCTGAGCAAGCATGCATACTTTACCTCTGTGGAGTGGAGGAAGTAGCAGTGTTTGTGCTGAAAACCACAGAGTTGATTTTCTGTGGTGTTAATTTTGCTGTTTCCCGCCTCTGTTGTAAATTTTCAGCTCAGCTGCCTGGTGCTAAACTTCCTTGGACACATGCTTCCTTCTGCCTGTAACACTGAAGTTGGCCTGGAGAAAGGCCTGTGTAAGAGCCTCAATCCTATATACAGATGGCTGGCTTCCAGTCCCAGTCCTGATACTTTGGGATGTGTGACCTGGAGATGGTTGCTTAACTTCTGTGTGCCTGGGCTTCCTCACCTATTTACAGAAACTTCCTTGCTCAGTGGATGTGAAATCAAGTGACTTGGTAGATGTAGAGCATTCAGCTCACCACCTGGCCTAGAACAGGTGCTCAGACAGTGTCATCTGACTCCACAGCCATGGTAAGGGTCAACATGATGACCACTGCCCAGATGTGACCATCTTCCCCAGAGTCAGCCCTTGCTGACTTGCTGTTCCAGGCTCCCTGGGACCGCGTCTTCTTGTATCCACAAGGAAAACCAACTCTTGCCTGAGCTTTACTTCTGGGTGTTGCCTCGGGTCCTCTAGTCTCCGCGGCTCACACGTGGTTCTCCAGGAGGAGACCCTCCCTCTCTCTGGGTCTTTCAGGGCATCGCCCTTGAGGAAGGCAAACTCTGGCCAGGAAAGCAAACTCAGGTTGCTTGGCTGAGAAGTATGGGGTGCACAGGGTGTGCTGAGAGCAGCTGGGTCTGGGAGATAGGTTGATGAACGCGGCCGCTGACTCAAGACACCTGTGAGCGCTGCTCCCTGAAGAGATCTCCTAAGAGACTCCACGTATGACCGAGCTCCATTAACCCTCTCAGGCACACTGGCTGGGCTGCAGGGGACTGGATGTCCCTCTCACCATGCTTCCTGCTGGCAGAGCAGCTTCTGGGGGGAGTGTCAGGATCTCCCACCAGCCCCTGCTGAACATGACCCTCACCTGGTTCCACTGTCATATCCCCTGAACCACTTGCATTTTACAGACGAGTACATGTCACATTACACCTAAGTTTAAAAATTGTAAAACTCAAAATATTATTAAAAGTACTGCACCTCAAACAGAGGAGAGCTCAACATCTAAATTCACCAATTTAGAGATATGATCACCTCTAAACCTCACTCAGCATTGTTCCTGTTGTTCAGTCGCTCAGTCATGTCCCACTCTTCGTGGCCCCATGGACTACAGCACAGCAGGCTTCCCTGTCCTTCACCATCTCCCAGAGCTTGCACAAACTCGTGTCCATTAAGTCAATGATACTATATAACCAGCTTGTCCTCTGTTGTCCCCTTCTCTTCCTGCTTTAATCTTGCCCAGCATCAGAGTCTTTTCTAATGAGTCAGCTCTTTCAATCAGTGGCCAAACGATTGGAGCTTCAGCTTCAGCATCAGTCCTTCCAGTGAATATTCAGGGTTCATTTCATGTAGGATCTTACCTAGATATTTTCTGTATCTTTTCTGGAGCCAAACAAAGGAGAAATGGAAAAACATCCTGCAACATGGGATATTTACGCTCACAGGTTTAATGAGTGAAAACAATTGTGGAAACAATGCCAGCACTAATGAGGGGCTCCTGCCGCCAGCTCTCAACCCCAACAAGGAAGGGAGGGCCTGGGAGTCTCCTATGGGGACAACACAAGCCAGGGGCCAGGTATAAAAGCCCTGCATCCCCAAGCACCTCACACACAGCTCATACAGTCACACACACTCAAACCCTCCTCCAGCCCCACCACCTCCACCATGGCAGCCTCCACCCTGTCCGTCTGCTCCAGCGACCTGAGCTATGACTGCCCAGAGAGCTGCTGCGAGCCCCCCTGCTGTGCCCCCAGCTGCTGTGCCCCGGCCCCCCGCCTGACCCTCCTCTGCGCCCCAGTGAGCTGTGAGTCCAGGCCCTGCTGCCAGCCCTCCTGCTGCACCTCCTCTCCCTGCCAGCAGGCCTGCTGTGAGCCTGTCTGCTGCACACCTGTCTGCTGCACGCCTGTCTGCTGCACGCCTGTCTGCTGTGAGGCTTCCCCATGTTCAACCTCCCCATGTTGCCAGCTGCCTAGCTGCCAGTCCTCCTGTTGTACCTCCTCGCCGTGCCAGCAGGCCTGCTGCGAGCCCATCTGCTGCAGGCCTGTCTGCTGCACCCCTGTCTGCTGCAGGCCTGTCTGCTGCAGGCCTGTCTGCTGCACACCTGTCTGCTGCAGGCCCGTGTGCTGTGAGGCCTCCCCCTGCTCAGCCCCCTCATCCTGCTGCAGACCCTCCACCTCTGTGTCCCTCCTCTGCCGCCCCATGTGCCGCCCCGCCTGCTGTGTGCCCAGGTCCTCCTGCCAGCCCAGCTGCTGCCGCCCGGCCTCCTCCGTGTCCCTCCTCTGCAGGCCCACATGCTCCCGCCCGGCCTGCTGCATCCCAACCTCGGCCCCAGAGCCCTGCTTCTGACCTGGCATGTGTCCCCAGAGCCAGCCGAGCACAGGTTCCACCTGTGACTTGGTCCTCTGTCCTGATCTGGGCTGGTTGGTTTCCCTCACTCAGGACAGGGTCCCTGATGTGCCCTCTGTCCTGACTGACTGACCTCTCACTCCTGCCCCAGGAACCCTGACCTCATGGCTCCCTGGGGCTTCTGCATCCCAGGTGTTGCCTCCAGCTGTCTCTGGGTCACCTGCCCCCCTACCCCTCCAGATCCTCTAGCTGGGTCACTTGGCCTGGACTTCCAACCAGTCAGCGCCCCCTCAGGCACCTGGATAAATAAACACACGTCATTACCTAATCTGCTCCGTTCCTGTGGTTCTCTGGTGCGATGGGTGCAGGGGTGGAAGGAAGCACACGATTGTGACCTGACACTAGTCTCCTCCAGCCGAGAGCATTTCTGTCGGGAAGCGAGTGTGTTAGTCACTCAGTCATGTCCGACTCTCTGAGACCCCATAGACCGTAGCCCACCAGGTTCCTCTGTCCATGGAATTCTCCAGGGAAGAATACTGGAGTGGGTTGCTATTCCCTTCTCCAGGGGAGCTTCCTGACTCAGGGGTCGAACCTGGATCTCTTGCATTGCAGGCAGGTTCTTTACTGTCTGAGTTACTGGGGAAGCCCCGGGAGTAGGTGACTGAGACCCCAAAGGGCATTGGCCTGACCCCTCTGGGCAGGGCCGCCAGGTGGGGCTCCTGCTTCTCCAAGAAGTCAGTGCCCGCTCAGGCCCTGGCCTGCGGCTGGTCCCCTGCAGACCTGTCATGGTCTGGGGGTTTCTCAGGGTCCCTGGACTGTTCTTGCCCACTTGAAACATATGGGCCAACTGGCCCCTTGAGTCCACTCCATGCGGGTGGCCTAAGGACCCCATGTAACACAATCTGTATGTGGCTGGGGTCACCCCTTTTGGTCCGCCAGTGGGTCTGCACTTTTAGCAGAAATGTGGTGGGAGTTGGGAGGGCTGCTCCAACCGTGTGGGGTGAGAGGGCCTGGATGACCTTCCCACCCAATTGATCCAGAGAGCTAACAAGGTCAGGACACAAGTAGGTTGAGATGCTGGACTTGAGGAGGACAGCACAGGCCCACCTGGGAGGGGAAAGAAACTGAGTGGGTCTCACAGCTGCCCAGCTCACCCCCTCGAGAATGATTCTAGCACCCAGGCCAGTAACCCAGGTGAAGCGCCATGGATCCCTCAGTTTTAGAGCTGCTCTGCGAACCAGGGGCAGCTAGTGTCCTGGGTCAGGATGCCAGAGAGAAGAGAGCTGTTCTGAGGAACTCCCCTGTCCACGGAGGGTCTCCCTTAAGTGTCCCCTGAGAAATGATAAGCAAACAGGTGTGAGGCTGAGCCTGGGAAAACCCATAAAGTTAGCTGGACTGAATCACAGAGATGACAGAGAGCCTTAAAAGGACCTGCCCCCACTGCCTGTTGGAAATATTCATAAGTCTCAGGACATGGGGTGGCTCTTCCGAAGGATGTTGCCTCAACTCTGAGAGAAAATGGGAATGAAAGTGAGAAATTAGCACAGACCCCACAGATATTAAAAGGAAATGCAATAAGCAATTAAGGTGATATGGACTCATGCCTTGATCAGATCAGATCAGATCAGTTGCTCAGTCGTGTCCAACTCTTTGCAACCCCATGAATCCCAGCACGCCAGGCCTCCCTGTCCATCACCAACTCCCGGAATTCACTCAGACTCATGTCCATCGAGTCAGTGATGCCATCCAGCCATCTCATCCTCTGTCATCCCCTTCTCCTCTTGCCCCCAATCCCTCCCAGCATCAGAGTCTTTTCCAATGAGTCAACTCTTTGCAGGACGTGGCCAAAGTACTGGAGTTTCAGCCTTAGCATCATTCCTTCCAAAGAAATCCCAGGGCTGATCTCCTTTAGAATGAACTGGTTGGATCTCCTTGCAGTCCAAGGGACTCTCAAGAGTCTTCTCCAACACCACAGTTCAAAAGCATCAATTCTTCTGCGCTCAGCCTTCTTCACAGTCCAACTCTCACATCCATACATGACCATAGGAAAAACCATAGCCTTGACTAGACAGACCTTTGTGGGCAAAGTAATGTCTCTGCTTTTGAATATGCTATCTAGTTGGTCATAACTTTCCTTCCAAGGAGTAAGCGTCTTTTAATTTCATGGCTGCAGTCACCATCTGCAGTGATTTTGGAGCCCCCCAAAATCAAGTCTGACACTCTTTCCACTGTTTCCCTCTCTATTTCCTGTGAAGTGATGGGACCGGATGCCATGATCTTCATTTTCTGAATGTTGAGCTTTAAGCCAACTTTTTGACTCTCCACTTTCACCTTCATCAAGAGGCTTTTTAGTTCCTCTTCACTTTCTGCCATAAGGATGGTGTCATCTGCATATCTGAGGTTACTGATATTTCTCCCGGCAATCTTGATTCCAGCTGGTGTTTCTTCCAGTCCAGCATTTCTCATGATGTACTCTGCATATAAGTTAAATAAACAGGGTGACAATATACAGCCTTGATGTACTCCCTTTCCTATTTGGAACCAGTCTGTTGTTCCATGTCCAGTTCTAACTGTTGCTTCCTGACCTGCAGACAGATTTCTCAAGAGGCAGATCAGGTGGTCTGGTATTCCCATCTCTTTCAGAATTTTCCACAGTTTATTGTGATCCACACAGTCAAAGGCTTTGGCATAGTCAATAAAGCAGAAATAGATGTTTTTCTGGAACTCTCTTGCTTTTTCCATGATCCAGAGGATGTTGGCAATTTGATCTCTGGTTCCTCTGCCTTTTCTAAAACCAGCTTGAACATCAGGAAGTTCACGGTTCACATATTGCTGAAGCCTGGCTTGGAGAATTTTAAGCATTAGCTTACTAGCGTGTGAGATGAGTGCAATTGTGCGGTAGTTTGAGCATTCTTTGGCATTGCCTTTCTTAGGGATTGGAATGAAAACTGACCTTTTCCAGTCCTGTGGCCACTGCTGAGTTTTCCAAATTTGCTGGCATGTTGAGTGCAGCACTTTCACATGCCTTGAAGACACAAATAAACAAAATTCACTTAAACCAGATCTCCTTAATTGTCCTGTATCAACTTAACATATCTTGTTTTTTAGGGCAGTTTTAGGTTCAGAGCAAAACTGAGTGGGAAGTACAGAGTTCCTATATATATATATATATATATATATATATATATATATATATATATCTCCCTACCCTCACACAGGTGCAGCCTACCCCACCATCAGTATCTTGTGATTTGATGCATTTGTTACAAATAGGCTACATTCTTTCCTTATAATAGATAAACCTACACTGACATGTCAATATCACCCAAAGTCCATAGTTTACATTAGAGTTACTCTTGCTGTTGCTAAGTTCTATGTGTTTTGATAAGTGTATTATAGCACATGTGGAACATTAGGAATAGTTTCCCTGCCCTAAAAATCCTGTGCTCCATCCATTCATCTCTTCTTCCCTGCTAACCCTGGCAACCACTGATCTTTTTACCGACTCCATAGTTTTGTCTTTTCCAGAATGTCATATCCTTGGAACCATCAGGAGTGGAAACTTCTCAGATTGGCTTCTTTCACTTAGGAACGTGCACTTATGTTTCCTTCATGTTCCTTCATGCCTTGATAGCCTTTTTTCTACTTTTTTTTTATTGAGGTAAAATATTCATAACACAAAGTTTACAACCTTAACCACTTTAAAGTGTACAGTTCAGTGGTATTAAGTACATTCATAACCATCACCACTATCCATACTTGGAACTCTTTATCTTGCAAAACAAACTCTATACACATTAAACAAGAATTCCCATACTTCCTTTCTCACAGCCCATGGAAAGTATTATTCTACTTTTTGTCTCTAAAGTACTTCGTGTAAGTGAAATCACAAAGTGTTTGTCTTTTTGTGACTGGCTTATTTGTGTTACCATAATGTCCTCATGGTTCATCCATAATAGTGCCTGATTTACTTCCTGTTAACGGGTGAATAATATTCCATTCTATGTGTATACCACATTTTGCTTATCCATTCATCCATCAGTGAACACCTGAATGGCTTCCACTTTTCAGCTATTGTGAAAAATGCTTCTATGAATGTGGTTTACAAATAGCTCTTCAAGATTCTGCTTTCAATTCTTTTCAGCATATACCCAGTAGAAATACTGGATCATACAGTAATTCTACTTTTAATGTATTGAGGAACCATCATACTGATTTCCACGTAGCTGTACCAGATCATGTTCCTACCAACAGTGTACAAATGTTCCAGTTTCTTCAAAGTCTCACCAATATTTATGTTGTTTTTTAAAATAAATGGTCATTTTACTAAGAGGTGTAAGGTGGTACCTCACTATAGTTTTGATTTGCATTTCTCTAATGATTGGTTATATTGAGTATATTTTCATGTGCTTATTGGCTATTTGTATATCTTCTTTGGAAAAATATCTATTCGTGGCCTTTGCTCATTTCTGAGTTAGGTGTTTTGTTGTTATTGAGTTTTAGGAGTTTTCTATACATTCTAGATATCAATCTCTTATCAGATATATGATTTTCAAATCTTTCCTCACATTTCTTTGGGTTACCTTTGTTCTCTGTTGATACTACATTTTGATGACAAATATTTAACATTTTCGTAAAGTCCCGTTTCTGTGTTTTCTTTTGCTGCTGTGTCATTGGTGTCATGTCCAGGAAGTGACTGCCAGATTCCAGGTTGTGAAGTTTTGTCCTATTTTTTCTTAAAAGAGTTTTATAGTTATAGTACTTGTATCCAAAATATATAAAGAACACTCAAAATCGAACATCAAGAAAAACTAACAAAGAAAAGGGCCTAAAGATTTGAAGAAATACCAAAGAAGATGCAGGGATGGCAAATAAGCGTATAAAACGATGCTTCGCATCATTACTCATTTAGTTCAGTTCAGTTCGTGTCCGACTCTGTGCGACCCCATAGACGGCAGCCCACCAGGCTCCGCCATCCCTGGGATTCTCCAGGCAAGAACACTGGAGTGGGTTGCCATTTCCTTCTCCAGTGCATGAAAGTGAAAAGTGAAAGGGAAGTCGCTCGTCGTGTCTGACTCTTAGTGACCCCATGGACTGCAGCCTACCAGGCTCCTCCGCCCATGGGATTTTCCAGGCAAGAGTACTGGAGTGGGGTGCCATTGCCTTGTCCATTACTCATTAGGGAAGTGCAAATTAAAACCGCAACAAAGTCCTAACCCTTCATACCTATGAGAAAGGCTAGAATTAAAAACAATTACCATGCCAGTGTTGGCAAGGATGTGGAGAAACTGGAGCTTTGATACATTAAATAATATAAATGACACAGCCTCTGTGGATAAGTTTGGCAAAGAAGTACATTAGAGAACCTCACCGTATCACTGGTCTTTGGGGAAGTGCAAGTTTGAATTATGCTAAGGTAGTGCTGCTGCTGCTAAGTTGCGTCAGTCACATCTGACTCAGTGTGACCCCATAAATGGCAGCCCACCAGGCTCCCCCGTCCCTGGGATTCTCCAGGCAAGAACACTGGAGTGGGTTGCCATTTCCTTCTCCAATGCATGAAAGTGAAAAGTGAAAGTGAAGTCGCTCGGTCGTGTCTGACTCTTAGCGACCCCATGGATGGCAGCCTTCCAGGCTCCTCCGTCCATGGGATTTTCCGGGCAAGAGTACTGGAGTGGGCTGCCAGTGCCTTCTCTGATACTAAGGTAGTACTGCATACCTATTGTTGTTGTTTAGTCACTAAGTGAAGTGAAGTGAAGTGAAGCGAAAGTTGCTCAGTTGCATCTGACTCTTAATTCTCCAGGCCAGAATACTGGAATGGGTAGCCTTTCCCTTCTCCAGGGGTCTTCCCAGCCCAGGGATAGAACCCAGGTCTTCCGCGTTGCAGGCACATTCTTTACTGCTGAGCCACAAAGGAAGTCTAAGAACACTGAAATGAGTAGCCTATCCCTTCTCCAGCAGATCTTCCCGACCCAGAAATTGAACCGGGGTCTCCTGCATTGCAGGTGGATTCTTTACCAACTGAGCTGTGAGGGAAGCCCTGTGTAGTCACTAAGTTGTGTTTAACTCTTTGTGACCCCATGGACTGTAACCTGCCAGGCTCCTCTGTCCATGGGATTTCCCAGGCAAGAATACTGGAGTGGGTTGCTATTTCCCTCTGTAGAGGATTTCCCACCCAGGAGATCGAACTCACATCTCCTGCACTGGCAGATGGACTCAACCACCAGGCCATCTGGGAAGCCCTCATGCCTATTAGCATGGCCAGAAATAAAACCCTCACAATGTGGACTGTTGGCCAAGGATATACAACCACGAGAACGTTCACGCATTGCTGGTGGGAATGCAGAATGGCACGGCCACTTGGGGAAAGAGCTTAGCAGGTTCCTATCAAGCTAAACATACAGTTCCCATCCGATCCAGCTATGCCGCGCCTGGGTATTTATCCTAGAGGATGAAAACACAATCACACAGAAACCTGTGCACAAAGAACGTTGACAGCAGGTTTGTTCATAATCACCAAACACAGGAAGTCATGAATAGGTCTCCCAGCTGTCCAGCGAACAAATGGTGGAGCACCCTCACCATGGACACTACGCAGCAGGAACAGGGAGGAGCCTCGGATGCACACAGCACCACGGCCACTGCATTTTGCCGAGTGAAAGAAGCCAGACCCCAAAGGCCACCCGGTGTACGATTCCATGTATGTGACCTCCTAGAAAAGTCACAACAGCAGTGATTTTGAATCAGCACTTGCCTGGGGCTTTGGGCTGAGGGAGGAGCTGATTCCAGTGGGACAGGAGTTTGGGGGCCTGTATGGTCTGGTGGGGGTGTGTCTGCATTTGTCAAACTCAGAGAACTGCACTTGGGAAAGAGTGTGTCGAAGGCCAGAGGGGTGGGACAGCCAGCAGGCACTTGCTTCTACAGGGCCAAGCCAATGGACCTCCTCTCCCTCTGCTTTTTGCTGACTTTGTTATTCTTTATTATTCTTTTTTATATTCTGCCTGCCTTTGGGCTCGCTATTTTTCTGGACCATGTACTGTCAAGGTGGTTTTTGTAGATACTGTACGAGTGGCTTCTTTTCAGAATAGCTGTCTTATCAGAAATGCTCTAATCTCCATCCGCCTGATAATCCACTTTCCTCAGACTTTCAAGAGTTGGTTGCAGTGTCTTCAGGTATGTTGACTGGCTGAGCGAAGTCGGATGCCAAACTCTCTGGAAGCTTTTAGGCCGTTTCCTCGTATTTGGCGTCAGACATTTCACCAGTGTGTCAGATACGCACTGTTTTCCATTCATCTTGTCCTAGTTCAGTCAAAGATCCAAATCTGAAGCACCATGTTTCTTTCCCTTCTCTCTGGAAAATGTTCTGTTTCTCCCATTGCTGCACACATTCTATCCCTGGAGACCTCGTCTGACGCAGCTGGACCTTTCCTCCATCCTGCTCTGTGCTTGAGACATGTTTTGGTTCTTCTCACTCGCTCCTTCTCCCTTTGGCTGGTCTGTCCACTGTTGAGCCCTGGTGCTTGAGAGGGACGTCCTACAGCAGGTGGCAGCACCGTCCCAACTTTGAGCCCTGCGATGCCAAGTCTCTGAGAAGGGGCTTCACAGCCAGTCCCCTGCAGAGCCATGGACAGGTGGGAGGGGAGAGCCTGCAGGCACACACGGGTGGGGCTCCGGGACCCTAGATGAGTCCTGTGTTTGCTTAGAGACCCTCACACAGCTCAGGGGTGATCCAGCCCTCAACCAGGACATGCATTATACAAGCAGCAAACTCTTCTGTAAATAAACAAGAAGTAATAGGAGCTCAAAACACCAACAAGGAAAGGGAAGCCTCAGGGAGCCTTCAGCTGGCCCAACACACACCTGGACGGGGTATAAAAGGCCCACAGCCCTGAGCCATGCTCACACACTCACTCACTCACTCACACACACTCACATCCTCACCCTCCTCCAGCCCCACCACCTCCACCATGGCTTCCTCTGCCTTGTCTGTCTGCTCCAGTGACCTGAGCTACGGCAGCCGGGTCTGCCTGCCCGGGTCCTGTGACTCCCGCACCGGCTCCTCCTGGCAGGTGGACCACTGTCCAGAGAGCTGCTGCGAGCCCCCCTGCTGTGCCCCCAGCTGCTGCGCCCCGGCCCCCCGCCTGACCCTCCTCTGCGCCCCAGTGAGCTGCGAGTCCAGCCCCTGCTGCCAGCCAGCCTGCAGCAGCTCCTGCCTGGCCTCGTCCTGCCAGCAGTCTAGCTGCCAGCCCTCCTGCTGCACCTCCTCCCCCTGCCAGCAGGCCTGCTCTGAGCCCGTCTGCTGCAGGCCCGTCTGCTGCACACCTCTCTCCTGCAGGCCCGTCTGCTGCACCCCTGTCTGCTGCAGGCCCGTCTGCTGCACACCTCTCTCCTGCAGGCCCGTCTGCTGCACACCTGTCTGCTGCAGGCCCGTCTGCTGCACACCTGTCTGCTGCAGGCCGGTCTGCTGTGAGGCCTCCCCCTGTTCTACCTCCTCATGTTGCCAGCAGTCAAGCTGCCAGCCCTCCTGCTGCACCTCCTCCCCCTGCCAGCAGGCCTGCAGTGAGCCCGTCTGCTGCACCCCTGTCTGCTGCAGGGGCGTCTGCTGCAGGCCTGTCTGCTGCACACCTGTCTGCTGCAGGCCCGTGTGCTGTGAGGCCTCCCCCTGCTCAGCCCCCTCATCCTGCTGCAGACCCTCCACCTCTGTGTCCCTCCTCTGCCGCCCCGTGTGCCGCCCTGCATGCTGTGTGCCCAAGTCCTCCTGCCAGCCCAACTGTTGCAGCCTGGCCTCCTCCGTGTCCCTCCTCTGCAGGCCCACATGCTCCCGCCCGGCCTGCTGCATCCCAACCTCGGCCCCGGAGCCCTGCTGCTGACCTGGCATGTCACCCCAGAGCCAGCCAAGCTCAGGTTACACCTATGACTTGGTCCTCTGTCCTGACCTGGGCTGGGTGGTTGCCCTCACTCAGGACAGGGTCCCCGATGTCTCCACTGTCCTGACTGACTGACCTCTCACGACTGCCCCAGGAGCCCCGACCTCACAGCTCCCTGGGGCTTCTGCCTCCCAGGAGTCACTTCCAGCTGTCTCTGGGTCACCTGCCCCCCTACCCCTCCAGATCCTCTAGCTGGGTCACTTGGCCTGGACTTCCAACCAGTCAGCACCCCATCAGGCACCTGGATAAATAAACTCACGTCATCACCTGATTGCTCCCTTCATGTGATCTCTGGTGGAGTGGATGCAGGGGTGGAAGGAAGCACACGATTGTGACCTGACACTAGTCTCCTCCAGCCGAGAGCATTTCTGTTGGGAAGCGAGTGTGTTAGTCACTCAGTCATGTCCGACTCTCTGAGACCCCATAGACTGTAGCCCACCAGGTTCCTCTGTCCATGGAATTCTCCAGGCAAGAATACTGGAGTGGGTTGCTATTCCCTTCTCCAGGGGAGCTTCCTGACTCAGGGGTCGAACCTGGACCTCCTGCATTGCAGGCAGGTTCTTTACTGTCTGAGTTACTGGGGAAGCCCCGGCAGTAAGTGACTGAGACCCCAAAGGGCATTGGCCTGACCTCTGTGGGCAGGGCCGCCAGGTGGAGCTCCTGCTTCTCCAGGAAGTCAGTGCCTGCTCAGGCCCTGGCCCGTGGCTGGTCCCCTGCAGACCTGTCATGGTCTAGGGGTTTCTCAGGCTCTCTGGACTGTTCCTGCCCACTTGAAACATATGGGCCAACTGGCCCCTTGAGTCTTCTCCATGCGGGTGGCCTAAGGACCCCATGTATCACAACCTGTAGTTAGCTGGGGTCACCCCTTTTGGTCCGCCAGTGGGTCTGCACTTTTAGCAGAAATGTGGTGGGAGTTGGGAGGGCTGCTCCAACCGTGTGGGGTGAGAGGGCCTGGATGACCTTCCCCCTCGACTGATCCAGAGAGCTAACAAGGTCAGGACACAAGGAGGTTGAGATGCTGGACTTGAGGAGGACAGCACAGGCCCACCTGGGAGGGGAAAGAAACTGAGTGGGTCTCACAGCTGCCCAGCTCACCCCCTCGAGAATGTTTCTATAACCCACGCCAGAAACCCAGGTGGAGTGCCATGGATCCCTCAGTTTTAGAGCTGGTCTGCGAATTGGGGGCAGTGTGGGGCAGCTAGTGTCCTGGGTCAGGATGCCAGAGAGAAGAGAGCTGTTCTGAGGAACTCCCCTGTCCACGGAGGGTCTCCCTTAAGTGTCCCCTGAGAAATGATAAGCAAACAGGTGTGAGGCTGAGCCTGGGAAAATGCATAAAGTTAGCTGGACTGATTGGCAGAGATGAGAGACAGCCTTAAATGGACCTACCCCCACCAGCCTGTTGGAAACATTCATAAGTCTCAGGACATGGGTTGGCTCTTCCGAAGGATGTTGCCTCAACTCTGAGAGACAATAGTAGGAATGGAAGAGGAGAAATTAGCACAGATCCCCCCAGATATTAAAAGGAAATGCAATAAGCAATTAAGGTGATATTGACTCATTCTTTGAAGGCACAAATAACCAAAATTCACTTAAAAACACCCAGATCTCCTCAATTGTCCTGTATCAACTTAACATATCTTGTTTTTTAGGGCAGTTTTAGGTTCAGAGCAAAACTGAGTGGGAGGTATAGAGTTCCTATATAGTCACACCCTCACACAGGTGCAACCTACCCCACCATCAGTATCTTGTGATTTGATACATTTGTTACAAATGGGCTACATTTGTTATAATGGATAAACCTACACTGACATGTCAATATCACCCAAATTGCATAGTTTACATAGAGTTCACCCTTGCTGTTGCTAAGTTATATGTGTTTTGATAAGTGTATTATAGCACATGTGGAGCATTAAGGAATAGTTTCCCTGCCCTAAAAATCCTCTGTGCTCCATCCATTCATCTCTTCTTCCCTGCTAACCCTGGCAACCACTGATCTTTTTACCGACTCCATAGTTTTGTCTTTTCCAGAATGTCATATCCTTGGAACCATCAGGAGTGGAAACTTCTCAGATTGGCTTCTTTCACTTAGGAATGTGCACTTACGTTTCCTTCATGTTCCTTCATGCCTTGATAGCCTTTTTCTATTTTTTTTATTGAGGGAAAATATTCATAACACAAAGTTTACAACCTTAACCACTTTAAAGTGTACAGTTCAGTGGTATTAAGTACATTCATAACCATGTGTAACCATCACCACTATCCATACTTGGAACTCTTTATCTTGCAAAACAAACTCTATGCACATTAAACAAGAATTCCCATACTTCCTTTCTCACAGCCCCTGGAAAGCATCATTCTACTTTTTGTCTCTAAAGTACTTCCTTCGTGTAAGTGAAATCACAAAGTGTTTGTCTTTTTGTGACTGGCTTATTTATCTTACCATAATGTCCTCATGCTTTGTCCATAATAGTGCCGGATTTACTTCCTGTTAACGGGTGAATAATATTCCATTCTATGGGTATACCTCATTTTGCTTATCCATTCATCCATCAGTGAACACCTGAATGGCTTCCACTTTTCAGCTATTGTGAAAAATGCTTCTATGAATGTGGTATTACAAATTTCTCTTCAAGATTCTGCTTTCAATTCTTTTCAGCATGGACCCAGTAGAAATACTGGATCATACAGTAATTCTACTTTTAATTTTGAAGAACCATCATACTGATTTCCACGTAGCTGTACCGGATCATGTTCCCACCAACAGTGTACAAGTGTTCCAGAGTCTTCACAGTCTCACCAATATTTATGTTGTTTTTTAAAATAAATGGTCATTATACTAAGAGGTATAAGGTGGTACCTCACTGTAGTTTTGATTTGCATTTCTCTAATGATTAGTTCTGTTGAGTATATTTTCATGTGCTTATTGGCCATTTGTATATCTTCTTTGGAAAAATGTCTATTCGTGGCCTTTGCTCATTTTTGAGTTAGGTTTTTTGTTGTGGTTGTTATTGAGTTTTAGGAGTTCTCTATACTTTGTGGATATCAATCTCTTATCAGACATATGATTTTCAAATCTTTCCTCACATTTCTTTGGGTTACCTTTGTTCTCTGTTGATACTACCTTTTGATGACAAATATTTACATTTTCATCAAGTCCCGTTTCTGTGTTTTCTTTTGCTGCTGTGTCATTGGTGTCATGTCCAGGAAGTGACTGCCAGATTCCAGGTTGTGAAGTTTTGTCCTATTTTTTCTTCAAAGAGTTGCATAGTTACAGGTCTTACATTTAGATGGAGGATCCACTTTGAGTTAATTTTGTGTATGATGTTAGGTATGGATCTAACTTCATTCTTATGCATGTGAATATCCGATTTCCCTAGAACCATTTGTTGAAAAGACTGTCTTTTCTCCAGTGAATGGACTTAATGCCCTTGTCAAAGATGGTTTGACCTAATGTGTGAGGGTTTGTTTTTGGATCCTATATTCTCTTCCATTGATCTCTGTGTCTGACTTTGTGCCAGTACCACTCTATTTGATTACTGTCGCTTTGTAGTGAGCTTTGAAATCAGGGGTATGATTCCTCTGGCTTTGTCCTTTTTCAGGATTTTTTTGTGTGTGTGTGGTTATTCAAGGTCCCTTAAGATTCCATATGAATTTTAGAATGAGTTTTTTTTTAATTTCTGTGAAAAGTCATCAAGATGTTGATAGCAACTGTATTAAATATATAGATTGCTTTGGATAGTAATGATACCTTAACAATATTAAAGCTTGAATCCATAAATATGGGGTGTCTTTCCATTTACTTATGTCTTCTTCCATTTCTTTCAACAATGATTTGTAGTTTTCACTGGATAAGTTTTTGACCTCCTTGATTAATTCCTCAGTATTTTACTTTTTTGATGATATTCTAAATGGAATCAGTTTTGTAATTTCCTTTTAGGGTTATTCATTATTAGTGTATAGAAATACAACTAATTTTTTTATATTGACTTTGTATCCTGCTGTTTTGCTGAATTCACATATTAGTTGTAATGGTTTTGTGTGTAGGTATGGAATTTTTCGGATTTTGTACACATAAGGATTGTGTATACATAACATCTGTGAATGGAGATGATTTTACTTCTTCTTTTTCTACTTGATGCTGCTAAGTCACTTCAGTCATGTCTGACTCTGTGCGACCCCATAGATGGCAGCCCACCAGGCTCCCCCATCTCTGGGATTCTCCAGGCAAGAACACAGCTTTCTTATCCATTCATATACACAATGGAGTATTACTCAGCCGTTAAAAAGAATACATTTGAATCAGTTCTAATGAGATAGATGAAACTGGAGCGTATTATATAGCGTGAAGTAAGCCAGAAAGAAAAACACCAATACAGTATACTAATGCATATATATGGAATTTAGAAAGATGGTAACAATAACCCTGTATCTGAGACAGCAAAAGAGACACTGATGTATAGAACAGTTCTTTTGGACTCTGTGGGAGAGGGAGAGGGTGGGATGATTTGGGAGAATGGCATTGAAACATGTATAATATCATATATGAAACGGGTCGCCAGTCCAGGTTCAATGCTCGATACTGGATGCTTGGGGCTGGTGCACTGGGATGACCCAGAGGGATGGTACGGGGAGGGAGGAGGGAGGAGGGTTCAGGATGGGGAACACGTGTATACCTGTGGCGGATTCATGTTGATATATGGCAAAACCAATACAATATTGTAAAGTTAAAAAAAAAAAACTGGAGTGGGTTGCTATTTCTTTCTCCAATGCATGAAAGTGAAAAGTGAAAGCGAAGTCGCTCTGTCGTGCCCAACTCTTAACGACCCCACGGACTGCAGCCTACCAGGCTCCTCCGTCCATGGGTGTTTCCAGGCAAGAGTACTGGAGTGGGTTACCATTGCCTTCTCTGTTTTTCAACTTAAATCCCTTTCATTTTTCCTTTTGTCAAGCTGGTAAAGGATCTGCCTGAAATGCAGGATACCCTGGTTTGATTCTTGGGTTGGGAAGATCCCCTGGAGAAGTGACAGACTACCCACACCAGGGCTTCCCTGGTGGCTGAGATGTTAGAGAATCTGCCTGCAATGCAGGAAACATGGGTTCAATCCCTGGCTTGGAAAGATCCCCTGGAGGAGGGCTTGGCAACCCACTCCAGTATTCTTGCCTGGAAAATCCCCGTAGACAGAGGAGCCTGGCGGGCTACAGTCCATGGGGTCACGAAGAGTGGGACACGACTAAGCGACTAAACACAACACATCACCTCCAAATTGATCTATAGATTCAAAGTAATTGCAATAACAAATAGGATTTCTTTGTTGGTATCAATAAGTTAACCCCAAAATTATTTGGAAAGGCACAGGAGCTCAAGGAGCCACAAAATTTGAAAATGAGGAAGAAAGTTGGAGGTTTTATCCTATCTGACTTCAGTATTTACCATAAAGCTATAATAATCAAAACAGTCCAATGCTAGCAAAGGTACAGGCCCAGATGAATGATACAGAAAAGAATCCCAGGGACGGGGGAGCCTGGTGGGCTGCCGTCTATGGGGTCGCACAGAGTCGGACATGACTGAAGCGACTTAGCAGCAGCAGCAGCAGCAGAGGAAAACATAGGAGAAAATCTTTGTGACCTTGTGGTTAGGCAAAGTTCTTAGATTCAATACAAAAAGCATGATCGCTAAAAGAAAAAAAAGGAATATCCTGGACTTTATCAGTATTAAACTGTATTGTTCATCAAAAGGCACTCTTAAAGAATGAAAACACAAGCCATAGACTTGGAGAAAATATTTGCAAATCACACATCTGACTAAAGTACTTATATCCAAAATATATAAAGAACACTCAAAATCCAACATCAAGAAAAGCCAACAAAGAAAAAGGCCTAAAGATTTGAAGAAATACCAAAGAAGATGCAGGGATGGCAAATAAGCATATACAATGATGCTCCACATCATTACTCATTAGGGAAGTGCAAATTAAAACTGCCACAAATCCCCTTCATATGTATGAGAAAGGCTAGAATTAAAAACAATTACCATGCCAGTGTAGGCAAGGACCTCCTAGAAAAGTCACAACGGCAGTGATTTTGAATCAGCACTTACCTGGGGCTTTGGACCGAAGGAGGAGCTGATTCCAGTGGGACAGGAGTTTGAGGGCCTCTATGGTCTGGTGGAGGTGTGTCTGCATTGGTCAAACTCAGAGGCCCGCACATGGGAAAGAGTCTGTCAAAGGCGTGTATGGTCTGGTGGGGGTGTGTCTGCATTTGTGAAAACTCAGAGAACTGCACTTGGGAAAGAGTGGGTCGAAGGCCAAAGGGGCAGGGCAGCCAGCAGGCACTTGCTTCTACAGGGTCAAGCCGATGGACCTCCTCTCCCTCTGTCTGCTTTTTGCTGACTTTGTTGTTCTTTATTATTCTTTTTTATATTCTGCCTGCCTTTGGGCTCGCTCTTTTTCTGGACCATGTACTCTCAAGGTGGTTTTTGTAGATACTGTACGAGTGGCTTCTTTTCAGAATAGCTGTCTTATCTAAAATGTTCTAATCTCCATCCGCCTGATAATCCACTGTCCTCAAACTCTCAAGAGTTGGTTGCACTGTCTTCAGGTATGTTGATTGGCTGAGTGAAGTCAGATGCCAAACTCTCTGGAAGATTTTAGGCTGTTTCCTCGTATTTGGCGTCAGACATTTCACCAGTGTGTCAGATACGCACCGTTTTCCATTCATCTTGTACTGTGTTCGGTCAAAGATCCACATCTGAAGCACCATGTTTCTTTCCCTTCTCTCTGGAAAATGTTCTGTTTCTCCCTTTGCTGCACACATTCTATCCCTGGAGACCTCGTCTGACGCAGCTGGACCTTTCCTCCATCCTGCTCTGTGCTTGAGACATGTCTTGGTTCTTCTCACTCGCTCCTTCTCCCTTTGGCTGGTCTGTCCACTGTTGAGCCCTGGTGCTTGAGAGGGACGTCCTACAGCAGGTGGCAGCACCGTCCCAACTTTGAGCCCTGCGATGCCAAGTCTCTGAGAAGGGGCTTCACAGCCAGTCCCCTGCAGAGCCATGGACAGGTGGGAGGGGAGAGCCTGCAGGCACACACGGGTGGGGCTCCAGGACCATAGATGAGTCCTGTGTTTGCTTAGAGACCCTCACACAGCTCAGGGGTGATCCAGCCCTCAACCAGGACATGCATTTTACAAGCAGGAAACTCTTGTGTAAATAAACAAGAAGTAATAGGGGCTCAAAACACCAACAAGGAAAGGGAAGCCTCAGGGAGCCTTCAGCTGGCCCAACACACACCTGGATGGGGTATAAAAGGCCCACAGCCCTGAGCCGGGCTCACATACTCACTCACTCACACACACACACTCACATCCTCACCCTCCTCCAGCCCCACCGCCTCCACCATGGCTTCCTCTGCCTTGTCTGTCTGCTCCAGTGACCTGAGCTACGGCAGCCGGGTCTGCCTGCCCGGGTCCTGTGACTCCCGCACCGGCTCCTCCTGGCAGGTGGACGACTGTCCAGAGAGCTGCTGCGAGCCCCCCTGCTGTGCCCCCAGCTGCTGCGCCCCGGCCCCCCGCCTGACCCTCCTCTGCGCCCCAGTGAGCTGCGAGTCCAGCCCCTGCTGCCAGCCAGGCTGCAGCAGCTCCTGCCTGGCCTCGTCCTGCCAGCAGTCTAGCTGCCAGCCCTCCTGCTGCACCTCCTCCCCCTGCCAGCAGGCCTGCTGTGAGTCCGTCTGCTGCAGGCCTGTCTGCTACACACCTGTCTACTGCAGGCCCATCTGCTGCACACCTATCTGCTGTGAGGCCTCCCTCTGTTCTACTTCCTCATCTTGCAAGCAGTCTAGCTGCCAGTCCTCCTCATGCACCTCCTCCCCCTGCCAGAAGGCCTGCTGTGAGCCCGTCTGCTGCAGGCCCGTCTGCTGCACACCTCTCTGCTGCAGGCCCGTCTGCTGCACACCTTTCTGCTGCAGGCCCGTCTGCTGCACACCTCTCTCCTGCAGGCCCGTCTGCTGCACCCCTGTCTGCTGCAGGCCTGTGTGCTGTGAGTCCTCCCCTTGCTCATCCTCCTTGTGCTGCCAGCCGAACCCCTGCTCCTCGGTCAGTTGCAGACCCTCTTCCTCCGTGTCCCTCTTCTGCCGTCCTGTGTGCCGCCCCGCCTGCTGTGTGCCCACCTCCTCCTGCCAGTCTAGCTGCTGTCGCCCAGCCTCCAGCGTGTCCCTGCTCTGCCTGCCCACGTGCTCCCGCCCTGCTTGCTGCGTCCCAACCTCAGCCCCAGAGCCCTGTTGCTGACCTGGCACATTGCCAACTCCTTCCAGGGCCAACGCTGACTTTCACCTGAAATTTCTGTAGCCTTAGACCAGTCTGGGGTCTCCTTCTGTCCCAGAGTTTCCTGTGAGCAGCCTGGGCTGGCTTCTGGTTCCCTCCAGGCCCTGAGTGTCAGCCAGCATGCTGCTCTCCATCCTTCTTGGTCATGGATTTTGTCCTGATCTAGGTGAGGGGGCTGCTTGTTAACAAATAAAGTCATTGTCATGCCCTCTCTGTGCCTTGAGTGCATATCTTTCAAACCCTGGGAAAGACCTATGTTGTGGACAGTGGTCTGGGCTGGTTTAGAATCCTGGCCTTGAGTTGTATCCAGGACTGTAACATCATCAGGCACGGCTAACCACGCCCTGCTACTCTCTCCCAAGGTGTCCTGAGGCCATAGTTCAACTGCAGCCTCCAGTCCAGAGTATCCACTCACTTGTAGACCCCTGCATGAAGTGAGTGATGGGGTGGCAGTGGGGCATATGTTCAGGCCCCAGGCTTGCACACTGGGAACATGGGGCCTCACTAGGGACAAAGGAGACGTTGTTTAGTAAACATCTGCCTTGAATATGTAAAGCTTACTCCAGAATCAGCTTCAGACAGGCTGGTGCCAGCCGTTCCCAAGTGCCCTGGACAGGAGTGTGAGTGCTTCCCTCTGCGTGCGAAGGTCTGGATGGTGAGAGCCACATGCAGTGATGTTGGGAGCCTGTGTGAGTCAGGTTCTCCAGAGAAAGAACCCATAAGACATGTGCACGTATGCAGAGACTGATGTTGAGGAGCTGGCTCACACAGTTTGGAGGCGGGCAAGACCCAAATCTGCAGGGTGAGCTTCCAGGGAAGAGTTAGTGTTGCAGCTACAGACGACCAGCTGATAGAATCTTTTTCTCCTTGGGGGGCCTCAGTCTGTTCTCAAGGTCTTCAACTCTTGGGTGTAGCCCACCCACATTTTGTAGGGCAATCTGTTTTACTCAGAGTCCACTGATTTCAGTCTTGATCTCACCTAAGAAGCAACCGTGTCATGACGTCCAGACATGTTTACCCAAACAACTGGATACCGTGGCCTGGTCAGTTGACCCTTGAAACTATCCATCACAGGGACCGACAGCCAAAGGGGATGGGCTATTTGGAAATGGCAGCTGCTCGCTGGGCAATGCCCTCAGGAATTCAAGTATTAAGGCAGCTATCCCTCTGTGGAAATACAGGGAGGAGGGACATAACCCTGGCCCTTTAGGACACTGCTGGGTAGGCAGACACCTGCGGCGCAGTGTGAAGGGCCTTGGCTGGGGGCCTCAAATGTAATTGTACCTATTATAATATGCATGCGTATGTGCTGAGTTGCCTCACGTGTGTCTGAGTTCTGTGACCTTGTGGGCTGTAAGCTGCCCGACTCTTCTGTCCATAACCTTCTCCTGGCAAGAGTCAGGAATGGGCCTTTGTGCCCTCCTCCAGGGCTCCTCCTGACCCAGGGGTCAAATCTGTGTCTGCTGCAGTTCCTGCTGGCAGGCGAATCCTTCACTGCTGAGCCGCAAGGGAAGTCCAGCTGTTATAATAGCCAAATCCAATGTGAAAAAAGACAGGTAGAGTTTATTTAATTACATTTTATTAACCCCAGTATGCAAAATGTTTAAAGACATGGGAATACCAGACCACACTACCTGTCTCCTGAGAAACCTGAATGTGGGTCAAGAAGCAACGATTAGAACTGGATATATAACAGTGGACTGGTTCCAAATTGGGAAAGGAGTATCAAGGCTGTATATTGTCACTCTGCTTATTTAGCTTATATGCAGAGTACATCATGCAAAATGCCAGGCGGGATGAAGTACAAGCTGGAATCAAGATGGCTAGGAGAAATATCAACAAGCTCAGTGATGCAGATGATACCACCCTTATGGCAGAAAGTGAAGAGAAACTAAAGAGCCTCTTGATGAGGGTGAAAGAGAAGAGTGAAAAAGCTGACATGAAACTCAGCATTCAAAAAACTAAGATCATGGCATCTGGTCCCATCATTTCATGGGAAATAGATGGGGAAACAATGGAAACAGTGACAGACTTTATTTCTGGGGGCTCCAAAATCACTGCAGATGGTGACTGCAGCCATGAAATAAAAAGACGCTTACTCCTTAGAAGAAAAGTTATGACCAACCTAGAAAGCATATTGAAAAGCAGAGACATTACTTTACCAACAAAGTTCTGTCTAGTCTATGGTTTTTCCAGTAGTTGTGTGTGGATGTGAGAGTTGGACCATAAAGAAAGCTGAGCGCAGAAGAATTGATGCTTTTGAACTGTGGTGTTGGAGAAGACTCTTCAGAGTCTTTGGACTGCAAGAGATCTAACCAGTCCATCCTAAAAGACATCAGTCCTGAATGTTCATGGGAAGGACTGATGCTGAAGCTGAAACTCCAATCCTTTGGCCACCTGATGCAAAGAGCTGACTCATTTGAAAAGACCCTGATGCTGGGAAACATTGAAGGCAGGAGAAGGGGATGACAGAGCATGAGATGGTTGGATGGTATCACTAACTCAATGGACATGAGTTTAAGTAAACTCCAAGAGTTGGTGATGGACAGGGAGGCCTGACGTGCTGCAGTCCATGGGGTTCCAGTCGGACACGACTGAGCAACTGAACTGACTGAATGTGTGTATATGGTGGGCTCTAAAAATCCGATGCTCTTGAATTCATGAGGCCCTTCCAGTCCAAACACACCCACCTTGGTGCACTCAGCTCAGAGTGGTTCATGTTCAGTCATATCTTTACTGTTCTATCCTAGCTCTTCCTTCTTCCTTGTTAGCAACTGAGCGATCATGTTTGGTGTCAGCGAAACACATGGTCTATTTATTACATTTTCTCTCATCATATTCAGGGATTTATGCTTTACCTCTGTTGGGCTTCCCTTGTGACTCAGCTGGTAAAGAATCTGCCTGCAGTGTGGGAGACCTGGGTTGGATCCCTGGGTTGGGAAGATCCCCTGGAGAAGGAAAAGGCTAACTATTCCAGTATTCTCCTGGAGAATTCCTTGGACTGTATAATCTATGGGGTCACAAAAAGTCAGACATGACTGAGGAAATTTCACTACACTGTTGGAGTACGAAGTGGCACCTCACCCCAGTATTCTTGCCTGGAGAATGCCATAGACAGAAGAACCTGGCAGGCTACAGTCCATGGGGTCACAAAGAGTCGGACACAACTGAGCCCCTGAGGAAGCATGCATACTTTGCCTCTGTGGAGTGGAGGAAGTAGCAGTGTTTGTGCTGAAAACCACAGATGATTTTCTGTGGTGTTAATTTTGCTGTTTCCCGCCTCTGTTGTAAATTTTCAGCTCAGCTGCCTGGTGGTAAATTTCCTTGGACACGTGCTTCCTTCTGCGTGTAGCACTGAAGTTGGCCTGGGGGAAGGCATGGGTAAGAGCCTCGATCCTATATACAGATGGCTGGATTCCAGTCCCAGTCCTGATACTTTGGGCTGTGTGACCTGGAGATGGTTGCTTAACTTCTCTGTGCCTGGGCTTCCTCACCTATTTACAGAAACTTCCTTGCTCAGTGGATGTGAAATCAAGTGACTTGGCAGGTGTAGAGCATTCAGCTCACCACCTGGCCTAGAACAGGTGCTCAGACAGTGTCATCTGACCCCACACCCATGGTCAGGGCCACCTTGATGACCACTGCCCAGATGTCACTGTCTTCCCCAGAGTCAGCCCTTGCTGACTTTCTGTTCCAGGCTCCCTGGGACCACATCTTCTTATATCCACAAGGAAAACCAACTCTTGCCTGAGCTTTACTTCTGGGTGTTGCCTCGGGTCCTCGAGTCTCCGCTGCTCACACACAGGTTCTCCAGGAGGAGACCCTCCCTCTCTCTGGGTCTTTCAGGGCATCGCCCTTGAGGAAGGCAAACTCTGGCCAGGAAAGCAAACTCAGGTTGCTTGGCTGAGAAGTATGGGGTGCACAGGGTGTGCTGAGAGCAGTTGGGTCTGGGAGATAGGTTGATGAACGCGGCCGCTGACTCAGACACCTGTGAGCGCTGCTCCCTGAAGAGATCTCGTAACAGACTCCACGTATGACCACGCTCCATTAACGCTCCTCTCAGGCACACTGGCTGGGCTGCAGGGGACTGGATGTCCCTCTCACCATACTTCCTGCTGGCAGAGCAGCTGCTGGGGGTGAGTGCCAGGATCTCCCATCAGCCCCTGCTAAACATGACCCTTACTTGGTTCCACGGTCATATTCCCTGGACCACTTGTATTTTACAGACATGCACATGTTGCTTTACACCTAAGTTTAAAAATGTGTAAAAGTCAAAATAATATTAAAAGTACTGTACCTCAAACAGAGGAGAGCTCAACATCTAAATTCACCAATTTAGAGATATCATCACCTCTAAACCTCACTCAGCATTGTTCCTGTTGTTCAGTTGCTCAGTCGTGTTCCAGTGTTCGTGACCCCATGGACTACAGCACAGCTAGCTTTCCTGTCCTTCACCATCTCCAAGAGCAGGAACAAACTCATGTCCATTGAGTCAATGATACTATCTAACCAATTTGTCCTCTGTTGTCCCCGTCTCCTCCTGCTTTAATCTTGCCAGGCATCAGGGTCTTTTCTATTGAGTCAGCTCTTTGAATCAGTGGCCAAACGATTGGAGCTTCAGCTTCAGCATTAGCCCTTCCAATGAATATTCAGGGTTCATTTCATGTAGGATCTTACCTAGATATTTTCTATGTCTTTTCTGGAGCCAAACAAAGGAGAAATGGGAAAACATCCTGCAACATGGGATATTTATGCTTACAGGTTTAATGAGTGAAAACAATTGTGGAAACTATGCCAGCACTAATGAGGGGCTCCTGCCGCCAGCTCTCAACCCCAACAAGGAAGGGAGGGCCTGGGAGTCTCCTGTGGGGACAACACAAGCCAGGGGCCAGGTATAAAAGCCCTGCATCCCCAAGCACCTCACACACACAGCTCATACACTCACACACACTCAAACCCTCCTCCAGCCCCACCACCTCCACCATGGCAGCCTCCACCCTGTCCGTCTGCTCCAGCGACCTGAGCTATGACTGTCCAGAGAGCTGCTGCGAGCCCCCCTGCTGTGCTCCCAGCTGCTGTGCCCCAGCCCCCCGCCTGACCCTCCTCTGTGCCCCAGTGAGCTGTGAGTCCAGCCCCTGCTGCCAGCCCTCCTGCTGCACCTCCTCCCCCTACCAGCAGGCCTGCTGTGAGTCCGTCTGCTGCAGGCCCATCTGCTGCACACCTGTCTGCTGCAGGCCTGTCTGCTGCAGGCCGGTGTGCTGTGAGGCCTCCCCCTGTTCTACCTCCTCATGTTGCCAGCAGTCAAGCTGCCAGCCCTCCTGCTGCACCTCCTCCCCCTGCCAGCAGGCCTGCTGTGAGCCCGTCTGCTGTACCCCTGTTTGCTGCAGGCCCGTCTGCTGCAGGCCTGTCTGCTGCAGGCCCGTGTGCTGTGAGGCCTCCCCCTGCTCAGCCCCCTCATCCTGCTGCAGACCCTCCACCTCTGTGTCCCTCCTCTGCCGCCCCGTGTGCCGCCCTGCATGCTGTGTACCCAAGTCCTCCTGCCAGCCCAGCTGCTGCCGCCCGGCCTCCTCCGTGTCCCTCCTCTGCAGGCCCACATGCTCCCGCCCGGCCTGCTGCATCCCAACCTCGGCCCCGGAGCCCTGCTGCTGACCTGGCATGTCACCCCAGAGCCAGCCAAGCTCAGGTTACACCTATGACTTGGTCCTCTGTCCTGACCTGGGCTGGGTGGTTGCCCTCACTCAGGACAGGGTCCCCGATGTCTCCACTGTCCTGACTGGCTGACCTCTCACGACTGCCCCAGGAACCCCGACCTCACAGCTCCCTGGGGCTTCTGCCTCCCAGGAGTCGCCTCCAGCTGTCTCTGGGTTACCTGCCCCCCTACCCCTCCAGATCCTCTTGCTGGGTCACTTGGCCTGGACTTCCAACCAGTCAGCACCCCATCAGGCACCTGGATAAATAAACTCACGTCATCACCTGATTGCTCCCTTCATGTGATCTCTGGTGGAGTGGATGCAGGGGTGGAAGGAAGCACACGATTGTGACCTGACACTAGTCTCCTCCAGCTGAGAGCATTTCTGTCGGGAAGCGAGTGTGTTAGTCACTCAGTCATGTCCGACTCTCTGAGACCCCATAGACTGTAGCCCACCAGGTTCCTCTGTCCATGGAATTCTCCAGGCAAGAATACTGGAGTGGGTTGCTATTCCCTTCTCCAGGGGAGCTTCCTGACTCAGGGGTCGAACCTGGATCTCCTGCATTGCAGGCAGGTTCTTTACTGTCTGAGTTACTGGGGAAGCCCCGGCAGTAAGTGACTGAGACCCCAAAGGGCATTGGCCTGACCTCTGTGGGCAGGGCCGCCAGGTGGGGCTCCTGCTTCTCCAGGAAGTCAGTGCCTGCTCAGGCCCTGGCCCGTGGCTGGTCCCCTGCAGACCTGTCATGGTCTAGGGGTTTCTCAGGCTCTCTGGACTGTTCCTGCCCACTTGAAACATATGGGCCAACTGGCCCCTTGAGTCTTCTCCATGCGGGTGGCCTAAGGACCCCATGTATCACAACCTGTAGGTGGCTGGGGTCACCCCTTTTGGTCCGCCAGTGGGTCTGCACTTTTAGCAGAAATGTGGTGGGAGTGGGGAGGGCTGCTCCAACCGTGTGGGGTGAGAGGGCCTGGATGACCTTCCCCCTCGACTGATCCAGAGAGCTAACAAGATCAGGACACAAGGAGGTTGAGATGCTGGACTTGAGGAGGACAGCACAGGCCCACCTGGGAGGGGAAAGAAACTGAGTGGGTCTCACAGCTGCCCAGCTCACCCCCTCGAGAATGTTTCCAGGACCCAGGCCAGAAACCCAGGTGGAGTGCCATGGATCCCTCAGTTTTAGAGCTGGTCTGCGAACTGGGGGCAGTGTGGGGCAGCTAGTGGCCGGGGTCAGGATGCCAGAGAGAAGAGAGCTGTTCTGAGGAACTCCCCTGTCCACGGAGGGTCTCCCTCAAGTGTCCCCTGAGAAATGATAAGCAAACAGGTGTGAGGCTGAGCCTGGGAAAATGCATAAAGTTAGCTGGACTGATTGGCAGAGATGAGAGACAGCCTTAAATGGACCTACCCCCACCAGCCTGTTGGAAACATTCATAAGTCTCAGGACATGGGTTGGCTCTTCCGAAGGATGTTGCCTCAACTCTGAGAGACAATAGTAGGAATGGAAGAGGAGAAATTAGCACAGATCCCCCCAGATATTAAAAGGAAATGCAATAAGCAATTAAGGTGATATTGACTCATTCTTTGAAGGCACAAATAACCAAAATTCACTTAAAAACACCCAGATCTCCTCAATTGTCCTGTATCAACTTAACATATCTTGTTTTTTAGGGCAGTTTTAGGTTCAGAGCAAAACTGAGTGGGAGGTATAGAGTTCCTATATAGTCACACCCTCACACAGGTGCAACCTACCCCACCGTCAGTATCTTGTGATTTGATACATTTGTTACAAATGGGCTACATTTGTTATAATGGATAAACCTACACTGACATGTTAATATCACCCAAATTGCATAGTTTACATAGAGTTCACCCTTGCTGTTGCTAAGTTATATGTGTTTTGATAAGTGTATTATAGCACATGTGGAGCATTAAGGAATAGTTTCCCTGCCCTAAAAATCCTCTGTGCTCCATCCATTCATCTCTTCTTCCCTGCTAACCCTGGCAACCACTGATCTTTTTACCGACTCCATAGTTTTGTCTTTTCCAGAATGTCATATCCTTGGAACCATCAGGAGTGGAAACTTCTCAGATTGGCTTCTTTCACTTAGGAATGTGCACTTACGTTTCCTTCATGTTCCTTCATGCCTTGATAGCCTTTTTCTATTTTTTTTATTGAGGGAAAATATTCATAACACAAAGTTTACAACCTTAACCACTTTAAAGTGTACAGTTCAGTGGTATTAAGCACATTCATAACCATGTGTAACCATCACCACTATCCATACTCTCTTTATCTTGCAAAACAAACTCTATGCACATTAAACAAGAATTCCCATACTTCCTTTCTCACAGCCCCTGGAAAACATCGTTCTACTTTTTGTCTCTAAAGTACTTCGTGTAAGTGAAATCACAAAGTGTTTGTCTTTTTGTGACTGGCTTATTTATCTTACCATAATGTCCTCATGCTTTGTCCATAATAGTGCCGGATTTACTTCCTGTTAACGGGTGAATAATATTCCATTCTATGGGTATACCTCATTTTGCCTATCCATTCATGCATCAGTGAACACCTGAATGGCTTCCACTTTTCAGCTATTGTGAAAAATGCTTCTATGAATGTGGTATTACAAATTTCTCTTCAAGATTCTGCTTTCAATTCTTTTCAGCATGGACCCAGTAGAAATACTGGATCATACAGTAATTCTACTTTTAATTTTGAAGAACCATCATACTGATTTCCACGTAGCTGTACTGGATCATGTTCCCACCAACAGTGTACAAGTGTTCCAGTTTCTTCACAGTCTCACCAATATTTATGTTTTTTTTTTAAATAAATGGTCATTATACTAAGAGGTATAAGGTGGTACCTCACTGTAGTTTTGATTTGCATTTCTCTAATGATTAGTTCTGTTGAGTATATTTTCATGTGCTTATTGGCCATTTGTATATCTTCTTTGGAAAAATGTCTATTCGTGGCCTTCGCTCATTTCTGAGTTAGGTTTTTTGTTGTGGTTGTTATTGAGTTTTAGGAGTTCTCTATACTTTGTGGATTATCAGACATATGATTTTCAAATCTTTCCTCACATTTCTTTGGGTTACCTTTGTTCTCTGTTGATACTACCTTTTGATGACAAATATTTACATTTTCGTCAAGTCCCGTTTCTGTGTTTTCTTTTGCTGCTGTGTCATTGGTGTCATGTCCAGGAAGTGACTGCCAGATTCCAGGTTGTGAAGTTTTGTCCTATTTTTTCTTCAAAGAGTTGCATAGTTACAGGTCTTACATTTAGATGGAGGATCCACTTTGAGTTAATTTTGTGTATGATGTTAGGTATGGATCTAACTTCATTCTTATGCATGTGAATATCCGATTTCCCTAGAACCATTTGTTGAAAAGACTGTCTTTTCTCCAGTGAATGGACTTAATGCCCTTGTCAAAGATGGTTTGACCTAATGTGTGAGGGTTTGTTTCTGGATCCTGTACTCTCTTCCATTGACCTCTGTGTCTGACTTTGTGCCAGTACCACTCTATTTGATTACTGTCGCTTTGTAGTGAGCTTTGAAATCAGGGGTATGATTCCTCTGGCTTTGTCCTTTTTCAGGATTTTTGTGTGTGTGTGTGGTTATTCAAGTTCCCTTAAGATTCCATATGAATTTTAGAATGAGTTTTTTTTAATTTCTGTGAAAAGTCATCAATGTTGATAGCAGCTGTATTAAATATACAGATTGCTTTGGATAGTAATGATACCTTAACAATATTAAAGCTTGAATCCATAAATATGGGGTGTCTTTCCATTTACTTATGTCTTCTTCCATTTCTTTCAACAATGATTTGTAGTTTTCACTGGATAAGTTTTTGACCTCCGTGATTAATTCCTCAGTATTTTACTTTTTTGATGATATTCTAAATGGAATCAGTTTTGTAATTTCCTTTTAGGGTTATTCATTATTAATGTATAGAAATACAACTAATTTTTTATATTGACTTTGTATCCTGCTGTTTTGCTGAATTCACATATTAGTTGTAATGGTTTTGTGTGTAGGTATGGAATTTTTCAGATTTTGTACACATAAGGATTGTGTATACATAACATCTGTGAATGGAGATGATTTTACTTCTTCTTTTTCAACTTGATGCTGCTAAGTCACTTCAGTCATGTCTGACTCTGTGCGACCCCATAGATGGCAGCCCACCAGGCTCCCCCATCTCTGGGATTCTCCAGGCAAGAACACAGCTTTCTTATCCATTCATATACACAATGGAGTATTACTCAGCCGTTAAAAAGAATACATTTGAATCAGTTCTAATGAGATAGATGAAACTGGAGCGTATTATACACCGTGAAGTAAGCCAGAAAGAAAAACACCAATACAGTATACTAACGCATATATATGGAATTTAGAAAGATGGTAACAATAACCCTGTATCTGAGACAGCAAAAGAGACACTGATGTATAGAACAGTTCTTTTGGACTCTGTGGGAGAGGGAGAGGGTGGGATGATTTGGGAGAATGGCATTGAAACATGTATAATATCATATATGAAATGAGTCGCCAGTCCAGGTTCAATGCTCAATACTGGATGCTTGGGGCTGGTGCACTGGGATGACCCAGAGGGATGGTACGGGGAGGGAGGAGGGAGGAGGGTTCAGGATGGGGAACACGTGTATACCTGTGGCGGATTCATGTTGATATATGGCAAAACCAATACAATATTGTAAAGTTAAAAAAAAAACAAAAAACTGGAGTGAGTTGCCATTTCTTTCTCCAATGCATGAAAGTGAAAAGTGAAAGCGAAGTCGCTCTGTCGTGCCCAACTCTTAACGACCCCACGGACTGCAGCCTACCAGGCTCCTCCGTCCATGGGTGTTTCCAGGCAAGAGTACTGGAGTGGGTTACCGTTGCCTTCTCTGTTTTTCAACTTAAATCCCTTTCATTTTTCCTTTTGTCAAGCTGGTAAAGGATCTGCCTGAAATGCAGGATACCCTGGTTTGATTCTTGGGTTGGGAAGATCCCCTGGAGAAGTGACAGACTACCCACACCAGGGCTTCCCTGGTGGCTGAGATGTTAGAGAATCTGCCTGCAATGCAGGAAACATGGGTTCAATCCCTGGCTTGGAAAGATCCCCTGGAGGAGGGCTTGGCAACCCACTCCAGTATTCTTGCCTGGAAAATCCCCGTAGACAGAGGAGCCTGGCGGGCTACAGTCCATGGGGTCACGAAGAGTGGGACACGACTGAGTGACTAAACACAACACATCACCTCCAAATTGATCTATAGATTCAAAATAATTGCAATAACAAATAGGATTTCTTTGTTGGTATCAATAAGTTAACCCTAAAATTATTTGGAAAGGCACAGGAGCTCAAGGAGCCACAAAATTTGAAAATGAGGAAGAAAGTTGGAGGTTTTATCCTATCTGACTTCAGTATTTACCATAAAGCTATAATAATCAAAACAGTCCAATGCTAGCAAAGGTACAGGCCCAGATGAATGATGCAGAAAAGAATCCCAGGGACGGGGAGCCTGGTGGGCTGCTGTCTATGGGGTCGCACAGAGTCGGACACGACTGAAGCGACTTAGCAGCAGCAGCAGCAGCAGCAGAAGAAAACATTGGAGAAAATCTTTGTGACCTTGTGGTTAGGCAGAGTTCTTAGATTCAATACGAAAAGCATGATCGCTAAAAGAAAAAAAGGAATATCCTGGACTTTATCAGTATTAAACTGTATTGTTCATCAAAAGGCACTCTTAAAGAATGAAAACACAAGCCATAGACTTGGAGAAAATATTTGCAAATCACACATCTGACTAAAGTACTTATATCCAAAATATATAAAGAACACTCAAAATCCAACATCAAGAAAAGCCAACAAAGAAAAAGGCCTAAAGATTTGAAGAAATACCAAAGAAGATGCAGGGATGGCAAATAAGCATATACAATGATGCTCCACATCATTACTCATTAGGGAAGTGCAAATTAAAACTGCCACAAAATCCCCTTCATGTCTATGAGAAAGGCTAGAATTAAAAACAATTACCATGCCAGTGTAGGCAAGGACCTCCTAGAAAAGTCACAACGGCAGTGATTTTGAATCAGCACTTGCCTGGGGCTTTGGACCGAAGGAGAAGCTGATTCCAGTGGAACAGGAGTTTGAGGGCCTCTATGGTCTGGTGGAGGTGTGTCTGCATTGGTCAAACTCAGAGGCCTGCAAACGGGAAAGAGTCTGTCAAAGGCCAGAGGGGTGGGGCAGCCATCAGGCACTTGCTTCTACAGGGTCAAGCCGAGATGGACCTCCTCTCCCTCTGTCTGCTTTTTGCTGACTTTGTTGTTCTTTATTATTCTTTTTTATATTCTGCCTGCCTTTGGGCTCGCTATTTTTCTGGACCATGTACTCTCAAGGTGGTTTTTGTAGATACTGTACGAGTGGCTTCTTTTCAGAATAGCTGTCTTATCAGAAATGCTCTAATCTCCATCCGCCTGATAATCCACTTTTCTCAGACTTTCAAGAGTTGGTTGCACTGTCTTCAGGTATGTTGATTGGCTGAGCGAAGTCAGATGCCAAACTCTCTGGAAGCTTTTAGGCTGTTGCCTCGTATTTGGCGTCAGACATTTCACCAGTGTGTCAGATACGCACCGTTTTCCATTCATCTTGAACTGTGTTTGGTCAAAGATCCAAATCTGAAGCACCATGTTTCTTTCCCTTCTCTCTGGAAAATGTTCTGTTTCTCCCATTGCTGCACACATTCTATCCCTGGAGACCTCGTCTGACGCAGCTGGACCTTCCCTCCATCCTGCTCTGTGCTTGAGACATGTCTTGGTTCTTGTCACTCACTCCTTCTCCCTTTGGCTGGTCTGTCCACTGTTGAGCCCTGGTGCTTGAGAGGGACGTCCTACAGCAGGTGGCAGCACCGTCCCAACTTTGAGCCCTGCGATGCCAAGTCTCTGAGACGGGGGTTCACAGCCACTCCCCTGCAGAGCCATGGACAGGTGGGAGGGGAGAGCCTGCAGGCACACACGGGTGGGGCTCCGGGACCCTAGATGAGTCCTGTGTTTGCTTAGAGACCCTCACACAGCTCAGGGGTGATCCAGCCCTCAACCAGGACATGCATTATACAAGCAGCAAACTCTTGTGTAAATAAACAAGAAGTAATAGGGGCTCAAAACACCAACAAGGAAAGGGAAGCCTCAGGGAGCCTTCAGCTGGCCCAGCACACACCTGGATGGGGTATAAAAGGCCCACAGCCTTGAGCCGGGCTCACATACTCACTCACTCACTCACACACACTCACATCCTCACCCTCCTCCAGCCCCACCGCCTCCACCATGGCTTCCTCTGCCCTGTCTGTCTGCTCCAGCGACCTGAGCTACAGCAGCCGGGTCTGCCTGCCCGGGTCCTGTGACTCCCGCACCGGCTCCTCCTGGCAGGTGGACGACTGTCCAGAGAGCTGCTGCGAGCCCCCCTGCTGTGCCCCCAGCTGCTGCGCCCCGGCCCCCCGCCTGTCCCTCCTCTGCGCCCCAGTGAGCTGCGAGTCCCGCCCCTGCTGCCAGCCAGCCTGCAGCAGCACCTGCCTGGCCTCGTCCTGCCAGCAGTCTAGCTGCCAGCTCTCCTGCTGCACCTCCTCCCCCTGCCAGCAGGCCTGCTGTGAGCCTGTCTGCTGCAGGCCCGTCTGCTGCACACCTGTCTACTGCAGGCCCGTCTGCTGCACACCTGTCTGCTGCAGGCCTGTCTGCTGCACACCTCTCTCCTGCAGGCCCGTCTGCTGCACACCTGTCTGCTGCAGGCCCGTCTGCTGCACACCTCTCTGCTGCAGGCCTGTCTGCTACAGGCCTGTCTGCTGTGAGTCCTCCCCCTGCTCATCCTCCTTGTGCTGCCAGCCCAAGCCCTGCTCCTCGGTTAGTTGCAAACCCTCCTCCTCCGTGTCCCTCCTCTGCCGTCCTGTGTGCCGCCCTGCCTGCTGTGTGCCCACCTCCTCCTGCCAGCCCAGCTGCTGTCGCCCGGCCTCCAGCGTGTCCCTGCTCTGCCGGCCTGCGTGCCCCCGCCCTGCTTGCTGCGTCCCAACCTCGGCCCCAGAGCCCTGTTGCTGACCTGGCACATTGCAACTCCTTCCAGGGCCAACACTGGCTTTCACCTGAAATTTCTGTAGCCTTACGCCAGTCTGGGGTCTCCTTCTGCCCCAGAATTTCCTGTGAGCAGCCTGAGCTGGCTCCTGGTTCCCTCCAGGCCCTGAGTGTCAGCCAGCATCCTGTTTTCCATCCTTGTTGGTCATGGATTTTGTCCTGGCCTAGGTGAGGGGTCTGTCTGTTAACAAATAAAGTCATTGTCATGCCCTCTCTGTGCCTTGAGTGCATATCTTTCAAACCCTGGAAAAGACCTTTGTTGTGGAGAGTGGTCTGGGCTGGTTTAGAAACCTGGCCTTGAGTTGCATCCAGGACAGTAACATCATCAGACACGGCTAACCACGCTCTGCTACTCTCTGCCAGGGTGTCCTGAGGCCATAGTTCGACTGCAGCCTCAAGTCCAGTGCAGCTCACCTGTAGACCCCTGCATGAAGTGAGTGATGGGGTGGCAGTGGGGCATATGTTCAGGCCTCAGGCTTGCACACTGGGAACATGGGGCCTCACTAGGGACAAAGAAGACCCTGTTTAGTAAACATCTGCCTTGAATATGTAAAGCTTACTCCAGAAACAGCTTCAGACAGGCTGGTGCCAGCCATTCCCAAGTGCCCTGGACAGGAGTGTGAGTGCTTCCCTCTGTGTTCGAAGGTCTGGATGGTGAGAGCCACATGCGGTGATGTTGGGAGCCTGTGTGAGTCAGGTTCTCCAGAGAAAGAACCCATAAGACATGTGCATGTATGCAGAGACTGATGTTGAGGAGCTGGCTCACACAGTTTGGAGGCGGGCAAGACCCAAATCTGCAGGGTGAGCTTCCTGGGAAGAGTTGGTGTTGCAGCTACAGATGACCAGCTGGTAGAATCTCTTTCTCCTTGGGGGGCCTCAGTCTGTTGTCAACGTCTTCACTGCTTGGGTGTAGCCACCCAAATTTTGTAGGGCAATCTGTTTTACTCAGAGTCCACTGATTTCAGTATTGTTCTCATCTAAGAAGCAACTGTGTCATGACATCCAGCAATGTTTACCCAGACAACTGGATACCGTGGCCTGGTCAGTTGACCCTTGAAACTATCCATCACAGGGACTGACAGCCAAGGGGGATGGGCTATTTGGAAATGGCAGGTGCTCGCTGGGCGATGCCCTCAGGAATTCAAGTATTAAGGCAGCTATCCCTCTGGGGGAATACCAGGAGGAGGGACATACCCTGGCCCTTTAGGACAGTGCTGGGTAGGCACCTGCGGGGCAGTGTGAAGGGCCTTGACTGGGGGCCTTATATGTAATTGTACCTATTATAATATGCATGCATGTGTGCTGAGTTGCTTCAAGCATGTCTGATTCTTTGTGACCTTATGGGCTGTAACCTGCCCGACTCTTCTGTCCATGAGCTTCTCCAGGTGAGAGTACAGGAGTGGGTTTCTATGCCCTCCACCAGGGGCTCTTCCTGACCCCGAGGTCAAATCTGTGTCTTTTGCAGTTCCTGCTGGCAGCAAATACTTTACTGCTGAGTCAAAGGGGAAGCCCAACTGTTAAAATAGCCACATTTAAAAGTGAAAAAAGACAGGTAGAGTTTATTTAATTACATTTTATTAACCCAATATATGCCAAATGTTTAAAGAGACGGGAATACCAGACCACCCTACCTGTGTCCTGAGAAACATGTATGTGGGTCAAGAGCCATGATTAGAACTCGATATGTAACAGTGGACTGGTTCCAAATTGGGAAAGGAGTATCAAGGCTGTATATTGTCATCCTGCTTATTTAGCTTATATGCAGAGTACATCATGCAAAATGCCAGGCGGGAAGAAGTACAAGCTGGAATCAAGATGGCTAGGAGAAATATCAACAAGCTCAGTGATGCAGATGATACCACCTTTATGGCAGAAAGTGAAGAGAAACTAAAGAGCCTCTTGATGAGGGTGAAAGAGGAGAGTGATAAAGCTGACATGAAACTCAGCATTCAAAAAACTAAGATCATGGCATCTGGTCCCATCATTTCATGGGAAATAGATGGGGAAACAATGGAAACAGTGACAGACTTTATTTCTGGGGGCTCCAAAATCACTGCAGATGGTGACTGCAGCCATGAAATTAAAAGATGCTTGCTCCTTAGAAGAAAGGCTATGACCAACCTAGACAGCATATTAAGAAGCAGAGACATTACTTCGCCAACAAAGGTCTGTCCAGTCAAAGCTGTCGTTTTTCCAGTGGTCATGTATGGATGTGAGAGTTGGACTATAAAGAAGGCTGAGCACCAAAGAATTGATGCTTTTGAACTGTGGTGTTGGAAAAGACTCTTGAGAGTCCCTTGGACAGCAAAGAGATCAAGACTATTCATTGGAAGGACTGATGCTAAAGCTGAAGATCCAATACTTTGGCCACCTGATGGGAAGAGCTGACTCATTAGAAAAGACTCTAATGTTGGGAAAGATAGACGGCAAATGGAATAGAGAGAGGCAGAGGGTGAGATGCTTAGATAGCATCATCGACTCAGTGGGTATGAATTTGAGAAAACTCTAGGAGACAGTGGAGGACAGAGGAGCCTAGCGTGCTGCAGTCCATAGGGTCACAAAGAAATGGACTTAACTTAGCGACTGAACAATAACAACAATCCAAAATCTTAGCGTTTCAATACACTTGATATTAATAAAGTATCAGAACCTCACCAGGGTCACTGCCTGGTAAGGATCAGACATTGTATGTACCAACAGAACCCTAAAGTCTAAACTCTGTTTAGACTTTTCTTCCTTTTCTTCTAACCTCAGTTCACTTCAGTTCAGTTCAGTCGGTCAGTCCTGTCCAACTCTTTGCGACCCCATGAATCGCAGCACACCAGGCCTTCCTGTCCATCACCAGTTCCAGGAGTTCACTCAAACTCATGTCCATTGAGTTGGTGATGCCATCCAGCCATCTCATTCTCTGTTGTCCCCTTCTCCTCCTGCCCCCAATCCCTCCCAGCATCAGAGTCTTTTCCAATGAGTCAACTCTTCACACGAGGTGGCCAAAGTATTAGAGTTTCAACTTTGGCATCAGTCCTTCCAAAGAACACCCAGGACTGATCTTTAGAATGGATTGGTTGGATCTCCTTGCAGTCCAAGGGACTCTCAAGAGTCTTCTCCAACACCACGGTTCAAAAGCATCAATTCTTTGCACTGACACCTGCCTAATTCCCCATGTGCTCCTGTATGCTACATCACTTGGGCGGTTTGTCTTCTTTGTTTCTGTTTTTGTGTTTAAGACTTTTTTAACATGGGCCATTTTAAAGTCTTTATTGAATTTGTTACCACATTGCTTCTTTTTTGTGTTTCAGTTTTTCTGGCTGAGGGCTGGGCACCTTGGCACCCTGACCAGGGACTGAACCCACACCCCATGCACTGGAAGGTGGATCCTTAACCACTGGACCTCCAGGGGAGTCCCATCGTTTGTCTTGTTTCTTTAAATGTTTCTCCAAGAAAGAAACATGAGTAGAGTGTTTTCCAAGCTCTTGCTTATGTGAAAATACACTGCTGTTCTCTTTACTTGAGAAAGATATAAGGGGCTTCCCAGGTGGCACTATTGGTAAAGACTTGGCCTGCCAGTGCAGGAGAAACATGTAATAATTTGAAAAAAGAAAAAAATCAGTCTTGGTCCCCAGTGTTCCCCCAGAGCTCTGTGTCTTTCACTGTTTGGTGAGAGAGGTACGGGGTCTGACTGGTCAGGGTTCATTTCCAGACTGTCGGCCGTTTCTTCCTGCCTGGAGATGGAGCTGCCCTTCATTCAGTTCTGCCAATGTATGACTAGGGTGGGCTCTAAAACTCCAATGCTCTTGAATTCATGAGGCCCTTCCAGTCCAAACACACGCACCTTGGTGCGCTCAGCTCAGAATGGTTCATGTTCAGTCCTGTCTTTACTGTTCTTTCCTAGCTCTTCCTTCTTCCTTGTTAGCAACTATGTGATCACGTTTGTTGTCAGTGAAACACATGGTCTGTTTATTACATTTTCTCTCATCATATTTGGGGATTTATGCTTTACCTCTGTTGGAGTAAGAAGTGGCACCTCACTCCAGTATTCTTGCCTGGAGAATGCCATGGACAGAGGAACCTGGCGGGCTACTGTCCATGGGGTCACAAAGAGACGGACACGACTGAGCCCCTGAGCAAGCATGCATACTTTACCTCTGTAGTTTGGAGGAACTAGCAGTGTGCTGAAAACCACAGAGTTGATTTTCTGTGGTGTTAATTTTGCTGTTTCCCGCCTCTGTTGTAAATTTTCAGCTCAGCTGCCTGGTGCTAAATTTCCTTGGACACATGCTTCCTTCTGCGTGTAGCACTGAAGTTGGCCTGGGGGAAGGCCTGTGTAAGAGCCTCAATCCTATATACAGATGGCTGGCATCCAGTCCCAGTCCTGATGATGAAAGGTTGTTGCTGAACGAAAAGACGCCAGGATTCTTGGCCTCCAGAGGAGAAGAATTCAATCCAGGGCCAGAGACGAGGCTTAATCGCTCAGAGCTTTGCATAATAAAGTTTTATTAAAGTATAAAGGAGATAGAGAAAGTTTCTGACATAGGCATCAGAAGGGGGCAGAAAAAGTACCCCCCTGCTAGTCTTCAGCTGGATGTTATATAGTCACTAGCAGTCTGTTAATGAAAGAAAGGAATGTCTTTAAACTTAGAATGGCACCAGGCCCCTCATCCATAAGATGCATTTTGGGATAATCTTGGCACCAGATGATTCATCCCGGGCCATAAAACGATTGACTTAAATCTTGCAGAAGGGCAGATTACCATACAAATAGTTTCATTTACATAGATTAGGGGAACAATATCTGAGTATAACATACTGGTTTGTCAAGTAGGTTCTGAGCCATTAGGCAGAACCGACTTGAAGACAGAGTCTGGGGTAAATGCACAGCACATTAACATAGCTTAAGACAAACATTTCCATAAGAAAAATGCATTGGTTAACTCTAGGTTTGAGAATAGTTAACTTCAGGTGAAACCAGGTGTCATTATGGCAACACAGTATTTTAAGAGAAACCTCCTTTTAAATTTGTATAGAGAAGGAAAAAATATCACTAGTTTGTTTCCTTCTGCTGCTTAAGAGAGATAAAAATGTCTGACGCTTGCAGCCTATTTCCTCCATTTGGAGACCCCTGGCCTTCCTGCCTGTTACCGGCTCAATACTTTGGGCTGTGTGACCTGGAGATGGCTGCTTAACGTCTCTGTGCCTGGGCTTCCTCATCTATTTACAGAAACTTCCTTACTGAGGAAACTGCTTTCCTTCCTTCCTTCACTCAGCATTGTTCCTGTTTTTCAGTTGCTCAGTCGTGTCCCATTCTTCGTGACCCCATGGACTACAGCACAACAGGCTTCCCTGTCCTTCACCATCTCCCAGAGCTTGCTCAGACTCATGTCCATTGAATCAATGTTGCCATCTAACCAACTTGTCTGCTGTTGTCCCCTTCTCCTCCTGCTTTAATCTTGCTCAGCATCAGGATCTTTTCTAATGAGTCAGCTCTTTGAATCAGTGGCCAAACGATTGGAGCTTCAGCTTCAGCATCAGTCCTTCCAGTGAATATTCAGGGTTGATTTCCTTTAGGATCTTACCTCAGATATTTTCTGTATCTTTTCTGGAGCCAAACAAAGGAGAAATGGGAAAACATCCTGCAACATGGGATATTTACGCTCACGGGTTTAATGAGTGAAAACAATTGTGGAAACTATGCCAGCACTAATGAGGGGCTCCTGCCGCCAGCTCTCAACCCCAACAAGGAAGGGAGGGCCTGGGAGTCTCCTATGGGGACAACACAAGCCAGGGGCCAGGTATAAAAGCCCTGCATTCCAAGCACCTCACACACACAGCTCTACACTCACACACACTCAAACCCTCCTCCAGCCCCACCGTCTCCACCATGGCAGCCTCCACCCTGTCCGTCTGCTCCAGCGACCTGATGTATGACTGTCCAGAGAGCTGCTGCGAGCCCCCCTGCTGTGCCCCCAGCTGCTGTGCCCCGGCCCCCCGCCTGACCCTCCTCTGCGCCCCAGTGAGCTGCGAGTCCAGCCCCTGCTGCCAGCCAGCCTGCAGCAGCTCCTCCCCCTGCCAGCAGGCCTGCTGTGAGCCCGTCTGCTGCAGGCCTGTCTGCTGCACACCTGTCTGCTGCAGGCCCGTCTGCTGCAGGCCTGTCTGCTGCACCCCTGTCTGCTGCACACCTGTCTGCTGCAGGCCCGTCTGCTCCAAGCCTGTCTGCTGCAGGCCCGTGTGCTGTGAGGCCTCCCCTTGCTCAGCCCCCTCATCCTGCTGCAGACCTTCCTCCTCTGTGTCCCTTCTCTGCCGCCCTGTGTGCCGCCCCGCCTGCCACGTGCCCATTTCCTCCTGCCAGCCAAGCTGCTGCCGCCCGGCCTCCTCTGTGTCCCTCCTCTGCCAGCCTACATGCTCCCGCCCAGCCTGCTGTGTCCCCGTCTCAGCCCTAGAACCCTGCTGCTGACCTGGCACATCACTTGTGGGCCAGCCAGCCTCAGGTCCCACCTGTGACTCAGTCCTCCCAGCCTCCCTCTGTCCTGACGTGAGCTGGGTAGCTGCCCTCACTCAGGACAGGTTCCCCAATGTCTCCACTGTCCTGACTGACTGACCTCTCACTCCTGCCCCAGGAACCCCAACCTCACAGCTCCCAGGGCTCCTGCCTCCCAGGAATCGCCTCCAGCTGTCTCTGGGTCATTGTCCCCCTACCCCTCCAGGTCCTCTGTCTGGGTCACTTGGCCTCGACTTCCAACCTTGGGTGCACCCCCTTGGGCACTGGGATAAATAAACTCAGTTCATCATCTGATCTGATCCGTTCATCTCACCTTCACTGAGGGTAAACCCAGGGTTTTGACCAGACACTGGTCTTCTCCAGCTACAAGTATTTCTAGGGGGTGAGTGACAAGCCACTGGAAGGGCAGTGGCCTGACTCCTCTGGGCAGGAACACTGGGTGGGGCTCCTGCCCTCGCTGGGAAGGACCAAGTTGCTCAGGTCCTGTGGTCCTGGGAGGTGAACATGGGGGGAGTGGAGGTACCTGTCCAGCCCAGATGCACTTGCTGTGACGTCAGCGTCTTTCCCAACCCCTGCCTTGCCCCAACCACCACTGTGAGCATTTTGTCCCACTGTGCCCTCAGGCACACACTCCTGAGAGGTGGCTTCTGGAGATCCCTTCTAGGGGAAGATAAGCACAGGGGCCACAAGTGTTCCCTTGGTGCCGGAGTGGCCAGAGGCCAAGTGACCCAAACTGTTCACATGGATGTTACTAAATTAGGTGTTAAACTTGAGGACCATGAAGGCTTTCTGTTTTAGTGTAATACTTGCTTGAAATTTCACTCATACTTTCACATGGGCAAAGACTTGCTAAAAGATTATATTCTATATTTTACATATCTGCTTAGCATGCAGATTTAATCATTTTCAGTTCTTTACCTTTTTGTGATATCAGGCTAGAAATTGTCGTTCAGTCGTTAAGTTGTGTCCGACTCTTTGTGACTCCATGGACTGCAGCATGCCAGGCTTCCCTGTCCTTCACTCTTTCCCAGAGTTTGCTCAAAGTCATGTCTGTTGAGTTGGTGATGCCATCCAACCATCTCATTCTCTGTCACCCCCTTCTCCTTTTGCCCTCATTCTTTCCCATCACCAGGGTCTTTTTCCAGTGAGTCAGCTCTTCGCATCAGGTGGCCAAAGTATTGGCGCTTCAGCTTCAGCATCAGTCCTTCCTGTGAATATTCAGGGCTTATTTCCTTTACGATTGACTGGTTTGATCTCCTCGCTGTCCAAGGAACTCTCAAGAGTCTTCTCCAGCACCACAATTTGAAAGCATCAAGTCTTTGGCACTCAGCCTTCTTTATTTTTAGGCTAGAAATGAACAGACTCTAAGTTGCATTAACAAACAGTCAAGTATGTATGGTCTCTCTGTGGTTCAAGCTGGAAAGTGATGCTCAGCTGGGGTTGCTGGTGTTTGGAGATGGTGATCATGCGGGTTGTGAGAGGTTTTTAAAATTGTGGAAAAACACATGTAAAGTGGCATTTCCCTTCTAGCCCTTTTTAAGTGTGTGGTTCAGTGGCAGTAAGGACAGTCACTGTTGTGCAGTGATCACCACTGCCCACCTCCAGAACCTTTTTCATCCTCCCCAAAATGGACCTCTACAGACACTGAATAATAGCTCCCCAACACCCCCCAGCCCCTGGTACCCACTCCACTTTCTGTCTCTGACTCTGACCCCTTCAGCGGTCTCATATGAGTGCATTGTACACTAGCTGTCCTTCTGTGACTGGCTTACATCACCCAGCGTAATGTCCTCAAGGTTTATCCACATTGATGTCAGAACTTCCTTTTTAAGGTTGAATAATATCTCCTTGCATGAATGCACATCTTACTAATCTGTTTCCTCATTGATGGACACTGGTTGCTGTCACATTTTAACTATTGAGAGTAATGCAGGTAAGAACAGGGGTGTACAATTGGCTCTTCTGGACACTGCTCTCAGTCCTTTGGGGTGTCTGCCAAAAGTGGAATTGCTAAGTCAGATGGTAATTCCACATAAATTTTTTGAGGAGTCTCCTTATTGTTTTATTTTTTAATTTCTTAATTGGACAGCATATACACTGAGAAATCCACAGTTCAAAAAGGCACATGTACCCCAACGTTCCTTTCTGTTTTTTATTAGTATTACCACTACTCCATTTTCCATCCCCACCAACAGTGCACAGGGCCTCCAATTTCCCCACATCCTCGCCAACACGCAGTTTTCTGTTTCACCGACAGTAGCTGTCCTCAGGGACTCCAGCGGTTGGTTTGGTTTTATCACAGACTCTGGTTACTGCCTCAGGCACTACAGTCTGGAGCCCCCGCTCTCACCTGCCCCCACCTGCTCCCCTCCCCTGCCCCTTCACCAGTCCGGCTCCCTTCCCTGCTCCGCCCCCTCACCTGCTCCGCCCCCGCCACCCCTCACCTGCCCCGCAGCTTCACTTGCCCCTCACCTGCCACTTCACCCACCCTGGCCCTTCGCTTGCCCGCCCCCAACCCCTCACCTGCCCTGCCCCTTCATCCGCCACGCCCCCTCACCTGCCCCGCCCCTCACCTGCCCCGCCCCACCCCCGCCCCCTCTCTTGCAGAAGAACGAGTACCTGCTGGCGGTGGTGGCGGAGGAGCGGGACTCGCTGCTGCTGGGCCTGCGCTACTCGCCCACCCAGCTGCACTTCCTCTTCCTCAGCGAGGACGGGGTAGGCGCCTGGCAGACCCGCGTGTCCTTCCGCAGCCCGGCTCTGGTGGACGGCCAGTGGCACGTGCTGGTCTTGGCCGTGTCCGAGGGCTCCTTTTCGCTCACTACGGACTGCGGCCCCGCCGTGGACATGTAGGTACTGCGACACCCTGAGAGGGTCGCGTGGGGCTGTGTGCTGCCTGGCAAGGTGGATCCACACAGCCAGCCAGTACATGTGGCCGCCCCAGGACAGCTCACAGTGCACTCGTGGACCCGGGCCTAGGGCCTGAGCCCTGGCGGATGCGGTCAGGCTGGAGGAGGAGCGCCAGGCTCAGCTGATGGACCTGGAGCTGCCCCTCTAGAAAAGCGGCGGGTGGGGGCGCACGGGTGGGAAGGGAGCCGAAGCCTGCCCGCGTCCTCGCTGTGTGGATTGGACTTGACCGAGTAAAAGCACTGCTAAAGAGTCGGTCGCATCGCTTAAAGGCCCAGGGAGGGTCAGGGTGAACTCTGGCACCAGGGGCCCAAAAGGAGCTGCCCCGGATCCAGCCCAGGGCTTTCCTTCCCCTATATGTATGTATTTATTTTTGGCTCTGTCTGGTTTCAGTTGCCCCAGCAGGTGGGATCTTTCCTCCTGGTGCAGGGCCTTCTTGTCTAGTTGTGTCCCCTAGCTCCAGAGTTCTGGGGCTCCGTAGTTGTGTTGCACAGGCTTAGTTGCCCCACAGGACTTGGGATCTTAGTTCTCAGACCAGGGATCAAACCCATGTCCCCTGCATTGAAAAGCAGGTTCTTAACCACTGGACCGCCAGGGAAGTCCTGAGGTGCAAGTCTTGCTTTGTGACTTTCAACCCATCATTTAACCTCTCTGACTCAGTTTCCTTTTCTGGGGTGAGGGAATAAATAGTCAGCAAAACTCGCAATTAAAGGTACAGAACAATCTTCATAGCTTTGACACAACCCCCGGCATGCTCCAGACTAGAAATTGTTCGGTCCTAACTCCGGCCACATCTTCCTACACCCCCTGGGTCACCAACAAGGTGAACCCCCTCTAACTCTGACACCATTTGTCCCTTCGCCCTGGGCTCAGAGGAGGAGGGCAGGCTGGGGACCTCGTGTGGACAGAAGTCACTGGAGGCCTCTGTGAGATGAAGAGGGGCCACTGAGCACTTCTGCAGCACATGCTTTTGTAGAAGACCCTGTCCTGAGGCAAAGCATGTCCCCCAAATTCACATCTGCCCGAACCAGGAATGGGGCATCATTTGGACGCAGCATCCCTACTGGGATAACTGAGCTCAGTTGGGGTCATGCTGGAGGAGGGCGGCCCTGAGTCAGTGATTGGTGACCCGAGGAAAAGAGGAGCAGAGGAGAGGCCACACGATTTGGTCAGAAGCCAGGAGCTCCGGGAGCTGAAAGAGGCTCCCCTCAAGTCTTCAGAGGGGACACACCCAGATGACACCCTGATCTCAACTTCTGGCCTCCAGCACCATGAGGGAACACACTTCTGTTATTTAAGGCACCCAGTTGGTGGAGCTGGTCACAGCTGCCCCTAGACACTGGTACAGCCTCACGGTGCTGCCCGCTGTCCTTTCTGCATAAGTGGGCTTCGAGTCTGCTCTCCCATGGCCCTAAAACCACCCTCCAATGTTTTCAGAATGGCTGACATGCCCTTCCCAGCCACCCTATCTGTGCGAGGAGCCCGGTTCTTCATCGGCAGTCGGAGGAGGACCAAAGGCCGATTCACGGTAAGGATGGAGGCACTGCCCACCAGGCCTTCCCAACACCAGTGCTCCTGGGGGCTGTCACCACTGGCCTGGCACCCCGATGCTCTAATTAAACAGTTGTGTGTGCCAAATGGGAATGGGGAGCATAAGGGGTCAGAGGGGACCCCTGCTAGCCAGGCACACTCCCCTACAGGCCCTTTGCACCTGCTGTGCCCTCCTCCTGGAGTGTGAGTCCCCAGTCCTGCCATGGTGCACTCCAGTGACCTTGGGGCCTTGCCTTGTGCCCTTGTACCATGAAGGCCTTGCTCACCCCTGAGAAGATGCCCCCACACCCAGCCCTCTCATCCCCTCTCCAGATGGTCTTTGTAGCCATGACCTCCTTCAGACCAGTTATGTGTCTGGTCATTGCCTGCCTGTCTCCCTCTTAGAGTGTTGGTGGGGGGCCTTGCTCACTGAGGATATGGGCTTTTGTTTCTTGCTGTGTCCAGTGTTGAGAACCATGCCTTGTGCATAAGAGGTGAGATCTGAATATTTACCAATGGGATGCTTGAATGGATGGATGGATGGATGGACAGCTAAATGGATGGACAGAGTAATAGAAAGATGGATGGTGGATGGACAGATGGGAGGACAGCTAGGTGAACAGATAGATAAATGGATGTATAGATGGATGGATGGATGGATGAATGGGCATTTGGGTGGGTGGATGGATGAATGGATGACTGGACAAAGAGATGCATGGATGAACAGAGAGATGAATAGATGGACGGGCAGATAAGTGGACAGATGGATGGACAAGTGGACATACAGACAAATGACCAATGCACCCAGTCATTCTAGGTCAGTCCACAGGAAGAACCTGTTCTGTGGTGTAATCACCTTAGAACTGTGCACAGCTCTCAACCCCTGCTCCCAGTGCCCCCTAACCTACAGGCAGACTCCTCTCTCTTGGCCACCCCTCCCTCAGGGTCTGGGTAGGCTGAGCCCAGGGGTCATCAGGCCCTCCAACAGCACAGGTCTGAGTGCCCTGCCCCTCCCTTTGCAGGGCCTGGTGAGGCAGCTGGTTCTGCTGCCCGGCTCGGATGCCACCCCGAGGCTCTGTCCCTGCGTGAATCCTGAGCTCGCTGTGCTGTCCATCCCCGCTATCCTACATGGCCTCACAGGGAAGCCGGAAGACAACGAGGTGCTAAAATACCCCTATGGTTAGTAGGCCAAAGCTACCCCTCTCCACACTGACAGAAGACCCTGAGAGCCTGGTCACCCCCAGGTTCCCCAGGCACAAGACAGGAGGGTGCTTATCATGTGGACGAATGGATAGCTGGGGCCTGATGCAGATGACCCCCTCCCTGGGGAGGCAGACAACGCTCTCAGATCCACCTGCTTAGGCCCCCCCAGACAGTGCCCCTCGATGGACCGCTCATCCTGCCTGGGACCCAGGGCTGAGCTGACACGAATTCCTTCTCTTGACTCCCACCTGCCACCTGCCATGCTCCCAGAGCAGCATCTGGGGCCCGTTCTCCCCTTCCCTCTCCAACAGACACCAAACCTCAACCCTCCAGTGGGGACCCCGATCTTCATGAGGTTCGGTTCTATTTTCTGGGACCCCTCAGCCTAGAAGGTCCCCAGCACTGGCATCTTTCATTTGTGTTTGCACCTCCCCAATGTAAAGTCAGTGTTGACTTTATTTAAGCTATACCCTCTGCCATGGAGAATCCAAAACTCTCTCCCCCACAACCCCAACTCCTACTGGGGAGGTGGGGAGACCCCTGACTCCTTCCAGAGCCTCACGGCCCTTGCTTCACAAGTCAGGGAAGCCCCTTGAGCAAGTCGGCCGTTAGAGCCAGTCCTGGGCCAGCATCCCCAAATTCCCAGAGTCTCATGACCTCTGGGGTGTTTTCTGGGCCTTGAGCAAGTGTCTGACTCCCAAGGCCTCTGCCGGGCACTTGGCGAGGTTGAGGATGCTCTGTTTCACCGCCTGGCCACTGGGGTCTCAGCTCGGGAGTCACTGTATGGAGGCCACGTGGCATCATTAGGACAGGGCTGGACCTGGATGAAGCCGCGATGACCAGGAATGAGGGGGTCAAGGTGCCTGAGAACCAAGCAGACAGAAGTTAGCTGAACCTGTGCCAGTGAGTCTCAGATGGAGGAGAGAGAAAGGCAGCATGATTACTGAGGGTTCTCAGAGGAGCTAGGGTCTGGGGAAGAACTTGGTGGGCAGGTGGCTGGACTTCCGGGGCATGTCCAGGTCCTGTGCACAGATGCTGAGGGCAAGTCCTGGGCTTTCGGGTCTCCCTGCCTCCCAGAGGCCTCGTTACGACCTGAGTGGTTCCTGGAAGGAGTACAGGGGTCAGGGGTCACCTGACACCCTTGCCTCCGCCTCCCTCTGGGGAGCACATACCCACAGGACATTTGTCACCCCCATCAGAAACCAACATGAAGGTGACGCTGGGACCCCGGCCTCCGTGCACCAAAGCGGAGGATGCCCAGTTCTGGTTCGACGCCAGCCGCAAGGGGCTATACCTGTGCGTGGGCAGCGAGTGGGTCTCCGTGTTAGCAGGTGAGACATGCAGGTCTCCAGGGGCCTAGGGGGTCTTCTCAGAGCCAGTGTTATGTAGGAATAGGGAACGAACCTCACAGAGCAGCGAGCTTGAGTGTTTCACCTGGAAACACGCACCCTCCTGGGCCTGACTCGTGGGCTGGCAGGCTCTCATCCATCTTCCCAACTAGGGTAGACCATGGGCCTCCTCCAGGGTGCTCCATCCACTGTCCTCACCCTCTCCTCCCTCTCTGGTCAGATGGGATGTGATGGTGCCTGGAGCCCAAGAGTGGGGCTGTTGGCAGGGAGGTAAGGAGAGGAGCCATCTGAGGGTGGAGGTCCCTGGGAAATAGGAACTGACTGCAGGGGGCCTTCCAGGAGCCATGGCCTCCACTCTCTAGTTCACATTCGGGCACAGCTTTTTGTGGAAGTCTGGAGCCTTGTGAAGTGTCTAGTAAGGACCTGACACTTCCATCCAGCAAGTGTCCCTGGGGGCTCTGCAGGCCCCAAAGCCCATTCAGGGACCAGAATCTCCTTTGCTGGGCCTCCAGGTGAGGGTGGTACAGGACTTAGGGACACTCGCCTGACCTCATGCTAAGGGTCATGGCCCAGGGCCCTGGGGTCACTCCCAGATGTCGTCCATCAGGGCTTCTGTTCTGGGAAGCCTTAACCAGTCTCCATGTCTCTATCACAAGCCAAAGAAAAGCTGGATTACGTGGAGGAGCATCAGAGACTATTCACGAACTCAGAGACGCTGGGCATCGAGGTCTTTGTCATCCCTGAGGCTGGGCTCTTTGTAGCAACCGCCAACCGGAAAACCACATCCGCCATCTACAAGTGGACTGATGGCAAGTTTGCTTCGTACCAGGACATCCCCACGCACCAGGCCCAGTCCTGGAGACACTTCACGATCGGGAAAAAGGCAAGTTCACGTGTGCGACTGTGTCAGTTTTATCTTGGAAAAACCCACAAAGTCCGAGGATTGGGGCTCCTTAGGTAGATTTTGGGCTTCCCTGGTGGCTCAGATGTTAAAGAATCTGCCTGCAATGTGGGAGACCTGGGTTCAGTCCCTGGGTTGGGAAGATCTCCTGGAGAAGGGAATGGCAACCCACTCCAGTATCCTTGCCTGGAGAATTCCATGGACAGAGGAACCTGGTGGCTACAGTCCATGGGGGTCTCAAAGAGTTGGACATGACTGAGTGACTTTCGCTTTATGTAGATTTTATGGGAAAAAGCATTTCTACTGGTTTTAGAGCCTCATACAGGTTCTAAATGGCTTTTGAATCAGACACACCTGCATCTCTTGGTCTGGAATGTGACTGAAAAAATCTGTTCCATATCCTACAAAATGGACACAAGACCGCTGCTGAGACATTTCCCACTCCATGCAGACCTGCCACTGCCTCCTCAAAGCTCTGAGATAATCTAACCTAAGTTCAGTTCAGTTCAGCCGCTCAGTCGTGTCTGATTCTTTGCTACCCCATGGACTGCAGCACACCAAGCTTCTCTGTCCATCACCAACTCCCGGAGCTTGCTCAAACTCATGTCCATCCAGTCAGTGATGCCATCCAACTGTCTCATCCTCTGTCGTCCCCTTCTCCTCATGCCTTCAATCTTTCCTAGAATCAGGGCCTTTTCCAAGGAGTCAGTCCTTTGCTTCAGATGGCCACAGTGTTGGAGCTTCAGATTCAGCATCAGTCCTTCCAATGAATATTCGGGACTGATTTCCTTTAGGATTGACTGGTTTGATCTCCTTGCAGTCCAAGGGACTCTCAAGAGTCTTCTCCAACACCACAGTTTAAAAGCATCAATTCTTTGGTGCTCAGCTTTCTTTATCTGACCTAAACGGGAGTGGAAATGGGGCTCCATCCTGGCCTCCCTTTATTGGCCCCATAAACATGGGGGACACATGCTGTCCTGATGGAGGGGACAGGTGAGATGGTGAGGGCTGGACCTGAGGCCTTGGATGGGAGAGCCTGGCAGGCAGCCCCCTTCCTTTCACCAGGACTGTGTTGAGCAGTAGCCCAAGGGTGGGACTGAGAGGGTGGCCCCCTTGAGATAGGCATTTCCTTCCCAGCTCCTTCTAGTCCTCCACTCCAGATGGCAGGATCCCTGGGCCCCTCCCAAGCCTGCTCTCAAGTCAGTCACCAATGTGCCCAGTTCCAGCCCTGCACACCCCACCCCCAAGGCCCATGCAGTGAGGACAAATCCCTGTTTCTGGTCCCTGCTGACTGTCAGGGTCCTGAACTCCAGGGCAGCCTGGTGAAGGAGTGACTAGCTCTCTGGTCTTATGGTTGATGACATTTTAAAGATTTTTACTTTTTCCTAATAAAAAATAACTTTATATCAAAAATTTGGGAAATTCAGAAAAATAAGAAAAATCTGTCAGGTCCCCTAAGCAGACAGAGGGTCCCTGGGGCTGCTTCAGCCACAGCAAGTGAGCCCCTCACCCTAGGCTTCCGGCTTCTGTCACATCACATGACCCGCCACCTGGGCCTCTGGGTTGTGTCACATGCAGGGCGTTGCCACATGGTCCTCAAGTGTGTGATACACACGTGCTTCTTGACGGACAACAGGGTGATAAGATCTCTCCTCCTTGTCTGAGTGATGAACGTTGCTGTGCATAAGGCTTTCCCTGGGATTGGGAGATAGAAACAGAGCTAATAGGCTGGTAGACACAGGCCTGGCTACAGGTCTTAGAGTAATTAAGATCTGGAGTCAGTGCCACATCCTGGGGCCTGCCCAGGGTGCCAGTCCTGGGCTCAACCTCTGTCCTGAGGCTCAGCCTCTGTCCTGGGGTTCAGCCTGTGTCCTGGGGCTCATCCTCTGTCCCGGGGCTTGGCCTCTGTCCCCAGGTTCAGCCTGTGTCCTGGGTTCATCCTCTGTCCCAGGGCTCGGCCTCTGTCCCGGGGCTCAGCCTCTGTCCTGGGGCTCATCTTCTGTCCTGGGGCTCGGCCTCTGTCCCGAGGCTTGGACTCTACCCCGGGGTTAAGCCTCTGTCCCGGGACTCGGCCTCTACCCCGGGGTTCAGCCTCTGTCCCAGGGCTCAGCCTCTGTCCTGGGGCTCATCTTCTGTCCTGGGGATCAGCCTCTGTCCCGGGGCTCGGCCTCTGTCCTGGGGATCAGCCTCTGTCCCGGGGCTCGGCCTCTGTCCTGGGGCTTGGCCCCTACCCCGAGGTTCAGTCTGTGTCCCGGAGCTCAGCCTCTGTCCCGGGGTTCAGCCTGTGTCCTGGGGTTCAGTCTGTGTCCCAGGGCTCATCCTCTGTCCCAGGGCTCGGCCCCTACCCCAGGGTTCAGTCTGTGTCCCAGAGCTCAGCCTCTGTCCCGGGGTTCAGCCTCTGTCCTAGGGCTCAGCCTCTGTCCTGGGGCTCAGCCTCTGTCCCAGAGCTCGGCCTCTGTCCCAGAGCTTGGCCTCTGTTCTATGGCTCGGCCTCTGTCCCAGGGTTCAGCCTGTGTCCTGGGGTTCAGTCTGTGTCCCGGGGCTCGGCCTCTGTCCCAGGGCTTGGCCTCTAGCCCGGGGTTCAGTCTGTGTCCCGGAGCTCGGCCTGTGTCCCAGAGCTTGGCCTCTGTCCCCGGGTTCGGCCTCTGTCCCGGGCTCATCCTCTGTCCCGGGGCTCAGTCTGTGTCCCAGGGCTGACATTGAGAAACCCAGAGCGCCGGGCCCTCACTCGGATGATGAGAACCCTGTTCTGGTCCTCTCCCCAGATCTTCCTGGCTGTGGCTAATTTTGAGCCGAATGAGAAGGGTCAGGAGTTCTCGGTCATTTACAAGTGGAGCCAGAGAAGGCTGAGGTTCACGCCATACCAGAGGGTCCCCACCCACAGTGCCCGGGACTGGGAGGCCTTCGAGGTGGCCGGCGAGCACTTCCTGGCCGTGGCCAACCACCGGGAAGGTAGGGGCCATGGCCTTGACTCTGGGCTGGGGCGTGATCGCCTGCAGCGTTCAGTGTATTTCATTAGAAATGTATAATAAACCTCACCTGGCCTGCATCCTCAGGCTCTGCTGTATGACAGTGGCGTCTGAAGGTGGACACACCTGAGCACCCTCTCACCTGTTCAGGTGGGAGGGGTCCCTGCCCCCATCCATTCTGGGCACAAACTCTGTGAGATGCAATGCGTACATGGGGATAGGCCTAGGAGGGGCTGGGAAACCTGGCTTCTGGGCCAGGTGACTGCCCCGAGTGACTGCCCCGAGTGACCACAGCAAGCCCTTTCGGGTGCTATAACTCAAAGGGGACTGGACCCTGGGGGCAGCTGGCCCTGCAAAGTGTCTCCAGCCTCTGCAGGTTCCAAGGCTCAGAGTTTGCCTGAGTCTACAACCTGCCAGGGAGCTCTGTGGGGGGTAGGGAGGAGACCCCACCACCACTCATGGGTAGAGGGACCCCAGGAGCCTGCTACCAGGTACCTCCAAGGACAGTAAGTGTTCCAGGAGAGGCTGGCCCAGTGGGTTGTGTGTCAGGGAGTGGGAGGCCCTAAGGAGCACAATGTGGGGAGAGGGCTTCCAGCCTGCACAGGTCTGATCTCTGGTGGGAGGGAGCATGAAGTTTGGGAAGGCAGGCAGAGTGAAGGGTGAGGCTGCAGAGGGGGTGGGGAGTCCCACCTCCAACACAATAGATGATCACAGGGATCTGGAGTCCCCCAAAGGCTGGGCCACTGAGGGTTCTCATGGGGTACAGAGGCAGGAAGGCTATGTGATGGGTAACCCATGTCTGGGGACCCGGGAAGAGTGCAGGAGATCAGGGTCCAGCTGGACTGGACTGGCTGCAGGACCTGGGGCAGGGTCCCGGGGAGCCTGGTCCCAGGGCGCTGGCGTGAGGCTGCAGAAACCTGTTTCCCTCCCTCAATGCCGTTCGGCTTCCAGGCGACAACCATAACATTGACAGCGTCATCTACAAGTGGAACCCGGGGACCCGGCTCTTCGAAGCCAACCAGACCATCGCCACTTCGGGCGCCTACGACTGGGAGTTCTTCACGGTGGGGCCCTACGCCTTTCTGGCCGTGGCCAACGCCTTCAACGGCACATCCACGCGGCTGCAGTCCCACTTGTACGTGCGGCTGGGCGGCTCCTTCCAGCTCTTCCAGTCCTTCCTGGTGAGGACCCTGCACTCCCCACGGCACCCCCCGACACACACACCCTTCCCAACCCCAGGCCTGTCCACACCAGGCGCCTCCCCAGAGGTCAGGTGAGGGAGCCTGCAGGCAAGGTGGAAGGGCTTCCCTGGCACAGAGTTCCCACCAGTACCTGTGCTCAGATGAGTCCCCTGATCCCCGGCGGGCCCCACAGTCTAACCTGCCTTTATGTGGGTGTCAGGCTCTTGTCCTGAGGCAGCCGGCAGCTGGCCCCTGACATGGCCAGCTGTGGGGACAGCACTGTTCACCTTCTCTGAGATCTTGTGTCCCTTAGCTGGTTCCAGCTGTTGTGGGCTGCCTGGCAAAGCATCTGACTGAGGCAGCGAGAGGCTTTATTAGGTGGGGCAGTGCTGAACACCCCGGTGAACCATGCGTGTACTGACCAGTCCCAGGCTAGTAGGCAGTGTTGGCAGCCCCTCCTCAGACCCCACCGTGGACTAGGATGATGATATAGGGTCCAGACCCTCCTCTGCCTTCCCTTGCCCTCCTCCTTCCAAGCTGCCTGGCTTGTCCCTCTCAGTGTCAGACCCCAGACCAAGCCCCCACGTGCTCAGTTGCTAAGTCATGTCCAACTCTTTACAACCCCATGGACTGTAGCCCACCAGGCTCCTCTGTCCATAGGATTTTCTAGGCAAGAATACAGGACCAGGTTGCCATTTCCTACTCCAGGGGATCTTTCTGACCCAGGGATCAAACTGAGTCCCCTGCATTAGCAGGCAGATTCTTTACCACTGAGCCACCTGGGAAGCCCAAGCCCCCATGGATGACTAAAATCAACAGTCGAGGTCTGTATTTTCATCGTCCTGGCCAAGTCATAAGCTCGTTCTTGCAGAGCCAAGGGTGCGTTTTGACCACTCCCTTCTCAGTGGTGGGCTGGGACAACCTCCGGACCAGCCCCTGGGGACAGGCCTTGCATGCAGGTCAGACTCTCCTTCCATGCCACAAACCCACCACATGGCTTACTTCACACATGGACCCCAGGTGCTGCACAGGACACTTCCACAAGTTCCTAGTTGCTTCTTCCCATATCCCTCCCTCCCTCGCCTTTCCTTTGTGGGGGAAGAAAGCCACCATCTCTGCACATGGTAACGTCCCCCGGCTTCTTGCTGGTCCTCCCTGTCCCCAGGCTCCTGTGAGCACTGCGTCCTCAGTGCCTCCTGGGTTTCCACCGTGTGTGGCTGCGAGGTCTCTGGTCAGCATGTGTCCATGAAGAGCCCTCTTCTCCTGCAGCCCTTTCTCCTGGGCCCTTCTGCCTGTGCCATCCTGGCCGACTGTCTCTAGAGCTGACAGTGGTCCCTTTTCTGGAACTTTCCTTTACTGCCATCTTCGGCTGGAGCCACCATGTCCAATTCTGATCTCCAGTGTCCCAGTTGACCTCAGGTTTTTGGGTGACACCTCAGGGACACCCCTTCCAGGTACTCCCCCATGCTCCCCAGCGTCCCTGCAGCTGAGCTGGGTCATGTGACCAAAGTCAGCCAATGGGTGTAGAGCAGAGCAAGCCCACATCAGATCTGGACTGAGAGGTCACAGCACACCCCTCACCCTCCGCAGCCACATGGGCCACATGGCCTGATGGCACAACCACAGGCTGGGGGAGCCATGACCTCGCCAGCTTCATCTCAGTGAGAACCACCATCTGTGGCAGGAAGTGTGCACGCTTGTGGTGGCCGTGTCCCTCGCCCTGCCTGATAAATGGTGTGCAGGATTTTAGGGTAGAAGTCATTCCCTTGAGAACACGGAGGGCAGCCCCCGGCCTCCCAGGACCCAGGGGTGCAGTGACCCCCCTGCCCCCCCGAGCGCCCTTCTGGTGGCCTTCTCTGCCCTCGGCACCCACAGATCTCTCACAGTGGCTCCCTGCACCTCCTGACTGCTTTGTCTCAGTGCCCTTTCAACTTGAAGCTGTGCTTTTCCAGGCCTGGGAGATTTCCTTGGTTTTTCTTGATCATTCCATGCCCCACCCCACCCCGGCACACTGGTTAGAGGGCTTTCAGATCTCCTGTGTTGAGTTATCTTTTCAACCTAGACTCTTTCCCTACCTTTATTCTCCAATCGTGTTGATCAGCATTGTCTCATAAAGCTAATATCTTTCTAATATCCAAGAACTCTTCCTCTTCATGCCATTCTATATTTACTCTATAAATGCAGTATCTTCTTGAATACTTTTGAAGATCATTATAGTTTTAAAATATTCTGGTTTGTTTCTAGACCCAGCTCGGTTTCTTCCAGTATGAGTGTATATATATGTTTCAGCCTGACTCTCATGTTCCAGGTCCTTTATCACACATCTGGAGGACCCTTTGTTTTCTGTTGATATTTCCTGTCGAGCATGGCAGGGGGCAGCATTGTCACGGGTGGCTTGTGCCCCAGGGAGCTGGGGGTCTAGTTGAGGCCCTTGATGAGGTGCCATGATGACGACCTTCTAAACTGGCTTTTTGTGCAAACGTAGGAGACGTCTATGCGATTGCACAGACTCGGACACGACTGAAGTGACTTAGCAGCAGCAGAAGCAGCAGGAGAGGTCAGATAGGATAATAATCTCCAAGCTGCACTCCCCAACCGGTTGCAAGAACCCTCTTCATGTCACATGCCTGGTGTGACAGCCCAGCTGGGGACCTGTGTGGTTGACCAGAAGGCTGTGTGCTGGGCCTCTGTGCTTTCTGGACACCATGGGGAAACACTCAGCCTGACTCTCTCAGAGCAGTGTTCGTTTCTGCCACTGTCTCTCATTCAGGATGTCTCAGATCCCTTCCAGGTTCTGGCCCATCTCCTTGAATGCTCCCCAGTATACTGGCTCCAGAGCTGTGAGCCCCTGAAACTCTGTATTTTCAAGCAGCATCCAGATCTGGCTCCAGTCTGTGTCCAGCCTCACCACAGGCCTCGGACACAGGGCATCCTCAGAAGGGAGACTGGGCCGAGGGGCAGAGACAGGCCCAACTGAGCCAGGATGGGGGCCATCTGAGCTCCATGCCCTAAACCAGAGCCAGCCCAGGGGTGTGACGCTGGCCGGAAGAATCAGCCAGAAGTGCAGGGCGGGGGTGGGGGTGGGCAGAACCACAGTGGCTGCGAGAGGGTGCATCTCCAGCCAGTGGGCAGAGCTGCACCGGGATCTGACTCTGGGGGCTGCAAGGGGGCACTGCTGCTCCCTGTGCCCACACACCCGAGGACCCTGCCTTCTCTAATGAGCCGAGTCTCTTCGCACCCAGTGACTCCCTCAGTGCCCACCAGATCCCATTTTCATGTTCTGCCAGCTGTTTTTGTATGCTGTGTAAATCCTCTTAGGTCCTGAAGATACCTTCATATGTTTGCACTTGGTTTGGAGCTTTGCAGCATCATGGGCTCACATGAGTTTGAAGCAGGAGTTGAAGTTTGAAGTGTGTGCGGAGAGGTGCCAACTTCGAGGGGAGCCCTTTCTGAAGGGATGGCCAGGCAAGGGACGCAGGCTGCTGGCATTTGTGGCGCTGTGCACATGGGCAGCGCTGAGAGGGGCACCAGGTGGGTCCCTCACTGGTAGGGTGAGTTCAGCTCATGAGGAAGGCTGTGCTTATGCTGGGTCTGCAGCCCAGGGGTGCATGGGAGACTAGCTGTCCACCCTGAAGCATTCCCCGGCAACCCCTTCCAGACCTCCCCACCTCTCTCACCAGGATCCTAGAATCTTCCTTCAGGTGGCAGACCACTTCAGGCTCCAACCCTTTGGCCTCACCATCTTGGACCAAAGAAGGTGGAAGCTGGGTGTGTCGGAAGGATGAGACTTCCGGCCTCCAGCTGCTGGGACTTCTGCTCCCTGAGCTGTCTGGCTGTGGGATCTGTGGTTACACTCATCACATGTAGACCTGGAGAGGAGGGGGTGGGGAAGGGGAGGGGGCAGCAGTGGGCCAAGACTAGGGGCTGTTGCTGGGAGGAGCCACTGGCAGAAATGAGAACCAAGGGCAATGGGGTATTTCTGGCAGGGGTGAGGGCTGACAGGGTTTCCAAGAAGAGGGCCAGTGAAGCCCCCTGGGAAACCACTTATCAGGGCAGGGGAAGGACAGGCAGAGGAGCTGCCAAGAGTCGTCAGTGGGTTTGAGGAGACAGAGAATGAAGCTGGGGTTTGTCAGAAAGGCAGTCTCCACCAAGAATGTGCATGCATGCTAAGTCACTTCAGTCATGTCCAACTCTGTGCAACCCCATGGACTGTAGCCTGCCCGGCTCCTCTGTCCATGGGATTCTCCAGGCAAGAATACTGGAGTGAGTTGCCATGCCCTCCTCCAGGGGATCTTCCCCATCCAGGGATCGAACCCAGTCTCCTGCATTTAGGCAGATTCTTTGCCTTTTGAGCCACCAGGGAAGCCCCAAGAATGTAAATGTCCGCAAATGAAGGAAGCAGCAGTGTGTAAGGAGAGTGTTGTGAGAGTGCCCCCAGTGGTCAGCCCTGGAAGGGACCGGCCAGTGTGCTCACCGGGGCCAGGGCACTTCCTCCTATGCTTCTGGTTTGCTGTGTGAGGCTGGAGCTGGCAATGGACCAGGCAGCCCAGGGAAGAGCAAGGTGTGGAGGGGTCGCTATACCGGGGGAGAGCTGGAGGGCACCCCAAAGTAGGCCAGGGAGTGTGCTGCCCCCTGCAGTCTCCCAGGAGGAGGCCCCTCTCCTACCTCAGCCGACTGCCCACAATGTCAAGGGCTGAATCCCCCAGGGTCCTTTGGGACCTGCCTGCCTTCTCCTGGCGGTGAGCCTGGTCCTCCCTCCCCAGGCACTCCAAAACCTGGGTTCTTTGCTCCATCAAAGCCAGAACCCAAGAGCCTCCTGCCCAACAAGCAATCTGCTGATCACTGGGAGCCCACCCACCCTCTAGGGCACTGTCAAGGGCTCCAGGTGCTCTGGCTGCCAAGTCCCAGAAGCACCATCCTCCCTCGAGGTACTCCAGGCCCAGGCAGGCGCGATGCCAGGGGATTCCAGGGCAGGGCTCAGGGGAATTCCACTCAAAGAAGGGCGGGAAGGGTCCACCCAGCCCAGCAGGTGCCAGGCTGCCTTGCTCCGGTGCCAGGCAGGGCTTGGCAGGGCTGTTTGATGTGGGAATTTCTTCTTCTCTCCCTGACGTGTCCTTAATGCGCTCAGAATCCAGGAGTGGCCTAACAGCGGGGCCTCAGGCCAGCTCACCCCTGCCCAGGCTGGTGCAGCCCTGGGCTGGGATTCTCCCCGTTTTACTTCCGAATGGGAGGAGCCCAGCCTCTGGCTGAGGGCGCAGGTGCGGGCCCCAGGCTTCCAGGGAAGCTCACTGCCAGCCAATGACTGGCAGTCAGGCGGGCTCCTGCCGGACTCTGCTAGCCCCCGGCGAATAAAATACAGGACGCCTATTTCAATGTGAAGAAGAAAGCAATGGCAACCTACTCCAGTACTCTTGCCTGGAAAATCCCATGGACGGAGGAGCCTGGTAGGCTGCAGTCCATGGGGTCTTGAAGAGTCGGACACTACTGAGCGACTTCACTTTCACTTTTCACTTTCATGCATTGGAGAAGGAAATGGCAACCCACTCCAGTATTCTTGCCTGGAGAATCCCAGGGACAGAGGAGCCTGGTGGGCTGCTGTCTATGGGGTCGCACAGAGTGGGATAGGACTGAGGAGACTTCGCAGAAGCAGCAGCATTTCAGTGTGAAAACCAGATATACAACGAATCAGTTTTTAGTAAAAGCGTGCCCATACACACAGACTGAAACATCATTTTAATCTGAAACTCAAACTGAATGAGGCACCCTGCACTTGCGGGCGCCCCCACCCCACTGGGCACACAGAGCAGAGAGGCGAGAGCCCCTCTAAGCCACGCCCACCTGGATGCTCCTCCCCTCCCCAGCCGCTGACCAGGCTCCCGTCCTTCCCCCTGGGCTCGGGCCCTCTTCTCCTATTTCCCAGGCCCAGACATCCCCTTTTACCGACCCTTGTCTGCAGGCCAACCCCTTCTTGCTGGGGCTCAAGACCAGTGAGCTGAGGGTGGAGTGGCTCGGGGCTGAAAGGAAGCTCTGGTAATCTGGGGGAGACCCCCTTCTCAGACCAGCCCTGGCCGCTTGTTCTGTGTGGGTGTGTACATGTGGAGGTGTGTGCATGTGGGTGCTTGCAGTTATGTGCACATGTATACAGATGCATGCGTGCAGGATTGTGTGTAAAATCGCATCCATGCAGGTGTGTGCACGTGTATACACAGGTGAGTGCAGGTATGTACTGCGGTGGTCTCATCAGCAAAGGATGGGGCAGAACCGGCGATTCACAGTCTGGCCACTCCCGTGGTTTCTGCGACCTGGTTGGGCTGGCACGTATGTGTCACTCTGCACACTCTTGTGGGTCTCTAACGTCGGTCCTCTGATAAGGCTGGAGGCCCCACGGGCCCGAGTGTCCCCCCAGCTCGGAAGTTGCGGCGTGGCCCCAGGGGACAGAAATAGTGCCACCTCCGAGCCACGGTGAGGAGAGGGTGCTAACCCAGGAAGGCTTCAGCCCAGCTCCTGGTCCGGCAGGGTCGGCGACGCCAGGTGCCCTGGTCCCTGTCCTTGTCCTGTGAGTCACTCTTTTAGCTTGAGCTCGCTTGTTTCCGACCCTCGGACGGGCCCAAGAGTGTTTATCTGCCCACCCTCGCCCGCGGGGCGGGGGTGGGGTGGAGTGGGGGAGGCGGTGGTGTCCCGAGCTCCGCACACCGGGCTGTAGAACGGGCAGCCGCGCCCTCTGCTGGACGTGGAGAGAACACCAGGCGAGCGGCTGAGCGGGTACCGGACCCGCGGGGACCAGAGGCCGCCGCTGGGCGGATTGCTCAAGCCGGAAAGGGACCTCCGAGGAGGGGTAGTCCGCAGACCCGTCCCCCGCCGTTCGGAGTAAAGGAAAAGAGAGCACCTTCCCACGTGGACTGGGCATGCAATTGTCCCTCCAGCGTCGCTGGGCATCGTGGTGACCAGCTCTGGCCGGCCAGGACTACCTACCTCGGGGTAGGCACGGTGTCCCCAGGAAGCAGCTGGGTCCAGAAATTGATTGCTGTGTGGCTTCTAGGCTCAATTCTTTGTACGACCTGAGCTGTTTCCAGATTTTCACTATTATGAATAATTCTACAAAAGCATCTCATACATGGTTTTCTGTGGGCAAATTGTTTTTACTTTTCTTGAGTAAAAACCCAGGAGTGGAATTCTAGGCCATGAGGTAGGCGGGTGTTTAACTTCTGAAGAAATTGCCAAGCAGTTTTCCAAAACAGTTCTACCATTTCATACATTCCCCAAAACAGCGTGAGTGCCAGTCATCCCACACTCTAGCCAACACCCGGTTTTGTCTGTATTTTTAGTCTTACTTACAAGGTGTGAAGCAGCACCGCAGTGGTTTTTAAGTCACAGTCCCCTGGTAACTAACAATGGCACACTTCCACCCACCTGCTGGTTTGCCAGAGTCCCTTTTGCAAAATGCATATTCAAGTCTTTGCCCATACTTTAATTTTTTTGCCTTTCAGTATTGATATGTAGGAGTTCCTTATACATCAGGTATAAAACAAGTTCTTTGTCACATACATAGCCTTCGATCCCATCTTTTTTGTATTAATTCAGTTTGTTGTGTAATTGTGTGCTTCAGCAATCACAATATACATGTTCAACTTACTGCAATCTATTTTTTATTGGAGTATAGTTGCTTTACAATGTTATTTTCTGCTGTACAAGGAAGTCGATCAGCTGTGGTACACATATATCCCTTCCCTCTTAGACCGCCCACCCCCATCCCACTGAACTAGGTCATCACGGAGCATTGAGCTGAGTTCCATGTGCTATACAGTAGCTTCCCACTAGGTATCTTTTTTCATGCATGGTGGTGTATATATATATCAATTCTAATCTCCCAGCTCATCTCACACTCCTCTGCCCCATCCCATATCTACACTACAATCTATTTTTTATTTTTTAATTAACTGTGTGTGTGTCAGTTGCTCCGGAGAAGGCAATGGCACCCCACTCCAGTACTTTTGCCTGGAAAATCCCATGGACAGAGGAGCCTGGTGGGCTGCAGTCCATGGAGTCGCTAGAGTCGGACACGACTGAGTGACTTCACTTTCACTTTTCACTTTCATGCATTGGAGAAGGAAATGGCACCCCACTCCAGTGTTCTTGCCTGGAGAATCCCAGGGATGGTGGAGCCTGGTGGGCTGCCTTCTGTGGGGTCGCACAGAGTCGGACACGACTGAAGCAACTTAGCAGCAGCAGCAGCAGTGTGTGTCAGTTGCTCAGTCGTATCTGACTCTTTGTGATTCCATGGACTGTAGCCCGCCAGGTTCCTCTGTCCATGGAATTCTCCAGACAAGAACACTGAAGTGGGTTGCCATTTCCGTCTCCAGGGAATCTTCCCAACCCAGGGATTGAACTCAGGTCTCCTGTACTGCAGGCAGATGTGTTACTGTCTGAGCTACTAGGGAAGGCCTTGCGTTAATATGTTCAATTCAAATTTAAACATTTTTTAAATTTATATTGGAGTATAGTTGACTAACAATGTTGTGTTAGTTTCGGGTGTACAATCTATCTTTGAATTAATATTATACTTTACATATAACGTGATAACCTTACAACTACATGATCTCATTTATCCTTACCTGTCCATTGGGCTATTGGGAGCATGTATAAACTCACATGTCTACTTAAGGTACGAGCTCCACAGCTTGTCCTCTTGTTTGCTGTAAACAGTGAGTTGTCCTGACACCCAGCTCACCACTGCCAGCGCCCTCTGCATGCTTCTTGCAGACTCTGCTTCTTGTGGAGTTTCACCCTCTCTAGCTTTCTCCAGGACTGCTTGCAAAGCAGGTCTGCTGGCAGTTCATTCTACCACATTTATCTGAAAGTGACTTTACGGTGAAGGATGTTTTCACTGGTTGTAGAATTCTGGGTTCATGGTTTTCTTTCATTTCCTTTAAAGAAGTTTTTCCATTGACATCGAGCTTCAACTGTTTCTGATGAGAGGTTGGGTACCATTGGCACCACTGTTTCCCTATAGCAAATGTCTTTTTCCTCTGGCTGCTTCTGAAATCTTCTCTATCCTCAGATATTCAATATGATGTGTGGAGGTTATGGGGGGGTTGTATTTATTCTGCTTGGGGTCTCTGATCTTGGGTCTGTGGTTTGGTGGTTTTAATCATATTTGGGGAAATTTTAGCCAACATTTAACTTACATTTTTTTCTGCCTTATTCTCCTTTCCTTTCCTTCTGTGATCCAATTACACGCACATTGTTGTTGCTGTTCAGTCACTAAGTCATGTCCAACTCTTTGTGACCCCATGAACGGCAGCACGCCAGGCTTCCCTGTTCATCACCATCTCCCAGAGCTTGCTCAAACTCATGTCCATTGAGTCAGTGATGTCATCCAACCATCTCATCCTCTGTCGCCCCCTTCTCCTCCTGCCTTCAATCTTTCCCAGCATCAAGGTCTTTTCCAATGAGTTGGCTCTTCTCATCAGGTGGCCAAAGTATTGAAACTTCAACTTCAGCATCAGTCCTTCCAATAAATATTCAGGGTTGATTTCCTTTAGGATTGACGGGTTTGATCTCCTTGCAGTCCAAGGGACTCTCAAGACTCTTCTCCAACACCACAGCTCAGAAGCATCATTTCTTCAGTGCTCAGCCTTCTTTATGGTCCAAGTCTCACATCCATACATGACTACTGGAAAAACCATAACTTTTATTATATAAACCTTTGTCGGCAAAGTAATGTCTCTGTTTTTTAGTAAGCTGTCTAGGTTTGTCCTAGCTTCATGCACTAGACTGCATTATATTATCATTGAGGCTCTGTTTACTTTCATTGTAAACATCCCCCCCTCTTCTGTGCTTCAAATCAGATAATTTCTATTGGTGTATCTTCTAGTTCACAGATTCTTTCTTCTGGATTGTCTAGGTAGCTTTTGATCCCATGCAATAGATTTGTGAATACAGGCATTTTGCTTTTCAGGTACAGGATTTCTATTTGCCTCCTTTTAGAGTTTTCATAACTCTCCAAATCTCCCCACCTTATTGTTGATTACATACATATTTGCCTATAGATTCTGATCACAGTTACTATAAAGTTTGTATCTGTTCACTCCAGTATTTGTGCTGTGTCAACCTATTTCTACTTGCTGTTTCTTCTCCTGATCATAGGTCACATTTACCTGCTGGTTCCCCTGCTGTCTAACTCTCTGATCAGTTCCACCAGCCGCTCAGCTGTTGTTTGTCCCTGGGTCCCTGGGGTCCTGTCCCCTGTGTGTGCACTTCAGGAGCTAAAATGGACTTGAGAGAAGTTAATAAGGAGATACTGGGGCCTCCCCCTACTGGGAGTCCCTCCTTCCTAGGCTAGTCTCCTTTGGTTTCTAGACATTCTGCAAGCCCCAAACGCTAAGCTTGAGTCTGGACTTGTCTGGTTCTCCCCTTCCCCATGTACTCCCACCCCAGCGTCCCAGAGATGCTGGTCATAAACCTCCTTTTATTTACATGTGGGCCCGTGTGTACGTCAGCTCATACAGTTCAAGGTCTGTGCCCTGCAAGTCCGCTGCCTCCACTTGAGTGCCAAGCCCATATGGCACAGGACCAGGAATGTCCTCAGAGGGAGAGTCAGACAAACGTGTTCAAGGGCCATCATCTCCCCTCCACTTTCTGCCTGCCCTTGGCCCTTCTCCAGAACCTTCAAGCAATTGTGTACATTTTTAAGTACTGTATCCAGTGCTTAGTCACTTCAGTCGTGTCCGACTCTTTGTGACCCCATGGACTATAGCCCACCAGATTCCTCTGTCCGTGGAATTTTCCCAGCAAGAATACTGGAGTAGGTTGCCATTTCCTTCTCCTATTGTATCCAGAGTTTATGATTATTATCAACAGGAAGGTCAGTCTCTCCACAAGTATCACAAGTCAAAAGTCAAGAGGCAAAACATTTAAAGACAATTTCAATGCCAAGTGTCCATCAGAGCTTCCGCAGCCCTCACCTGCTTGTGGGAACAGACAGAGTCAACCCCTTTCTGCTGACACAGGAACTCAGACCCCAGCAGCCTCATCAGGCTGTGGTTTGGAGTCCTCAGGAGCTTTTGCACACTGTTCCACCAGCCACAGGCCCCTGTTTCGGGGAGCTGCTGTGTTATCCCCCCTCCACTGAAGCTGCCGTCTGGTGTGGTCACTCCTTTATTTCTCAGAACAGGGATGGATCTGGACTGGTCTGGTCCTCCCCTTCCCCATGCACTCCCAGCCCAGCATCCCAGAGATGCTGGTCATAAACCTCCTGGTGGGCCCACGTGTAAATCAGCTCATGCAGTTCGAGGTCTGCAGCCAAGGCTTGGCAGCCGGCCATTCGTGTAAGTCCAGCCCCATGGGCCCATGCACACCTCACCCTCCAGGTTGATGAGTGATTTTGGAGGAATAGCCTACGCAGGATGCGGCTGTCCAGAGAGCCAGAGGAGAGCCTCAGGCCAGGGAGAGTATGTAGTAAGTAACTCTGGAGGTACCTAGATGTTGCTTCTGAGTTCATAACTGGAGCGAGCAGAGAGGGCTCCCTGGAAGAGGTGTTACAGCAGTTGGACCTCCTCCAGGGCACTCTGGGGCCTGGGAAGGGGCAGCACAGGCGCTAAGAAGCTCTCTAGGCAGATGGTCCTTTGGCCTTGGAGGAGGCTGGGAAAGGGAAGCGCCCTCAGGAGGGGCGCCTGCTTCACGCCGGGAGTGCAGGGGCTGGAGCCGCGTGGGTGGCCATCCTGAGGGTGTCTGCCCACAGCGTGCTCTCGGCTTCCCTCTCACGGTCCCAGACGTTTGGCGCCGCAGACTGGGAGGTTTTCCACATTGGGGAGAGGGTCTTCCTCGCCGTGGCGAACAGTCACCGCTACGACGTGGAGATGCGAGTGCAGAACGACTCCTACGTCATCAACTCAGTCATATACGAGCTGAACATCACCGCGCAGACGTTCGTCCGCTTCCAGGAGATCCGCACCTGCAGGTATGCGGGCGGCGGGCGGCCGGGGCGGGGATCCAGGGGCCCGGGTCCTACGACCTCTGAGGCCGCCCGGACCGCACAGCGCGCACCTGAGCATCTGTGGGGCCGCGGTGCCCACCCCCCAGCCCACAGGTGTGAAGCGGCCTCACTGTGCACCCCGCAGACCTTCCACACGACCAACTGAGTGACCGCGGCTCCTACTGTAGCCTTGACTCTAACTGCTTTTAAAAGCTATGGCTTGTGTGCTTGTTTTTCAGAATCCAATGTTTTTATTTTTTTTTAATGAAATTTGCATATGTGTACAACCATTTCCACGGTGACTTTAGAACATTTTCATTACCTTGAAAAGAAACCCCACCCCTCAGCTGTTACTGCCCTCCGCAGCCCCTGGGGCCCACCAGCCTGCCCTCTGCCCCTCTGGGTTTCCCCACCTGGACATTGCATTCAGATGTGTCTGGCTTCTTTTACTTGTCATTTTTTCAAGGTTCATCCACGTTGTACCTTAGTGCCTCACTCTTCTAATGACTGAGTAATATTCCACTGTGTTTATTTATCACACTTTGTTTACTCTTCATCAGTTGATGGATATTTGTCTATTTCCACCATTTGACCAAATGGTGTGGTTCTGAAGGATTAAAAATATGCTTCACATTATTATCAGCAGACTTACTGCCCTGATGCTTTGGAAGTCATGCCAGACCTTGATTTCCTACTGGGTTAAGCCCCAGCAGCTTCTGATGCAGGCCGTGGAGGCAGACGGTGCAGTCAACATTTTGCTGCAAAAGCAAGGCTGTGGGCCTTGGTTCCAGAACCAGTTACAGTTGGCAGAATGCTGCGTGTGGGACCACACGGCTGTGCTACCGGTCCCACCCATGCCACACTGCATGAAACCCCTCAGTGGGCATGGCCACAGTCACCACTTTTTCTTAATGATGAGTCACAACTGGCCATGGCTGGAAGTGGCGGAGACAGGATTCCAGATAACAGAAGAAGGAAGAGTCAGGAGCCCCAGGGCCCCCACTGGCCTTGCCCCCCTGCACATCCCCAGGTACCTCTGTGGCCATCTCATGCCCAGGGTTCTGTTGGAGCTCTAGGCCAGCGCCCTCAGTGCCCCACTGAGAAGGAACCCAGGGTGAGTATCACCCAAGAGAGTGCGACTGTGCTGTCTGAACAGGCTATAACCTTGAGGCCTCTGGATGCAGAGGCACTGGCCTGGCCTTGGGCATCTGAGTGACTCCTGCAAGGCTGCAGCCTCAGTTTCCTCATCTGGAAAGTAGGCCCGCAGTAATTAGAGCAGTGGCTGGGGACCACGGCTGATGCCCAGGTTGGCCTCCTGGGATAGACAAGGCTCCAGGATGTCCTTCCCAGAAGCCCTCTGTCAGATCCCTGAGAACTAAGATGTCTCTGAGCACAGACTCACCCTTAGCAAGTTCAGGGGTGTTTGTTTAAAACAGGATGCAGTGGTCTGTTTGCAGTAAGAACCACAGCTTCCAAATTTAGGGGGACGTCTCTACGTTAGCAGACCCTGCTGGTACCTGAACTGGAGTCAGGGAAGAAGCATGTGACCTCACAGCCAGTGTCCTCAAGTTTTCGCCTCCAGGGGGAGCTGCAGACTTTTAGGGAGTGGCCACGAGTTTAGGGCTGTTCCTCTATTTCAACCTCTTCCAAGTGAACGACTTTTGCACCCATGTTCACAACTTCACTGTTTGCTCTTGTTGCCCAGGTGTCCATAGACAGATGAGTGTGGTCCATTCTTACAGTAGAATATTGTTCAGCCTCAAAAAAGGACATCCTGACACCTGACCGCACGGATGAACCTTGAGGACATTATGCTCAGTGACATAAGCCAGACACAGAAGGACAAATACTTAGTGATCCACTTACCCGAGGTCCCTAGAGGAGTCAGATCAATAGGGAGAGGAAGTAGATGGTGGGGGCCAGAGGCTGGGGGAGGGGATGGGGAGTGAGTGTTTCCTGGGGACCGAGGTTCAGTTTGGAAGATGGAGAAATTCTGGAGGTGGATGTGGTGATGGTTGCATGTCAATGTGAAGGTACCCAATGCCACTAAGCTTAAAGGTCCATTTAAAAATGAATACAATAGAAATCTTTGTGTTATGTGTATTTTATTACAATTAAATGTTTTAAGTTTAAAAAGTGAACACTAATTTGCATTTCCCTGGAATAGACCAACCGGTTGTATGACTGAGGAAACTGCTCCTCCTTCTGTGGATTTTGGAGGTGGGACCTAGCCCCCTGAATCCTGAGATTAGGGGGAGAACCAGCCGGACACCAACCCCCAAGTCCCCAGGCAGCATCTCCAGGTCCTAATTCTGCTCACTTGCTCCCACAGTGCTCTGGACTGGGAGTTCTTCTCGGTGGGAGAAGATTATTTCCTGGTGGTTGCAAACTCCTTCGATGGAAATACCTTCTCGGTAAACAGTATTATTTACAGGTAAAGGCCATGCCCCTGCTAGACACCTCGGTTCAGGTGGGTGGGCCCACCTTCCCCTTGAATGACCACGGGCTCAGAGCAAGTCACAGGTCATGGAGCCCTGTGGGTCGCCTGGCCCTGGGAGCACCTGAGCACGGGCTGAGTCTGGGTCAGGCCCCCGGGCCAGCTAGGTGACCACTAGCCCTGCTGGCACTCACAACTTTGGGTTCTGGCTGGAGATGCAGTGAGGGGCTACACTAATGTGAGAGTTATTAGTGTGTTATCCTATTAAATGTTTCCATCCAAGGCTGTGGTAGATCTCTCTATTTTTCACGTGTCCTTCAGTAAAATTGTACACTTCATCTTAGAGGCACCATGGCATTCTCACGACCTTCCCTTCCAGGAGTTTTCCGAGTATTGTAAGCATATGTCCATTTTCATCTGTGTATCACAATTAACTGTTGTATCTGGTCATGCAACCACAGTATCTTATTAGTTTTAATAGTTTTCTAAAGAAATGTCTCATGGGAGTTCAAGAAATATAACTATGTCTGCAAATAAAAGCGCCTTTGCCTCTGTATTTCTAATGTTTTTACTGCTGATCTAAGTTTCTCAGTTATCTAGAAATTCCAGGATGATCTTGAATCGTCTTGTACAGGGCAGGTACCCCCCTCCAGGCCTCAGTTTCCCTCTCTACAGGCTAAGGCCCCTCCTGGCCCAGCTCCTCGCGATTAGAACCTGGGGAGGTTTTGGGGCTGGGATGCATGGCCCCTCATGCTGTGATGGTGGGAGAGGCAGGTGGGACCCTGGTGAGGGTCAGGGAGGGGTGGGGTGGGAACCCCGGGGAGAGGGAGCAGCCCAGACACTCACTCCTCTCGCTGGGGCTGGCGTCCCAGCCTGGAAACTGACAGCATCTCTCCCCGCAGGTGGCAGGGGTATGAAGGCTTCGTGGCCGTGCACAGCCTCCCAACCTTCGGCTGCAGGGACTGGGAGGCCTTCCGCACAGCGGCCGGCTCCTTCCTGGTCTACTCCAGCGCCAAGGAACCGCTGTCCCGGGTGCTGAAGCTGAGGACGGGGTGATGGGCTCAGAGCCCCAGGAGCTAGACCTGCGTGGCCACACCCCAGAACCTCACCAGGAACCCCCAAAACCTCTGGGGAGTAGGACAAGCCTGGGAGAAGCTGTGGCCTCCAGAGCCACCAACTTGCTTTCTCTGGCCTTTGTCCAGACACGACATCGTCACCTAGACAACCATGGTGGCCAGATGGGTGGCTCTGTGAGCATCCAAGCTGAAGACCAGAGCTGCTCCTGCAACTCTGCTGTCCTGCAGGGATTTTGCTTTAAAGGAAAAGCTCATACAAAGTTTTACCTCAAAAACAGCAGGGCCTGGTCACCTTCCCACAGCGTCCACCACGTGACCAGACACTCAGCTCTGGCTGGGGAGCCCCGACGCAGGGACCGGCTTCGTGCTGCCTCACATATTTGTACCAGCTATTTATTGTGTTCTGTCTATTTATGATGCTTCTTACAGAAAGTACTGCTGTGTCTGTGTGTTTCTGATGGGAACTAGACCCCCAGCGAGCGCAGCCCAGGGCCACTGCACTCACTTGGCCATCTTGGCCTGACGTGCCCTCATGTCCCTGGTCACCAGCACGCCTCTCCTCTGTAGGAGCTTCTTCCTCCAGCCTCAGGTTTCCCACAAATGTGGTGGGGTAGGGTCAGGTCAGGAATCCCAAGCATGCGTGGCGTGGGTCCAGTCTCCTCCCTGAGGCCACACCCATGGGAGATGCCTGGCAGATGGACCCTCATGCCTCTGCCTCCAGGCAGGCCTTCCTGGTTTCCACACGGCCTTATGGGTGTGCCAGATGGACTTGGAACGCTTCCTTGGGGCCTGCACTTGCCCAGTTCCTCCCCTGTCCAACTCCTGACCCTCCACTGGGCGAGGGCTTCCAGCCTCCTGGAGATGGATGGCAGGTGTGACATGGCAACACCCTGCAAACCTGGGGAGGAGGATGGAGGTGCCATCACCACCAGGAAGTCCCCTGGGTGGAAGGGAGATCCTGCATGCCAGGAGATTTGCTGGGAAGGCCCTTGGGGTCTAGACCACAGGGCGGTAGCCAAGCCAGGCCTCTTCCATCAGCCAGGCCCACATGCTCTAGGATGGGTTGTGAGAGCCAGGACCTCAGTGGCAGCAAGGCCCCTGCTTGGTTTAATGCTCTGCTATTTCCATCTCAAATACTCATTGGTTCTTGCACAGGATCACACAGCCAATGGGAGTCCTGGCTGTCTGTAGTCAGCTGCAGGTAAGAACTGGGCCGGCCCAACTACCCAGGAAGGAATCTGTGTGCATCTGCTCCCCCTCCATCCAGGCCAGATTTGGAGTCTCAGGACCATAACTGGGACCCTCTTCATTTCCCAAAGCAGGGATTTTTCTAGAGACTCCTCCAGGCCAGCAGGTGAACCACATGCCTTGGGGAGGCGGAGGCTGACCTTGGTCAAGGATGTCTCCTGCCTGGGAGAATGGCAGAGTAGAGGGTGAGAAGGGGTGCAGGCCAGGGGCCCTGTGTGAGAGAGAAGTCCTGGGGCTAGGATGCCCCCAGGGTAATACCACGGGCAAAGAACCCCCACCCCTTATATACACTCAGTGCTTGGAGAAAGGATGTGCCCGCATGCAAGTCAGGCCCTCCTCCTGCAGCCCCCGGGTCTCTGCTAGACCCACATCCCCTTGCTGTCACTGTCCCTAAGACCTGGCTTGGTCCCTGCCCCGGGCAGCTGGGGGCCTCATGGGCTAGGTGGGAGGGCTATGGATCTGCTGGTGCACGTAGGTTGGGCCAAGGGTACCAGAGGAAAATGTAGGCTCCCCAGTTAGCTTGAATTGCAGATAAACATGAGGAAAACAACAGAATGGGAAAGACTAGAGATCTCTTCAAGAAAATTAGAAATCAGTTCCGTTGCTCAGTCGTGTCCAACATTTTGCGACCCCATGAATCGCAGCACACCAGGCCTCCTTGTCCATCACCAACTCCCGGGGTTCACTCAGATTCATGTGTATCGAGTCAGTGATGCCATCAGCCATCTCATCCTCTGTTGTCCCCTTCTCCTCCTGCCCCTAATCCCTCCCAGCATCAGAGTCTTTTCCAATGAGTCAACTCTTTGCATGAAGTATTGGAGTTTCAGCTTTAGCATCAGTCCTTTCAAAGAAATCCCAGGGCTGATCTCCTTCAGAATGGACTGGTTGGATCTCCTTTCAGTCCAAGGGACTCTCAAGAGTCTTCTCCAACACCACAGTTCAAAAGCATCAATTCTTCGGCGCTCAGCCTTCTTCACAGTCCAACTCTCACATCCATACATGACCACTGGAAAAAGCATAGCCTTGACTAGACAGACCTTTGTTGGCAAAGCAATGTCTCTGCTTTTCAATATGCTATCTAGGTTGGTCATAACTTTTCTTCCAAGGAGTAAGTGAATTTTAATTTCATGGCTGCAATCACCATCTGCAGTGATTTTGGAGCCCCCCACCCCCCAAAAAAAGTCTGACACGGTTTCCACTGTTTCCCCTGTTTCCCCATCTATTTCCCATGAAGTGATGGGACCAGATGCCATGGTCTTCGTTTTCTGAATGTTGAGCTTTAAGCCAACTTTTTCACTCTCCACTTTCACCTTCATCAAGAGGCTTTTTAGTTCCTCTTCACTTTCTGCCATAATGGTGGTGTCATCTGCATATCTGAGGTTATTGATATTTCTCCTGGCAATCTTGATCCCAGCTTGTGCTTCTTGCAGCCCAGCGTTTCTCATGATGTACTCTGCGTATAAGTTAAATAAGCAGGGTGACAATATACAGCCTTGACGTACTCCTTTTCCTATTTGGAACCAGTCTGTTGTTCCATGTCCAGTTCTAACTGTTGCTTCCTGACCTGCATATAGGTTTCTCAAGAGGCAGGTCAGGTGGTCTGGTATTCCCATCTCTTTCAGAATTTCCCACAGTTTATTGTGATCCACACAGTCAAAGGCTTTGGCATAGTCAATAAAGCAGAAATAGATGTTTTTCTGGCACTCTCTTGCTTTTTCCGTGATCCAGCAGATGTTGGCAATTTGGTCTCTGGTTCCTCTGCCTTTTTTAAAACCAGCTTGAACAACTGGAAGTTCACGGTTCACATATTGCTGAAGCCTGGCTTGGAGAATTTTGAGCATTACTTTATTAGCGTGTGAGATGAGTGCAATTGTGCAGTAGTTTGAGCATTCTTTGGCATTGCCTTTCTTTGGGATTGGAATGAAAACTGACCTTTTGCAGTCCTGTGGCCACTGCTGAGTTTTCCAAATGTGCTGGCATATTGACTGCAGCACTTTCACAGCATCATCTTTCAGGATTTGAAATAGCTCAACTGAAATTCCATCACCTCCACTAGCTTTGTTCGTAGTGATGCTTCCTAAGGCCCACTTGACTTCACATTCCAGGATGTCTGGCTCTAGGTCAGTGATCACACCATCGTGATTCTCTTGGTTGTGAAGCTCTTTTTTGTACAGTTCTTCCGTGTATTCTTGCCACGTCTTCTTAATATCTTCTGCTTTTGTTAGGTCCATACCATTTCTGTCCTTTATCGAGCCCATCTTTGCATGAGATGTTCCCTTGGTATCTCTAATTTTCTCTAGTCTTTCCCATTCTGTTGTTTTCCTCTATTTCTTTGCATTGACCTCTGAGGAAGGCTCTCTTATTTCTTCTTGCTATTCTTTGGAACTCTGCATTCAGATGCTTATATCTTTGCTTTTCTCCTTTGCTTTTCACTTCTCTTCTTTTCACAGCTATTTGTAAGGCCTCCCCAGACAGCCATTTTGCTTTTTTGCATTTCTTTTCCATGGGGATGGTCTTGATCCCCGTCTCCTGTACAATGTCACGAACCTCAGTCCATAATTCATCAGGCACTCTATCAGATCTAGTCCCTTAAATCTATTTCTCACTTCCACTGTATAATCATAAGGGATTTGATTTAGGTCATACCTGAATGGTCTAGTGGTTTTCCCTACTTTCTTCAATTTAAGTTTGAATTTGGCAATAAGGAGTTCATAATCTGAGCAATAGTCAGCTCCTCGTCTTGTTTTTGTTGACTGTATAGAGCTTCTCAATCTTTGGCTACAAAGAATATAATCAATCTGATTTCGGTGTTGACGATCTGGTGATGTCCATGTGTAGAGTCTTCTCTTGTGTTGTTGGAAGAGGGTGTTTGCTATGACCAGTGCATCTTTGCCCTGCTTCATTCCATATTACAAGGCCAAATTTGCCTGTTACTCCACATGTTTCTTGACTTCCTACTTTTGCATTCCAGTCCCCTATAATGAAAAGGACATCTTTTTTGGGTGTTAGTTCTAAAAGGTCTTGTAGGTCTTCATAAAACCGTTCAACTTCAGCTTCTTCAGCGTTACTGGTTGGGGCATAGACTTGGATTACTGTAGTATTGAATGGTTTGCCTTGGAAACGAACAGAGATCATTCTGTTGTTTTTGAGATTGCATCCAAGTACTGCGTTTCGAACTTTTTTGTTGACCATGATGGCTACTCCATTTCTTCTGAGGGATTCCTGCCCACAGTAGTAGATATAATGATCATCTGAGTTAAATTCACCCATTCCAGTCCATTTTAGTTCGCTGATTCCTAGAATGTCAACGTTCACTCTTGCCATCTCTTGTTTGACCACTTCCAATTTGCCTTGATTCATGGACCTGACATTCCAGGTTCCTATGCAATATTGCTCTTTACGGCATCAGACCTTGCTTCTATCACCAGTCACATCCACAGCTGGGTATTGTTTTTGCTTTGGCTCCATCCCTTCATTCTTTCTGGAGTTATTTCTCCACTGATCTCCAGTAGCATATGGGGCACCTACTGACCTGGGGAGTTCCTCTTTCAGTATCCTATCATTTTGCCTTTTCATACTGTTCATGGGGTTCTCAAGGCAAGAATACTGAAGTGGTTTGCCATTCCCTTCTCCAGTGGACCACATTATGTCAGACCTCTCCACCATGACCCGCCCGTCTTGGGTGGCCCCATGGGCATGGCTTAGTTTCATTGAGTTAGACAAGGCTGTGGTCCTAGTGTGATTAGATTGACTAGTTTTCTATGAGTATGGTTTCAGTGTGTCTGCCCTCTGATGCCCTCTTGCAACACCTACCGTCTTACTTGGGTTTCTCTTACCTTGGATGTGGGGTATCTCTTCATGGCTGCTCCAGCAAATCTCTTCAAGAAAATTAGAGATACCAAGGGAACATTTCATGCAAAGATGGGCTCAATAAAGGACAGAAATGGTATGGGCCTAACAAAAGCAGAAGATATTAAGAAGACGTGGCAAGAATACACAGAAGAACTGTACAAAAAAGAGCTTCACAACCAAGAGAATCACGATGGTGTGATCACTGACCTAGAGCCAGACATCCTGGAATGTGAAGTCAAGTGGGCCTTAGGAAGCATCACTACGAACAAAGCTAGTGGAGGTGATGGAATTTCAGTTGAGCTATTTCAAATCCTGAAAGATGATGCTGTGAAAGTGCTGCAGTCAATATGCCAGCACATTTGGAAAACTCAGCAGTGGCCACAGGACTGCAAAAGGTCAGTTTTCACTCCAATCCCAAAGAAAGGCAATGCCAAAGAATGCTCAAACTACTGCACAATTGCACTCATCTCACACGCTAATAAAGTAATGCTCAAAATTCTCCAAGCCAGGCTTCAGCAATACGTGAACCGTGAACTTCCAGTTGTTCAAGCTGGTTTTAAAAAAGGCAGAGGAACCAGAGACCAAATTGCCAACATCTGCTGGATCACGGAAAAAGCAAGAGAGTGCCAGAAAAACATCTATTTCTGCTTTATTGACTATGCCAAAGCCTTTGACTGTGTGGATCACAATAAACTGTGGGAAATTCTGAAAGAGATGGGAATACCAGACCACCTGACCTGCCTCTTGAGAAACCTATATGCAGGTCAGGAAGCAACAGTTAGAACTGGACATGGAACAACAGACTGGTTCCAAATAGGAAAAGGAATACGTCAAGGCTGTATATTGTCACCCTGCTTATTTAACTTATACGCAGAGTACATCATGAGAAACGCTGGGCTGCAAGAAGCACAAGCTGGGATCAAGATTGCCAGGAGAAATATCAATAACCTCAGATATGCAGATGACACCACCATTATGGCAGAAAGTGAAGAGGAACTAAAAAGCCTCTTGATGAAGGTGAAAGTGGAGAGTGAAAAAGTTGGCTTAAAGCTCAACATTCAGAAAACGAAGACCATGGCATCTGGTCCCATCACTTCATGGGAAATAGATGGGGAAACAGGGGAAACAGTGGAAACCGTGTCAGACTTTTTTTGGGGGGTGGGGGGCTCCAAAATCACTGCAGATGGTGATTGCAGCCATGAAATTAAAATTCACTTACTCCTTGGAAGAAAAGTTATGACCAACCTAGATAGCATATTGAAAAGCAGAGACATTGCTTTGCCAACAAAGGTCTGTCTAGTCAAGGCTATGCTTTTTCCAGTGGTCATGTATGGATGTGAGAGTTGGACTGTGAAGAAGGCTGAGCGCCGAAGAATTGATGCTTTTGAACTGTGGTGTTGGAGAAGATTCTTGAGAGTTCCTTGGACTGCAAGGAGATCCAACCAGTCCAGCCTAAAGGAGACCAGCCCTGGGATTTCTTTGGAAGGAATGATGCTAAAGCTGAAACTCCAATACTTTGGCCACTTCATGCAAAGAGTTGACTCATTGGAAAAGACCCTGATGCTGGGAGGGATTAGGGGCAGGAGGAAAAGTGGACGACAGAGGGTGAGATGGCTGGATGGCATCACTGACTTGATGCACATGAGTCTGAGTGAACTCCGGGAGTTGGTGATGGACAGGGAGGCCTGGTGTGCTGCGATTCATGGGGTCGCAAAGAGTCGGACACCACTGAGCAACTGAACTGAACTGAACTGAATCAATGTTTTTTTTTAAATTATGTAACCCTAATATGGCATAGAACATAGAGTAAAGGGGTATTTGGTGTTTATCTGAGGTTCAGATTTAAGTGGGCATCCTGTTTTGATTCTGACACTCAGTCGCCCACCCTCCCTGAGAGTGGTGTGGGGTCTGCTGAGGGTTCTGATTTTAACTGGATCTGAGGCCAGGCCTGAGCAGCTGTGAGAGGGAAGAGCAGGGTCCAGGGCTTGGAGGCATGCAGCCACAGGCAGGGTTGGCTGGGAGCTGGGGTCCATAGCATGTCATGTCAAATACTCCTTCTGCAGGTGTGCCCCAGAAGTGCCCCCAGAGGCAGGCAACCCTCAAGGAGAGGGGAGGCCATCTGGGCCAAGAGCACAGCGGGCCTCTGAGACCCATCTCCATGCCTGGGATGGTTGGCTTTTGTGTGTCTGGTGACATGAACATTAAATCCATGGGCTCTGGGTAAAGGGATCACCCTCTGTGGTGTGGGGGCCTCCCTAAGCACAGGGTCTCCCCAGGAGGCCACATTAGACCTGGCACTGCCCATCAGCTACCTGGGTTTCCACCAGGCAGATCTGGGGCTCAGCAGCCTCCACAATCCCCTGAACCAACCCTGCCAGGATCTCTCTCTACACACGGTTTCCCTGGAGAGCCCCCTACCCGCCCCCCAAGAACAGAATGCCCAAATGGGCCAAGGTGCCCGGGAGTCAGGACAGCTGTGTTCGCTCCCATTCCCGGGTTTGTCCATAGGAGAGGGGCCCACTGGGCACTGTCCACACTCCCCAAGCACCCACCTACGCAGCTCCTCTCCCCCTGGGGTGATCCAGATGTCCAGCTGGCGCCCGGGGAGGAAGGAGGCAGACGACAGACACTGATGTCACCAGCACGCCAGCAACACGCAGGGAGCAACCACCTCCCGTCCCTGCTCGGGGCTTTGTCCTGGCCAAGCAGTGCCTCTGTGGCTCCGACAATATCCTATCTCTGCTCTGGTGGGTGGAAAGAGAACGCACCAATCAAGATCTGTTTGAGTTATAAGTGCAAACCACAGGGGGAGTGACTGCAGAGAGCATGCCAGTATTTATATCTTTTCAAGTCAGCTCTTGAGTGTCTGTCCCGTTGATAAACATTCCCAAGGCGCGTGCGGCTCCCAGGAGTTAGCACGCTCTGTGATGTGGCCACATCCTTGTCATTTTGACAACCATGTTGCTTTCTTCGCAGGAACATCCAGGAATTTGCTGGCTGATCATCTTTTGTTAAACCACAAAGATCAACAGCCTTTTCTGTGATAAACACAACATCTTTGCACAAATTGCTTTTCTTTGAAGTTCCTTCCTCAGGGTCATGATTTCCTGGAGAAGTACCATCTATGGTAGTTTTTGCACCTTCTCCTTACCTTCAGGGCCCCCGTCCCTGAAACCCGATCCAGCAGAAGGGTGACCAGATATGTGACGCGCACCTCTTCCATCAGCCCCATCAGACCGGACTTTACCTACTTCTCAGTCTGTCAGGGCAGAATTGCTGGCAAAACCATCTTGTGGCAAATTGCTGGCAAAACTTCACCATGGTCAGCAGACCTGCCTTGGGGTTGCTGTACGATTCCTGTAGGCATTAACGTCCTTAATCTCACCACCACCAACAAAGCCCCAGCCTCTGCCACACACACACACACACACACACACACACACACACATATCCCCACACATGCTGACACACTCACAAGCTCCTACACAAGTGCACACACATGCACATCCCTTCTGGATGGGAGCCGTGTCTGGGCAATTCAGGCTCAGAGCTGAAGCTTGGTGCTGCCCGAGGGTCTGGGCAGCCATGGCATCTGCTCACACTCGAAGTGTCCAGTGTGCACCAGTTGCCCAGGCTGTAGCCGCACACATGACCACACAGTCCCGGCCACACTTAAACCCTCCAGTGGCTAGAACCCAGAGTCCCAGGTGACCTCCAGGCGCTGCACGACCGCCTGGCTGCCTCCCCTGTCCCACCCAGCCCATTCCTTCCTCAGGCTGACCTGCCTGTCCTTAGCTCCCTCACCCCTCAGAGAGACCTCCCAGGCTCATGACCAGAGCCGGTCCACCACACCCTACGCAGTGCACAGAACACTCCCTTCGCTCTCCACCTGTATACCTCACTGAGCAGCATCTGCAGAAATCCAGATGCTCATGTTTGTTAACTCATTCACATCCACTCCTCCTCTGGAACTTCAGAGCAGGTGCTCCAGGGGTTCCCAGGCCCCTCCCCTCTCCATGGAGGAGGGGCTCCCAGCTCCCTCCCTACTCCACAGAGCAAGGGCTCTGAGCCCCTCCCCCCTCCAAGGAGCAGGTGCTCCAGGGGCTCCCACCCCACACTCCAGAGCAGGGCTCCAGGTGTGCACTGCTGAAAAGACCCAGTCCAACAGGATTATGAAGAGAATGGCTTTCCTATCAGACTGAGAGGAGTTACCACCTCAGTTCTTTCACTCACTGTTTTAACTTAGCCAGTTACTGAATCCCCTCAACCTTGGTCCCTGGAGGACCCACCTCCCTCAGGCGATGCCTGGGCAATGTGACGTGGGTGTCCTGTGGCCCCAGCACAGCTCCTGGACCCATGAGTGGACAACAGCAACCCCTCATCCTGCCCACCGGTTTTCCTGAACAAAGTTGGACTTAAAATCCCATTGGAAATAAAATGTTGAGCCTGTCTCATTTTTGATGGTAGATTTACTGGTTTAAACCACATGCTAGTGAATCAAAGTCGTCAGTAACACCTAATACCCAAAGATGGTTTCTCCTCTGACAGAAAGATGGTCAATATTAGGAGAGCCCTTGAAACCATCCGCTATGCCAGCAACATGAGAGCAAACGCAGAGGAAGAAAAAGGGCATCTCAGAGAGTCTGTGGCTCTTTTCATGACTCGAATGTTATTTTTAAGTTTGTGAAAGGCCCTTATCTTTGCTTAATTTTATTTTGACTTATTTAATTTTATTAAAAATGCACCAACCTTAAGGGCTCTATTCAGTGAGTTTTGCTAAGTGTACACATATGTGGAACCACCCTCAACAAAGCCAGGAGCATTTCCACCCCCCCCCCCGGAGTCTCCTGTGCCCCTTCTGGTCACCCCCTCACACACATACACACAATCTGCTTTCTGTCTCCAGAAGCCCTGCCCGTCTCCGACATCCTTCCCATGGCACCATGAAGGGCACTGTCTGTGTCCCTCTCTCAGCTTAGCGTTTCTGACACTCATCCGAGCTGTCGCACCTGCAGGCTTTCTGCTTTCATTGCTGCTTTTTGCCATTTGCTCCTGGCTTCAGTATGTCCTATCAGTAGCCCATTGCCCTTCCTATTTATCTGCTCTGGGGTTGTTTCTATTTGGGGCTGCTATAAACATCACTGGATAATTGTGTGCACAGGTGTTTATTTCCCTTGGTAAACATCTGGGAGCAGGGGCCATTGGGTAAGTCATGGCTGCACTTCGTAACATACCTCCAAGTGGTTCTCCAGCTTAGGGACCCGCTTCCACGTCTATAATTCCCATAATAACAAAGAAGCTCTCAGACCAGCTGCCAGCGGGGTATTTACCACGGGACCCTCGTGCCCTCAGATGATAATCATGGATGTGCCAGCAGCCTGGTGGCACCACTGTGGATCAAAGTCCAGCCAGTCCTGGCCTCTGTGGTGAGAGCAAAGGGCAGAGAGACAGGACGTGAGAAAGACAAAGGGTGATGCCCCGTGGACAGTCTCTCTGTTGATAGAACCTACTAGAATCAGCATGAGAACTTTGTCAGCTCATGTGACCATTAAAGGCATATAAGAATCTGAGCCCACCCTACCTGTCTTACTTCATTTCCGTGGAGAGAGGACAGCAGACCAGCACCACTTGTGTGTTTACAAAACCACAGAAGCCCCCGCCTTAGACTTGTGTCTCTGGGACAGAATTATCACGCACTCAGTGGCTTAAAACAACAGGGACTGCACTGCCTCGCAGTCCTGGAGTCCGGGGTCCCTCCCAGGTGTCACTGGCACAAAGTCAAGGTGAGGGCAGGGCTGGTTCCTTCTGGGGCTCCAGGAGTGAATGTTCCCTCCTTTTCCAGCTTCTAGAAGCGCCCACATCCTGGGGTCTCAGTACTTCTTCCACCTCCAAGACCGCAGTGGGCAGTGGGGTCTTCTTCACCTGCCCTCTCTCTGAATTGCTCCCTGTGCCTTCCCTTCCACCAAACGGTGCAAAACAGACTTAAATTGGTGAGTCGCACCCACAGTGCCTCTAGCCAACATCACAGCCACAGGCACTCCAGGGCCGGCTGCGGTGACCAGGACCTGCGCGGGTCCTTCTCCTTCTCCTGGGGCTGCTAAACAGTTAAAATCTGAGTGAGGCAGTTCTGTTTACAAGTTACTGGTGTGGAAAACCTCACTCTTGACATCCTGATCACTGTGACACCCAGACTGACTGGCTCTGATTCCAAGGTGACTTCTCAGCCCAGGGCAAGGACGGGAGGTTGGTGCTTGATCCAGTGGTCCCTGGGAGAACGCTACGCCCCGGGAGCCTGGCGGGGAACTGGACCCATCTGACCGTATGCAGGGCTGCCCTCTGGCAGCACCGCTCTCCACGGCTGGTGACCATCTTGCAGGGACAGCAGGACCCAGGCCTTCCAGGCCAGCTGAGCTGAGCAGCAGGGTCCTAAGTGCTCTGGGAAGCAGAATGGTGGGTGCCCACCCAAGGGGACCCCCTCCAGCTCACCCATGTGGGTGAAAGGGCTGCCCTGGTGGGGCCTGGCAGGGGCAGCAGCTCGGAGCTGTGCCGAGCGGCCTGAGCGCCCACCCTGCACACCATTTCAGAAGACAGGCCCCTGAGAGAATTCCAGCACGGAGGTTACCCTGCCCAGAGAAGTCTCCGGGCCTCATTGCTGACCTGCTGAGGGTCTGAGTGAGTTGGGGGTGGGGCAGTGTGAAGCAGGGCGGGTACAAAGACAGGGTGAGCATTCTCATGGGCTCTCTGCCCCAGGCTGACAGGGTGCTGGGAGCCAGTGTGACTTGATGAGATAAAGGACTTTCAACAGGTGACAGACAGTTCAGCGTCCTCTGTTCTGAGAGCTACATACCTGCTACAACCATAAGTCTGGCGACTGTGGTCATCGAGTCTTGACATAAATGCATTCTTCCTTCAGGGTTTTCTCAGCATCTTAACTGCTCCCATGTCACTGCCCGGCTGTGGAGGCCTCATAGGCGTCTCCTGGACGTCTCTCTGCCGTCCACTGCTGCCCGGCAACCTGGTCACAGCCCCACTGAGCATTCAGCAGCTCAACAGCCTTAGGAAAGTCCTTTCAGTGCTCCAGGCCTTGGCTGCCCCGTCCGTTAGGGAGGGTCGGCTGCTAACGTGGGCTCCCGAGTCAGCTCCCAGCCCAGGGGCCCCTCTCCCTGCATCTCTCTGCAAAGCCTGCTTCCACAGCCCTTCCTCCGAAGGCCCCTCTCCTCTGACAGCTGCTGTTCTCACAGGGAAGGTCAGCCACGGGCTTGTGTCTCTGGGGAACTGTCTCCCAGTCTCCCTTTGCACAGAACCCCAGGTGGGCACAGGGCTGCTTCTGACTGCAAAGCCAGCCCCGCAGCGCCCTCTGTGTCCAGTGCTGTCGCCAAGGGCACAGATGTAGACCCTGGCAGGCCTGGGTCCCGGCAGGGGCTTCCGCTCTCCTGGCCAGCGCAGCTGCCGGCAGGGAGGGGACCCGCGAGGCCGCTGACTCTGGCCCTTCTCCAAACCAGGGCGAAACCCAGGACTCGCTTCTTTGTTTTGACAACACTCCAGGGCCCAAGTGAGAACTTCCAGGCCTGGGTGTCAGAAGGCCTGGATTCCAGCTCCACTCTGCCCACAAGCCAACTCCTGTGTCTGTCATTTCTTCCCCTGGACCTTGGAATCTTGGGTTTCTTGTCTGAAAATAGAAGTATTACCGACCGTGCCAGGGCCTGGTGGGAATTCCCTGAGGCGCCCTGCCTGGCAGTACCCGCCGCCCACATGCCTTCGCAGCCACTGCCCCCTCCCAGCAGGCAGCCTGCCCAGGGTGCCCTCTGGGGCCTGAGTGCTGATTTCCACACACGGTTCCTACAAGGCTGTGTGGCTTGGCCACTGCTGAGACTGGACCTCACCCCGTCAGTCAGCACGTCCTCCGTAGTGGCCCCCCATGTACAGCACCCCCATGCCCGGCATACCTTCACACACTCTGGACTGGGCGCCTACCCAGAGGCCCTTCCTCCAAGCTGGGTCCAAGCTGCTGCCCCCTGAAGAGCCTTCCCTCCTGACACATGGCCTCCTCCTCTTGACCCCGCCCCTACCCCCAGCCTGCACTCGGGAAGCCCCCACATCTGCCCCCAGGGCCCCAGGTTAGGGGCTGACAAGTCCTCCCCTCCCTCCCCAGCATGTGTTCAGGAGTGTGTGTGCATGTTTGCACAGTGTAGGTGCATGGTGGGCACGTGTGTGGTGTTGGGGGAGGGGCATGGAGGCTGGCAGACTCTGACTTCCCGTCCGCTGGAGCCCCCACACTTAGGCCCTTCATCTGGAGGGTGTCTTCTGGCCGACGTGTGAGGTGAGTTCCTGAAGTCACTCCTGGCCACTTGGGTAAGGCAGGGAGCACGCACCGACCCCACGGACCAGGGCTCAGTGAGGATGAGCAGGGTGGCCACAGGGCGAGGCTGGTTATATGCTCTGGTCACGCTGGCCACTCTCAAACTGGGGAGACTGTTTGAGAAGCTGCTGTAACAAAGGACCCACATTCAGCAGCCTAAACAGCACGAATTTGCTTTCTCAAAATTCTGGAGGTCAGAGGCTGACATGGGTCTTCCTGGGCTAAACCAAGGTACGTGGGGCCACTTCCTCCCAAAGGCTCCAGAGAACACCCCGTCTCGGCCTCTCCCAGCTTCCTGGGCACCTGCACCCCCCGCACTCCTTGCTGCTGCCCATCTTCGCAGGCTCCCAGGGCCAGGGCTTGGATGTCTTTAGGGCCACTGTTCCTTCAGAACCAGCCTGAAGTAGGGATGATATGAAAGTAGAACCTGCTTGCTGGGCGCCCATGGTGCTCCCAAGGGACCCCAGAAGCAGTGCCAGCAGACTCCCTCGGCAGGAGGGAGGATCCTGATTGTAGCTGCTGTCAAGGGCCTTGAAGCAGACTCAAGCCTCATCATGACATCAGCTGGCTCACAAAATTCCTAAAGCCTGACAACTGGCCATCACAAGCCGGTCCAGCTGTCCAGGCAAGCCCAGCACCCACCGCACCCCATCCTGACCCGGCTTTTCCAGCCCTCGGCTCGGCTCGTGGGGCTGGCGGCTCCAGGACTTGGCGAGGTCGGCGTGAGGGCGGGTCAGACCTGGTGGGGTCACCGAGCTGAAACAACAGAGTCCACTCCAGCAGACACGAGCTCAGAGGTTTATTGAAGGTTCAAAGACAATGGGGAGGACAATGAGTAGAATCGGGTTTGGGGCCAAGCTTCCAGGTAACCACCACAGGCTCCTGCCAAGAGTCCAGACCATTCCACCTCCTCCATGGTCCGCTGGGCCTGCTCTCCAGAACTCAGGCCAGGATCCTGGAGAACCCACTGCAAGGGAGCCCGGGGAGTGCCGGGCAGGCAGGTGGCCAGCCGGGCAGGTGCACAGTGCCGCCCCGGGACATTGCTCTGGGAGTGCCCCGGGCCTGTGCCCACCATTGCTGCTGTGCCCACCGGAGGTCCCGGAAAGGTGGCTCCATGCCAGGGACAGCCTGTGTCCCAGTGGCTCTGCTGGGGGCTCACAGTACACCTGCTCATCCCCAACTGCTGGACCACCCGAGAGAGCCTGGGGTCCCAAAGTCCAAAGAGGACTGTCAGGGCTCATCAGGAGGCTGCGAGTGTGGGGATCCCTGCCTAGGGTCAGGGTCAAGGTCAAGGGTGGGGCTCTGGTTTCCAAGGGGACCGTCCATGCTGAGGCCAGGGACCAAGCCAGCATGAAGTCCCACCCCAGTCCAGAGTGGTGGACAAGGGGACCAGGCTCCCGGGGGGCTGCTCCTCCCCCTTCCTCTGCCCTTAGGCCTCCCAGAATCAAGACCCCAACTCCTGTGAGAAGGAAGACAGGCCCAGCTGAGGCGGCTGTTGGGCCAGTCTGCTCATGCCACCCTCAGCCCCATAAACTCCCCTGAAATCATCCCGCCCTGACCCCCAGACCCTGTGAAGAGCTGCCTCCCAAGGAAGGAGGGGCTTGGTGGGCAGGGCTGAGCAGGGTTGTACACAGATGGCTCTTTGTGGACTGACTGTGATGAAAGCTGGGGTCCACCCACACCCCACAAGGGCTGCTGCCTCCCTGCCACCTGACTGAGGCCCCCCTTTGCCACGTCCCCACCACTGTCAACCCCGGTCCCCTCAACTGGGCTGGCTGAACCCTGGCCTCTGCAGAACTAGGAGACAGGCAGATGCTTGCTCAGGGTACTGAGGTGGGGGTGGGAGGCCAGTCCGAGGGCCCATGGAGGTGGTGGGGTGTCCAGGCTCACACATGGCAGCAAGAGACGCTAGGTGTCATCTGCAGGAGTCCCTTAAGGAGGGGAGGGACAGACAGAGAAACGAGGGGGCAAGGGGCGAGGGGAGGGCTGGGTTCCCAGGACAGCCCAGGGCCAACGGGCACTCCGGCAAGCAGGAAGGAGTTTGCGCTCTGGTGAGCAGGAAGGAGTTTCCGCTCCTGGGGGTGGGATCCTAGTGGTCTTGGGAGGGAGGTACCCTCTGCCAGGAGACTGCACGAAGGCTGAGAAGCCCAGAAAGGCCAGGAGGGCCTGGTAGCCCCCTGCTACTGGGCTCAGGACAAGAGGGAGAGGGCCCTTCTGGGGTGCTCTGGGGTCCTGGGCCCACTTCCTCTTCCCAGCTGTGTGGACAAGAGCCAGCAGGCCCACACCTGGGGGAAAGCTGGCAGGACACTGCGCGCCGGGCAGCAGCAAAGGGTGAGGGAAAGCCCTGCATGTGCCCCGTGTGTCCCCAGAAGAGCAGCTGGGGGCATGAGGCTCTGGGCTGCTTCCGGGTGAGAGCAGCGAGGAAAGGGCCTGGAGGTGCCCAGGCTGACTGGCCCCTGCAGCACCTGAGCCAAGGCAGCAGGACCCTGGCGTCTGTCCCCACCTCCATCCAGGCCTCAATTTCCTCTTTCCCCCTGACCCAGGGACCCAGGGTCACGTCCACAAACCTGTGGGGTGACGAGCTCCTTGTGTGGCAGGACCCCTCCCCGCTGTGTGCACCCCGGGATGGATGCAGGAGGGGGCCCGATTCACCCACGGAGCCTGTGTCCCCCGGTCAGTCGGCCCACACTCACCTACGCCCATGGCGTCTGTCCCACAGGTGGATTGGCACCCAGGCTGGCTTCTCGGCTTTAGCAGTCACCGGAAGGGTGGGCAGGCCATCAGTTTCCTGAGGATTGGGGTCATTCGGAGCATCGTCTGAGCCCTGCCCTCCACCCCGCACCCTAGCGGGCAGCGGGCAGAGAGGTGCCCACCCCACACTCAGCACGGAGCCCCCTGTTCACACGGTGCTCGCTGTGCCCCCAGCAAGGGCAGGCGGGGCGCTGGGGTGTGGACGAAGGTTGGCATCTGCTGGTCATTTCTTTAACGCACCACAACTGAAAAGTCATGACCTTGCTCAGATGTGCTTTTCAGGTTTCTGCTGCTGCTTCTGGTCCCTCAGCTGCGGGCACCGCGTCTCTGCATCCGTGCGTAAATGTGCTTTCCGTGGCCAGTCATGCGACGCTTTCCCAGTACAGACCTTCACACACCTTTGCCCTTCCTGTCCTTTATACCTCAGATCCACGAGCAGTGTACCCCTAGTTTGCTCCCCCTCAAAATATCTGAAGTAGTTTAAAATATAAACACTCATACAAAAAGGCCGTTAAAAAATAAAACTGGAAACACAGAGTTGGGGTACGTAGGTGGAGGTAAGGTCTACCCTGAACATGAATCAGATAGGAAAACCGAGCAGTAAAGTCGCTCTGAGATTCCTGGCAGCAAAGCTGAGAAGGAGAGAGAGAGTTCCTGTTCCTGGAGAGAGGAAGCAGCCCGCCTTGAAGCATGAGACATTGGTCCTCCCTTTGGCTCTCGACCACTGGAAAGGAGCTGCTTTGGTGAGTAGAAAAGCAAGGCACGTGGCGACCCCCGATGATGGGCTCCCTGGCGGAACACAGCCCGCGGGGTGGGAGTCGGGCAGGGCTACCCTTGTCTGGCTGCTGACATGGCTTCCCATGAGCCTCGCTGGACCTGTCTCAGGTTCTCTCTGTGGTTTAATTATTTTTGGGGGTTTTGATTTTTTTTTTTTTTTCCTTCTCGCTGGACTGAAATTTGATACGTGTTACTCTTAACAAACACTCTGAGAATAAACAAGAGTTGTTCAAAGGTTACACGTTCCACTTACCTCTCTAGAAAAACCTGGTCTCTACCATTTGGCTCTGCAGGGAGTCTGTGGTCAGATCTGTTTGGGACATACTGGGGAAGCAGAGGCAAACCAGCTCCACAGTGTAGATGACCCGTACCTTCAACTGACAAGCTGCACCTCACCTCCTTGGGGAGCCTCACTCACAGGCAGGCACTCTTTTGTCCCTGAATGCTTGTCCACCCTATGGGCACCCAGTGGGACAGGCTCCCAGAGTGGAAGGAACACATCTGATGGACTGCCTGGCTTTACGTCCTGAATGGACCACTTCCTGCCCCAGACCTCCCATTTCTCTGAGCCTATTTCCCCATCCATCAGTGGGTCAGATGGATAAACTGCTGGACCTGAAGGAAAATGCTCTGTGGGAGTGGAGCACTGGGCAGAAGCAGCCATGTCACCACCTCCCTGAGGGACACTAGGGGCAGAGCCAGTCCCATCTGCCACGGCAGCAGCAGGAAGCGGGTGGGCACTAGGGTGCAGAGCTGGTGGGGTCCTTGGACATGGGGGTGCTGGGCAGGGACTTGAGGTACTCCAGGTGCCTCCTGGCATCCTCCTGGTTCTGTCGCACGTAGTACACAACGTAGGTGATCACCATGGCGAACCAGCCGAACATGGTGACCAGCATGGCCACATCGGTGGTCTTGTGGTGGACGCTGCAGAAGCTGACGCCAGAGTCGAGGGCCTGGATCAGTGGCTTCCCCACATACTCCTCCTGCACTGAGGTGTGGCAGGCGATCTCGTCCACTGAGTCGGGGTCCAGCTTCAGCTCCCACAGGGCCTCTTGCAGGGCGCACTCACAGTGCAGCGGGTTGTGGGCCAGGCGGATCTTGGCGCTGAGCTTGCCCAGCGCGTCCTTGGGGATCCTCCGGAGGCGGTTGTGAGATAGGTCCAGCAGCCGCAGGCCCCCGGCTAGGCCTGAAAAGGCGGCGGGGCCGATGGTCTCGATGGCGTTCTGCGACAGGTCCAGCTCTCTCAGCTGGTGCAGGTGCTGGAAGGCCCCGTTGGGGATGCGGGCGATCTTGTTGGCATCAAGCTTCAGGAGCACAGTGTCTGCGGGGATGTCCTTGGGGACCTCCTGCAGGCCCCTCGCACTGCAGTGGACAGCCACCGCCCCCGCGTGGTCAGGGCACTGGCAGTTTTGTGGGCAAGAGGCACCTAGCCTCAGGCAGAAGAGCAGGAGCAGGCAGGGCCCTCCTGCAGGGACCGGCAGGGAGGAGGGGCTTTGCCTGCCTGTTGGGCCCATGCTGACCATCTGGGGACAGACAGGATGCTGCTGTCACTCAGGGCTGCAGGTTACATGCTGCCCCACGGCCTGGTCATCGCTGTGCAAGGACCATCGCGTAGATGTGAACTCTCTTCCCTCACATGCCTGGTGTCCTCTTTTGGCTCTAAAAGAGAGGAGCAATCAGCATTGCTGGCCGTGGTTCGTCTGGGGACCTGAGGGCACACTCTGACTTCCAGACACTCTTGACCAGAGGGGGTCCCTGTGATTTACCGCCTCCACCCTGCCCTGGACACACCCACTGCACACCCTGGGGGGGGGGGGGGGAGTGGTCAACGGCTTGGACAGCACCGGGTAATGGGAGTCCACCCCTTTCTAGCAGCTCAAGGCTGGAAAGAAGGAAGACTGGGGCTGCAGGGCTTTCTTAAGAAACTGGAATGTAGGGGTGATGGTTGGCGGCGCCTGAGAACCAAGCAGGCAGTCTCATCGCCTTGGGGCTAGGCTGCTGTCAGAAGAAGCTCAGCACTTTGCTAATTGTGACAATTCCTCTGACAATTATTAATATTAAAGCTCTTCTCTGTCGGTCCTATAGGGAACAACTACCCGCCCGGGCGCCTTTTATTTCAATTATGTTTGAAAAAGAGAAAATGAGAAAAGAGAAAAGCCAAGCCCTGGGCGCGCGGCCCGCGCTGGGCGTGGAGTGGCGGGGCCGCGCGGGGCCTGGGCAGGCGGGGCTCGGGCCCCGGGGACCCGGGATATCGGACATAGGGACTCCCGGGCCCCAGACCCTAGGGACCCCCGGGATTCCAGGGAGGAGGATGGACGGGGGCAGGGTATCCAAGCTCTGGGGTAGGGCGGGGCGTTTACCTGCGCGGCCTCGACAGGAGACTGCTGTGCTTGAGGATCTCTGCGGCTCGGAGCCCGACCCAGCGCCACGCCCGAGAGCGGCCGCTATCCCGAGGCCTGATCCCACGTCCGCGGCCGCTCGGGAGACACGCGGCTCGGCCTGAGCTCGTGGGGCGGTGCCTGCGGGCGAGAGGCGGGGCGGGGCGGGCCTGGGCGGGGTCTGGGGGCGGAGCTGTGGTACGGGGCGGGGCCTGGACGACGCTGGGCCTGAGACTTAGGGGCGGGGCACGGGCGGAGCCTGTGTGCAGGACGCTGCCTGGACAACGCGAGTCGTAAAGGCGAGGGGCGGAGCCTTGGGAGGGGCCGTAGAGGCGGCACGGGGCGGGGCCTGGGGGCGGGGCCTGTGGGAAGGCGTGGAGCCGACCTGGGAGCAGGGTTTTAGATGGGACTGTGTCTCTTGGGATCTGGGCGGGGCCGTGGGGGCGATAGAGCCCCGCCCCTGCCCAAGTCCAACCCCGCCCCTGGCCCCCAGGTTGGGGGCCATGAAGGCGATGGAAGGGATAAGGTGATGGGGGATGGAGGTGCCAGCAGGGAGGTTGGAGACCCTTGGGTCAGTGAGAAGACCCTGCTGAGCCTCCCTCGCAGGTCTGGTGCCAGCGGCAGCCAAAGCGTTAATGGGGTTAGGTCTCCGTCCCCCTGAGTCTCTTCCTGCCTAGCCCCCATATCCCCACTCCCACCCCTCCTCCCCGCGTCTTAGGGCCCTTGCATGGGCATTCCGAGGAGCGTAGGGAATGTGGGGATCGAGCCTTTTAAACTCGACCTGAGCCATTCTTAGGGTTTTTTTTTTAAATGACAACTTGATTGAGGTGTAATTGTTATACGATCAAACACATATTCAAATTTGGTACGTTTTGACGTTTGTATACACCCGTGAAACCATCACCACAAAATACTCCAAAATTTCACCTTTTCAATCCATCCCCTCTGATGCCCATCACCAGGCAAGCACAGACCTACTCTGTCACTAGATCAGTTTGCATTTCCTGTAATTTATATAAATGGAATCGTAGATATGTACGTTTTGTCTAGCTTCTTTCACTCAGAGTGATTACTTTGGGTTCACCGGGTGCTGGTGCATTTATCAATGGTTATTCCTTTTAGTGCTGAGTAATGAGGCATTGCATGAATGTTCCACAGTTTGCATATCCACTCACCTGCTTGTGGAGATCTGGGTTATTTCCAGTTTTCTGCTATTGCAACCAGAGCTGATATGAACATTGTGTACAATCTTTGTTTGGACAAATACTCTTGATTTCTCAGATAAATATCTAGGAGTGGACTGGCTGGCTCTTATCGTGGCTTATGTTTAACTTCTAAGAAGCTGCCAAAGTGATTGTACAATTTTACATTCCTGTTCTGTGTATGCTCCAGAGCAGCACCAGGACTTGGTATGGTCACTGTTTTTAATTTTAGAGATTCTAATAAGTATGTAGGAGTACATTTCATTGTGGTTTTAATTTGTATTTCACTCAGAACTTGAATGTCTTTATCTGTTTGTTTTCTGTCTATCTTCTTTATGGAAGTGTTTTGTTCAAATCTTATACCCTCTTTTAATTGAGTTGTTTTCTTATTGTTGAATTTTGAGAATTCCTTTTGTATTCTGGATACAAATCCTTTACCAGACATGTGATTTGTATATATTCCTCTGATTCTGTGGATTGTCTTTTCATTTTGTTAAAAGTTTTTCAAAGAGAAATTTTTAATTCTGATAAAGTTCAGTGTATCAATGTTTTCATTTTTATGGCTCATCCTTCTTGTGTCATAAGTAACAAATCTTACATATTGCACTTACATTTTGCATTTGGTGTGAGATACAATTTGAAGTTTATTTTTTGTGCAAATAGATGTCTAGTTTTCCAGGACTGTTTTTTTTAATGATCCCTTTTCTACTGAATTATCTCTGCATCTTTGTTGAAAATCAGAGGTCTGTATTTGTATGAGTCTATTCTGTACTTTCTATATTCAGTTGGTCTATTTGTCTATTTTTATGTAAATGTTCCAAGCTGTCTTTGTTACTTAAGCTTTACAGTAATTCTTGAAGCCAAGTAATATAAATCTTCTAACTTTGTTTTTCCATAAAGTTCTTTTGGTCATCCAGGACTCTTTGCTTTGCCTCATGAATTTTAGAATCAGCTTGACAAATTCTACCAAAAGAGTTTAGTGGGATTTTGTTTGAGATTGTACTGAATCTACAAATCAGTTTAAGAGAATTAACATCTTGACAATATTGTGTATTCCATTCTATGAACATGGTATATCTTCTCATTTCGAGGTTCTTTTATTTCTTTCATATGTGTTTTGTAGTTTTTGGTTTCACACATCTTTTGTCAGATATATCTAATTTTTTAATGTTACTGTAAATGGTATTTTAAGTTCAATGTATCTTTGTTAAAAGCTAATATATGGAAATAAAATTGGCATTTGCATACTGATCTGGATTTTGCTAAACTCACTTATTAGTTACTAGAACTAATTAGTAGACACCCTTTTAGTAGACGCCTTAAGATTTTCTGCATACATGAACACAATTGTGTTATCTATAAGTAAAAAGAGTATTACACTTTTGTTCCCAGTCTGAATGTCTTTTACTTCATTTTCATGCCTAATTGCACTGGCTAGAGCCCTAGTTCAATAATGAAAAGGAGGAGTGAGAGCAGATATCTTGTTCCTCTGGACCCTAGGGGCAAACATTCAATCTTTCACCATTAGGAATAATGTTGACTATAGGGTTTTGCAGCTGTCCTTATCAGCATAAGGAAGCTTCCTTCAATTACTGCTGCTGCTGCTATTGCTAAGTTGCTTCAGTGATTATTTATTTTCCGTCTACTTGCTACCTAATAATTGAGAGAGGTGTACTGAGGTTCCTGAGATCTGTCTGTTACTCCTTGAAGTTCTATCAGGTTTTTGTTTCATGCATTTTGAAGCTTTATATTCAGATTAGTTTGTCCTCTTGATTAATTGACCACTTTGTCATTATGAAAAGAACCTCCTTATCCCCAGATTCTTTGCCCTGAATTCTACTTTTCTGACATTAGTAGCCACTCCAACTCTCTTTTTTGATGGATTAACATCAAAAGATGAGTTACCTTCCTCCACTCTTTTTGCTTTCCTGTGTCTTTAAAAAAAAAAAATTTATTGGAGTGTGGTTGCTTTACAATGCTGTGTTGGTTTCAAGTATACAGCAAAGTGAATCAGTTATACATATACTTATGTCTTTTTTTTTTTTTTAAAGAATTCTTTTCCCATATAGGACATTGCAGAGAATTGAGTAGAGTTCCCTGTGCTGATTAAATTGGGAGATTAGGATAAAACAGGTAACTGAGTGTGCTGAGGGGACGACAGAGGATGAGAAGTTTGGATGGCATCACCGACTCAATGGATCTGAGTTTGAGCAAGCTCCAGGAAATGGTGAAGGACAGGAAAGCCTGGCATGCTGCAGTCCACGGGGTAACAAAGAGTTGGACGTGACTGAGCGACTGAACAACAACCTGTGCTGTTCAGCAGGTTCTTATTAGTTATCTATTTTATATATTATAGTGTATATCTGCATAGTTACCTATTTTATCCTAATCTCCCGATCTATCCCTCCTCCCTCCTATGTCTTTATATTTACTTTCCTTAAGGATTTCCATAGAATCAAAGTATCATCCTCAATATATTTATGAACTGCTAAGGGAGAAATAATACATTTACAGTGAAGAAACACAGCAGAAACTACCTTATGTATGTGACTAAGGTTAATATCATCAGTAACAAGACAGGCTGGCATCATGTAGCTCCTGATACATGGACTGAGAAAGACACAACATCACTTCTGTGGTATTCTTGCCAAAAAGGCACGATCTCTTTCTAATGATAAGAACACACCAGACACACCCAAATTGAAAGGCATTTTACAAAGTGACTGATCAGTTCCAAAATGGAAAGATGAGAAAAGACTGACTCACTGTTACAAACTGGAAAAGACTAAGGGAAAATAGCAACTGCATGGGATGTGGCGTCCTGGAACAGACCCGGGCACAGTGGGAAATGCGGTCACACCAGGTTTGATGGTGTAGGTGACATCCTGGCTCTGACCACCCACATCCACGGGGTGATGAGCTCCCATCTGTCCCATTTCTGCCCCATTTGTCCCTCGGCTCTGTTCCCTTTTCCTCTTTTCCTACCTTCTTTTGGATTGAGTATTTTATGAGCCCATTTTCTCTGTGTAGTTAACTCTTAGCTGGGACTCTGCTGTGTCGCGGTTGCTTTATGGTGTGGTATCGATTATACAGTGGAAGTGAGAGATAGATTTAAGGGCCTAGATCTGATAGATAGAGTGCCTGATGAACTATGGAATGAGGTTCGTGACATTGTACAGGAGACAGGGATCAAGACCATCCCCATGGAAAACAAATGCAAAAAAGCAAAATGGCTGTCTGGGGAGGCCTTACAAATAGCTGTAAAAAGAAGAGAAGCGAAAAGCAAAGGAGAAAAGGAAAGATATAAACATCTGAATGCAGAGTTCCAAAGAATAGCAAGAAGAGACAAGAAAGCCTTCTTCAGCGATCAATGCAAAGAAATAGAGGAAAACAACAGAATGGGAAAGACTAGAGATCTCTTCAAGAAAATCAGAGATACCAAAGGAACATTTCATGCAAAGATGGGCTCGATAAAGGACAGAAATGGTATGGACCTAACAGAAGCAGAAGATATTAAGAAGAGGTGGCAAGAATACACAGAAGAACTGTACAAAAAAGATCTTCACGACCCAGATAATCACGATGGTGAGATCACTCACCTAGAGCCAGACATCCTGGAATGTGAAGTCAAGTGGGCCTTAGAAAGCATCACTACGAACAAAGCTAGTGGGGGTGATAGAATTCCAGTTGAGCTATTTCAAATCCTGAAAGATGATGCTGTGAAAGTGCCGCACTCAATATGCCAGCAAATTTGGAAAACTCAGCAATGGCCACAGGACTGGAACAGGTCAGCTTTCATTCCAATCCCAAAGAAAAGCAATGCCAAAGAATGCTCAAACTACCGCACAATTGCACTCATCTCACACGCTAGTAAAGTAATGCTCAAAATTCTCCAAGCCAGGCTTCAGCAATATGTGAACCATGAACTTCCAGTTGTTCAAGCTGGTTTTAGAAAAGGCAGAAGAACCAGAGATCAAATTGCCAACATCCGCTGGATCATAGAAAAAGCAAGAGAGTTCCAGAAAAACACCTATTTCTGCTTTATTGACAATGCCAAAGCCTTTGACTGTGTGGATCACAATAAACTGTGGAAAATTCTGAAAGAGATGGGAATACCAGACCACCTGATCTGCCTCTTGAGAAATTTGTATGCAGGTCAGGAAGCAACAGTTAGAACTGGACATGGAACAACAGACTGGTTCCAAATAGGAAAAGGAGTATGTCAAGGCTGTATATTGTCGCCCTGTTTATTTAACTTATATGCAGAGTACATCATGAGAAACACTGGACTGGAAGAAGCACAAGCTGGAATCAAGATTGCTGGGAGAAATATCAATAACCTCAGATATGCAGATGACACCACCCTTATGGCAGACAGTGAAGAGGAACTAAAAAGCCTCTTGATGAAGGTGAAAGAGAAGAGTGAAAAAGTTGGCTTAAAGCTCAACATTCAGAAAACAAAGATCATGGCATCCGGTCCCATCACTTCATGGGAAATAGATAGGGAAACAGTGGAAACAGTGTCAGACTTTATTTTTCTGGGCTCCAAAATCACTGCAGATGGTGACTGTAGCCATGAAATTAAAAGATGCTTACTCATTGGAAGGAAAGTTATGACCAACCTAGATAGCATATGCAAAAGCAGAGACATTACTTTGCTAACAAAGGTTCGTCTAGTCAAGGCTATGGTTTTTCCTGTGGTCATGAATGGATGTGAGAGTTGGACTGTGAAGAAGGCTGAGGGCCAAAGAATTGATGCTTTTGAACTGTGGTGTTGGAGGAAACTCTTGAGAGTCCCTTGGACTGCAAGGAGATCCAACCAGTCCATTCTGAAGGAGATCAGCCATGGGATTTCTTTGGAAGGAATGATGCTAAAGCTGAAACTCCAGTACTTTGGCCACCTCATGTGAAGGGTTGACTCATTGGAAAAGACTCTGATGCTGGGAGGGATTGGGGGGTGGGAGGAGAAGGGGATGACAGAGGATGAGATGGCTGGATGGCATCATGACTCGATGGACGTGAGTCTGAGTGAACTACGGGAGTTGGTGATGGACAGGGAGGCCTGGTGTGCTGCGATTCATCTGATCTGATCTGATCGACTATCATTTCTCATCACAGTCCCCAGAGGTCACGTCAGCTCACCCTACTTCCCAAATAGGGTTGGAGCCCTGAGGGCATGCTCTCCCCTGGCCATGTAGTGGCCATGCAGTGGACGTCTACATGTGTAGGAACCCCTCAAATCTCACTGTCAAGTGTCTTTTAAGAGATTAAAGTAAGATAAGCCATGAAACTGCTGCAATGTTTTTATTATATAGTAGACTGAAGAGGGGAGCCCCCAAATTATGGAATATTTTAAATAGTTAAGTTAAACAAATCAATGTGATTACCACCCAAAACTACAGCATGGGTGTGGATACATCCTGACGTTATTATGCAGTAGGGGAAGGGCCAAACACTCAGAGTTCCCTCTGTGATTTCTCTTTATGGAAAGTTCCAGAATAGGCAACACGGCTCGGTGGCAGAGGCGGGGAGGGGAAGGGGTTCGAGGGGGCTTCTGGGCCTGGGTGTTCTGTGTCATGATCTGGGTGCTGGTTGTCAACATCAGTGAAAAACCCTCCAAGCTGCTAGGCTGCAGATGTGTGCAGGTAACTGAGGGCATGTAATTCCTCAGTAAAAGAAAGCAGGGATGTGCTGGCTACGTGTGTATTCACAGATGGTCACACGTGTGGGTGGTGAATACAGCAATGGATGGATGGGTGGATGGACCCATTTAGGGCATGATGCTGTCCTCCTGGTCCTCATGGGCTGTGGCCTCACTGGATGATGACATCAGAGTCCCTGCAGGAGGGATGGTAGCCGGCCAGGCCCAGGCCACAGGGCCCTGTGAGAGCCTGGCTCACTGTCCACTCTGGACCACAAGTCTGCTCTCAGAAACACCAGCAGCCTTCTAATGCCATCCTGGCCACATGGTCCGCCCACTCACTGTAGCTGCCCTCATAACTGTAATTGGGCTCCAGGTCGATTATCTCACCCATTTATCCGCCCAGAATCCAGGCCTCCTGACCCAAGGGACAAAACACGAGGCTCCCACTGGTTAATTGCTTCCCCGTCAGGCAGGTTGTTTTTGCTAGCGAGGGCTGAGTGAATCTCCCTGGGGATGAACCAGGAGGAGCTGCAGCCACAGTGGTGGGATGAACAAACATCCTAAGGTCGAGACCCTGCCTCCCCAGGCAAAGGCCTCAGAGCAGCCTGGGACGGGCCCTTCTGGGGTGTGGCCGGCTGGCTTAGTGTGTGCTGCCGCCTTGCTCTCCCACCTTCCCATCCACTGCACCCAGCTCCACCCTCAGCAACCCTGGCCTCCACACTGATCCCTGCTGGTCCCAGTTCCTGCCCTTGCCCAGCTGGGGGAACCCTAAGCCAGAATCCTTGGCTTGCAGGGCACTGCTGACTGCAGCCTGCTCATGGGCAGGGGCTGGAACCACTCAAAGAGAGAAGACCCAGGACCCCCCTGCAAAACCTGCTGCCCAGAACCACACAGGCAGGGCCTGAGCTCGCAAAGAGCCTCCATGGATGGACTGTCAATGGTAAAACTATCCTCAGTAGCCTGGGCCATTCTCAGCTCCTTCTAAGCCCCCAGATTCCTGGATTTCCTGAAATTCCTGGATTTCTGGGCCTGAGCAGCACCCCCGAACTACAGCCTATCCAGTAGATCTGGGAATTCCACAGCAGTCTCGCCTGCCCCGCACCAGTACGCACACCCCCTCCCCTGGTCTCTCACTCTTCCTCTTGTCCAAGTTTTGTTGATTTTGTTGTTCTTCTTCAAGAATTGAGTTTTGAATATATTCACCATGCCAATTCTTAATTTTTCCCTCTTTGGTTACATCTGATTTAGTCCCTGTCTGAGCCCCTGTCTGAGCCTCTGAGCCTCTGTTGATTCTGTAGCTATTTTTTGAGCTTTTTGAGTCATAAACTCAGATAATTTACTTTCACTCTTGATTTTCAAATAAGTGCATTTAAGGTCTTAACTGTTCCTTTCTGAGACTTCCAGCCACATCCCTGAGGCCGTGACTTGGACCCTCTCATTGTCTTGTTCTAGCTGCCCCAGTGCAGATCTCTGGCAGAGGTAGAGGGCGTGGAAGCATGCACAGCCCCCACTCTGGGCATTCCCTCAGTGGCACCCAGCCCACAGGGCTCTCTTGCTCTGAATCCTAGGCAGTGGGCTGGCCCTGGACCTAGTGCTAACTGGAAACCCGGGGCCAGTGACTGCTCTGCCCCTGGAGACACGGCCCCTCCCCATTGGTCCTCTTGCCCAGAAAACTAGAGCATCCAGAGTAAGGACAGAAGCCCCCCATCCACGAAGGGCTGAGGGCAGGGGCGAGGACCAGTGTCCTGCCCTGGATACCGCTTGGGCTCCTCCCAGCTGGTCAGGGGAACAGTCACTCACGTCCCAGGCAGACACCTGGACCCACTGAGGTATTTCCTGTCCTCTTCTGGTGCATGGCCACCTCCTAACAGCACTCTTCCGGTGCTGTGGGTGGAGTGCGGCTGCAGTGATGGAGCTGCCTTGGGAAGTTGCTGAGACCCCCTTGGTGGTGTGATGGACGCTCACTGCTGTGAATATTCCGTGTCTGAGAACAACATGTCACCTCTGGACCTTGTTGTTGGGGTGGGTACACAATCACACACACACACCATATAACGTGCGTACATAGATGTGCATGTTATACATCCTTTATTATACAAATATGTATTATACATATTGTACCCAAATAAATATATTGCACACAATTTATATATAAACAAATATATGTGGAGGTGAGACATAATGTACATGTATAATATATAACATGTATTTATATATACATACACACATGTATTTATAAATATGCACCACCCTTATGGCAGAAAGTGAAGAGGAACTAAAAAGCCTCTTGATGAAAGTGAAAGTGGAGAGTGAAAAAGTTGGCTTAAAGCTCAACATTCAGAAAACTAAGATCATGGCATCCGGTCCCATCACTTCATGGGAAATAGATGGGGAAACAGTGGAAACAGTGTCAGACTTTATTTTTGGGGGCTCCAAAATCACTGCACATGGTGATTGCAGCCATGAAATTAAAAGACGCTTACTCCTTGGAAGGAAAGTTATGACCAACCTAGATAGTATATTGAAAAGCATTACTTTGCCAACAAAGGTCTGTCTAGTCAAGGCTATGGTTTTTCCAGTGGTCTTGTATGGATGTGAGCGTTGGACTGTGAAGAAAGCTGAGGGCCAAAAATTGATGCTTTTGAACTGTGGTGTTGGAGAAGACTCTTGAGAGTCCCTTGGACTGCAAGGAGATCCAACCAGTCCATCCTAAAGGAGATCAGTCCTGGGTGTTTATTGGAAGGACTGATGCTGAAGCTGAAACTCCAGTACTTTGGCCACCTCATGAGAAGAGTTGACTCATTGGAAAAGACCCTGATGCTGGGAGGGACTGGGGGCAGTAGAAGGGGACGACAGAGGATGAGATGGCTGGATGGCATCACTGACTTGATGGACATGGGTTTGAGTGAACTCTGGGAGTTGGTGATGGACAGAGAGGCCCGGTGTGCTATGATTCATGGGGTCGCAAAGAGTCGGACACAACTGAGCGACTGAACTGAACTGAACTGAACCATATGTAATATGTAGGTAAGGGGCTTTCCTGGTGGCTCAGATAGTAAGGAATAACACCTGGATTCAATCCCTATGTCGGAGATCCCTTGGAGAAGGGAATGGCTATCCACTCCAGTATTCTTGCCTGGAGAATTCCATGGACAGAGGAGCCTGACAAGCTACAGTCCACATGGTTGCAAAGAGTCAGAGATGACTGAGCAGCTAACAGTTTCACAATATTCAGGTAAACATGCTCACAAACACTGCATAGAATGACCTCAATCCTGTTGATTGCGTTATTCAAATTTTGCCCTATTTTTTGTTTGCTCCTTGATTTCTAAAAGAAAAATCTTAAACATTACTGTGAGTTTGCCCATATTTCCTGGAATTTCTATCAATTTTGCATTTCTTATTTTAAAAAATATGATGCTAGATGGAAGCTTGTGTTCAGTTGAGTCTTGACTCTTGTGACCCCATGAACTATAGCCTGCCAGGCTCCTCTGTCCATGGGATTCCCCAGGTAAGAATCCTGGAGTGGGTTGCCATTTCCTTCTCCAGGGGATCTTCCTGACCCAGGGATTGAACCCACGTCTCCTACATCGGCAGGTGGGGTCTTTACCATTGAGTCACCTGGGAAGATGGATAGCAGTTCACAAAACTGCTACCTTCTTAATGGATTGGTACCTTTCCCCACTCAAACTCCCCTTTGTTCTTAAAAGGACAAACTCAAACCTTAAGTTCTGTCCTCTGCTGGACCTGCATCCACACCTTTTCTTTGGAGAGTGTTTGGTGGGCTGACTCCCTACTATTGTCAGCTGAAACATGTCTCTTTGGGGTGATAGAGGAAAATATACAGAAAAGAAGAGAAATTTGTTGTTATCTTTTATCCCAATATGCAACTCACACTTTGTGTGTGTCATAATTGCTGATACGTTTTGATTATTTCCTGCCACCTTATTCCATGTGAAACATCTTCTACTGCTATTTTCTCTCTTTGACTAGATTTCTGCTTGGTTCCTCTGGTGGCCTGATGTTATTCCTCTCTCTCCATCCTCTGGAGGTTACCTGGGCTGTGATATACATTCGCAGGTCTCACTGCCCGCATTCTTCCCCCGGCACTGTGACGGGCAGCATCTATTTCTTCCTTGTGACAAGAGGAGACCTTCTCTACTTGTATTGGCTGCGTTCATTCCTCTGCCCACTCCCAAGGACACAAGCTGGGATTTCTACAAGAATGATCATTAAATTTTCTTTATACATCATGCCTCAACAGTGGTAAAACTTAGCTCTACATTTAGTAGTTTTTTTGCTTCCGCAGAGCTCAGTCTATGTGTGAAATGGGTCCTTCCCTCTCATGTTCTCTGCCTGCCTTTTGTCTGTAGAAAAACTTTAGCCATGAACAAGTTTAATCAGAGAAGTGAAAAAATACAAAAGCAGAGGAAAACAGTCAAATGGGACAAAACAAAAATAGTCAGGAAGCTGAGTCAAGGACCTTTAGTTCTTCCTCCAGTGCTATAGAGAATATTCTGAGCCATCCTGTGAGCTGTCCTGTAGATACTGAAACCCCTACCAGGTGGAGAAGTTAACCATTGATGCATAATGACCAGAGTGTAGCTATGACATAAGCTGCCACACTTCCAAGAACTGGCCTCAAGGAAATGGGAACAAGCCGACCCTGGAACTGAAGACTAATGTACTTGAGACAATCTGGGTGACGCTGCTCAGACCACTGAAGACCAATCACCAGATGACAGTCAGAGCTGACTGCTGTTTCTGTGAGGAGTCCTTCCCTCTGTCCATGAACGCTCTTGCCACTGATTGTCAGTAAAGTGGGGGAAGTCAGCTTTTGGACAGGTGTCCACCCTCCCCCCCGCCACCCCTGTTGCTGGCATCCAAAATAAAACAAACTTTCCTTTCCACCAACCTGGCCTCTTTATTGTCTTTTGAGCAGTGAGCAACTGGACCCCGCTTTTGGTTATGTGTGTGTGTGTGTGTGTGTGTGTGTGTGTGTGTGTGTGTGATGGACTAAATGTCTGTGCTGTTGTTTAGTTTCTAACTCACGTCCGACTCTTTTGTGACCCCAACGGACTACAGCCCACCAGGCTCCTCCACCCATGGGATTTCCCAGGCAAGAATACTGGAGTGAGTTGCCATTTCCTTCTCCAGGGGATCATCCTGACCCAGGGATCGAGCCCACGTCTCCTGCACTGCAGGCAGATTCTTTACCACTGAGCCACCAGGGAAGCCAGATGTTTGCGTCCTGTTCGTGTTTGACACCTGTTTGTATCCCTTCCCTAAATCCCTATGTTGAAGCCCCAATCCCATGTGGCTGTATTTGGAGCAAGGACCTCTAAGGAAGTAAGGTTAAATGAGGTCATAGGGTGGGGCCCAGACATGGCGGCATTTGTGCCCCTGTAAGAGAACTAGAGACCCCTCCTTCCCTGCACACTCCAAGGAAAGACCACCTGAGGATGTGGAATGAGGCGGCCAGGGACAACAGAGGCAGAGGCTTCAGCAGGAACCACCCTGCCCACACCTGACCTCCACTCCCAGCCTCTAGATCTGTGGGAAAGTGAGTGGTCTGGCTGTGGTCCTTTGTTACGCAGCCCAAGCTAACTAAGACAGTGTGTTTCGCTTTTCTGTAATTCTTCTTTGAGAAGTTCTTTCAGAAAGGATGCATGAGAAGCACGTTCAGACAGTAAAGAATCTGCCTGCGATGCGAGAGATCCGGTTTTGATCCCTGGGAGGAGGAAAATCTCCCTCCTTCCTGGAGAAGGGCATGGCCACCCACTCTCGTATTCTTCCCTGGAGAATTCCATGGATAGAGGATGAGTGAGTTACAGTCCATGGGGTCACAGAGAGTCGGACACGACTGAGCGAGTAACTTTCTTTATGAGTTTTAAATGTCTTTATTTGCTGCTGCCACTTAAGTGCTAGTTTGGCTGGATCTGTAATTCTAGATTAAAAACAAACAAACAAGTACCCCACAGTGTCTGAGCACCTGCAGGGTAGGGGCAGGGGAAGGCATGAGCGGCTGAGCCCCAGGTTGGAGGCTGGAGCTGGGGTCTAGGAAAATGAGGAAGAGGGAAGGTGTGTGTGTGTGTTGGGAAGGTCGTTGATTGGAGGAGCAGTCATGAGTTTGGACTAGGGGGCTGTGGGGTGTCCACAGGAGATCCCCTGGGGCCCCGGGAAGCTTGGTTGTGGCTGGAAGACGTCTTGTGACTCAGGCACAATCCCCCACCACTGCTCATGTCTGCAACTCCATCTGAGGGACAAACAAGAGACCAGTGACTCTGGTGGGGAGGGCAGGTTTGGTGCGGGGTTTGCACAACATCCCAAGGCTGCAGACAGTCTGTGAGGTACTGATGCTAAACTGGGTGGCCCCTCAGTCCACACCCACGACCCACTCCTCCCTGGAGGAGGGAAGAGGGAGCACCATGTGCAAGAGAGGTCCTACCCCCGGTGCTTCTGCGTCCTGCCTGCCTGGACCTGGGACAGCACACAGGCAGAGACCTCCGCAACCCAAGAGGAGGTGGGAGCTTGCCCTCCTGCCCCACCATGGGGCTCAGCCCCGATGGTCATGGAAACTGGAGTCCCAGGCTGCCCCAGACCAGGTGAGGGTCCCAGTTAGGGCACGGTGGAGGCCCTCTTGGGGCCGTGGGCCTGAGGAGGAGGCCACAGGGAGCGCTGACTCTCCGGGGAGCGCTGGCCTGGGGCAGATGCACCGCTGGTGGTGGACGTGCTGCTCAGAGGATGTGGCCAGGAGGGCGTCCACAGGCCACCAGCAGGCTCGGGAGAGGCAGTGTTGGCTGGCGGAGTCCCAGTGGCCACCTTGACCCTGAGGCCCTGCCTCGTGGCCAGAGCCTGCCTGTGCCCTGATCAGCTCTCCTCCCAGAGCACTCCAATGCCTCCAGTTCATGAGCTGGCCATGAGGGGCAGACACTCCCAGTGGGCCGTAGATGGACCAGCCCTGCCGGCCCCCACAGGGCCACACAGGCTGCGTCTCCGGTCAGTAGTAGGCCATGAACAAGGAGGCCACTTTCTGGAGGATGACCTTGTGGTTGTCATACAGGGGGATGCGCTCATCCACCACCTGCCAGCGAATGGCCATCCCCTCGTCACAGGAGTGCAGATGCTGCGGAAACAGAGGTGAGTCCTGAGTCCCTCCTGAGTGGCCCTGCCCTCACCCCCACACCCCGAACCCATAGACAGCAGGAGGGCGGTGGGGACCCCAAGGCCCGGCTCCCAACCCTGCTACAGACTGGCTAGTGACCGCTGCCTTTGTACTTCTACTGAACGATGCTAAGATCACCCCCTTCAGGCACAAATCAGAAAATGCTTGCAAAGCCCCAGAAACCTTGAAAGCGTGGAGGGTGGGTGGGTACAGCCTTATTCTGCGGTTTTCTGTCCTGCAGACAAGGCCTGGGTTTTGTTCCCTGGGACTTCCCAGCCCAGTTCCAGATTCGGGGATTGTAGGGGGATCGAAGTATACAGGACGATATCCCCACAAGAGTGCATGAACCAGCCTCACCTGGGCATGAGCCCAGAGGCCCAAGGGTCCCCCTCTGCCCCACCCACCTGCTGCTGCCCTCTGGCCTCTCCTGGCTGCCCCCCCAGACCCTCTGGTACAACTCAAACCCCACAGCCCCCTTCTCTGGTCCTGGCCAGCTCTGGCCCCAAGCCAGGGAACCCCTCAGACCCCTCCCTGCAGACCCCAGGACCTCTCCAGAGCACTGATGGCCCCAGCCCCTGTTCCTCCAAGCCTGAAACCCAGGCCACGTACAGAGTTCAGCCTCTTGAGCTCCACATCGTTCTGGTCTGGGAAGTGGATGCTCACAGCCACCGTCTCGATCCAGGCATTGTCTGTGTTCCTGGGGTCATCCACGTATCCTTTGTACACCTGGGAGATAGCAAAGGTGTGATGGACCCCTGATCCCCTGGTTTTCTCCCAGAGGGAGGGCCCCAAGCCTTCTCTGGGTCTGGGCCACTGTGGGCACAGCTGTCCACCATGCCCCAGCCCCACCTGGCCTCTCCCTGCCTTGTCTTCCTGCCCCCAGCACGGCCTTCAACTTGACTGACCAATCACAGGGGGCCATGGCCTCGCTCGTCACCCTCTTGGTCTTTGGCCTGGGATCCAGACCTGCCTCAACTGCCCTTGGAAGGATTAAAAAGGACGGGTGGACCTCCAGACAGTAGGCTAAGTGAAAGAAGCCAGATACTGAAGGCCTCACGCTAAATGATTCCACTGGCAATAAATGTCCAGAACAGGCAAATCCACAGAGACAGAAGGCAGCCTCATGGGCGCCAGGGGCTGGAGGGGGGATGAAGCGGGTGACTGCTCAAGGGTACAGGCTCCCTTTTGGGGGTAACAACACATTCTTGAGCTAGACAGAGGTGGGGACCACACCAGGCTGTCTATGCACCAAACGCCACTGAACTGCTCACTTCAAAATGGCTCATTATATGTTGTTTAGATTTAACCTCAACAAATAAAGTTTAATTATTTTTTACTAAGTAGAGAAAATAGAGACGGCGATGCTCCCTCAGGGGCTGCAGCGGACAAACCACGCAGAACTGCTGGGTTTGTAGGTCAAGCCGTAAATATCAGCAATTGCCTACTTCATCCTGAGACGCAACAGAGGCGAACCAACAACTCAGACACCCACTTGGAGGACTGCTTAAATAAATCATGGCACAGAATGTTACATGGTTGTGAAAAAGAGCAAGGTGGATTCAGAAATACAGACCTAAAACTACGGCCTTTGCAAATTCACTGAAAAAGCAAGTTATGTGCTGTGCCCAGCTATGCTCAGGGCAAGAGTGAATGTGAGCCAGACAATAGGCCTGCCCTGGCCCAGGAGCCCTCCTTGATCTCGGGAGAAAGCCCAGACAGGGAAGGAAGGCGAGGGGCCCAGAGCCAGGCCACATGGTCCCAGTTCTCCCTCCAGGAGCTGTGGGCAGTGGGCTCGGAGCAGGCTCCCCACTCGGCTCCTGCAGCCTGCCCAGCAGCCGGCACAACCACACACCCCAGGGCCCAGATGCACAGGTGGGAGCAAAGCAGAAGAGCCACCTCACCTTCATGCCCTGAGTCAGCAGGCGCTCGAAGGAAGACCATAACTCTCTTCGCAGGACCTGCTTTAGCTTCCGGGGCAGCATCTCTCCTGGCTCCCGGGAGCCCTGAGCAGAGAGGGAGGCGGGGGCAGGTGGGCAGGGTGGTTTGGGACCTGTGTCCTCTGGCCACCCACTTGGCATGGGCAGTGGGCCAGCCCCCTGGAGCCTCAGGTGGATGAGCCTCTGGCAGCAGCTGCCTCGGGGCCAGAGTGACATTGCCCAGAGCCCACTGTCCATGTCAGCCCGTGAGGCCAGGTGTCACAGCCTTTGAGGAGTACCGGGCACCATAGGGGAACCAGCACCCTGAACTCTGCCACCTGGCCACCAGCCAGAGGGCTGCGTCTCGTGTGTGTGCATCCCCACCCCACCTCCAGCCTCGGCTCCAGTGCGCTGGGCCCCTGGCCACTCCTGGAACACTCTGCCCTGGACATGGGCCTGCACCTGCACTCCCCTCTCCACCCATCTAGGGCGCCTCTCATCCACACCACATCTACTGCTCCAGCCTGGGAGACTCCCTGCCCTGCACTGCCTCGGGTGGCGGGACCTTCAGCTGTCCCTCAGGGGACACTGCTCGGAAGATGTCAAGAGAGACTGGAGAGGGAGGTTGAAGGGTGCTGGAGAATCCTCGGGGGGGAGACGGCCCAGCCTGGGCTCACCTTCCCTCACCTGGAGGGCACGGGGGTCGTGGCTGCAGGAGCCAGACCGCCCAGAGCCCTGGAATCCTGGCTGGGGTCTGAAGACCCTCAGGGGGTCTGCCCCACGCACACTCATTAACTTGCTGCCCCACCGAGTGGATGCCAGGAAAACCCAGCAGCTTCGTGCTGAGCTGGGGTAGATTATGGACTCCAGGGGCAGGCTCAGGGGAGGGGCCCCTCAGAGCTGCACGGGGACGCTGGCCTGGGACCTATGGGTGCACAGTCCTCCTGTCTGGACCTGCCTGTTCTGACCCCAGAGTAACGACAGGGTTTGGGAGAGCAGAAGGCAGACGGACAGATCAGAATCCTAGTGGTTGGGGTGCCTGGTCAGGACAGGCCCAGCAGAACACAACCCAGTTATGTCACCATGAGCTCATCAGTCCTGCAAATAGCTGCTGCCCCGAGCAGAGGGCACGTGTATGCCCCGCCCTGCCCCGAGCAACACCATCCTGCCCTCGGGGCTCAGCTCAGGCCCCAGGGCCAGGGTAGGTGCGTGCCCAAGACGCCCACCCCCAGCCCTGAGCTCTGCAGGGGCAACCCCAGCCCTGAGCCTGGTGCCTGGACCCAGCAGGTGCTCAGTCAGTGCTTACGCTCCAAAGAGCGCCTGAACCCATCTTCACAACCACCAAACGAAGAGCTAGGAGAAAGCACTCCTTCTAAGGCAAGGACCAGCCTTTGTCATTCAGAACAGGGACAGCTTCCAAGCTGTCCAGGGCAGCGGCCGCTGGTGGCTGGTGACCTGTCGGTGGCAGAGAAGGCAAACGAGTGCAGGGCCTGGGACAGCGGGGGCCTCACCCCAGGCAGCATCCAGTGCTCGGAGGGGCCATGCTTCACCACCAGCACCTCCAGCATCTTCTTGACGTTCTTCCTGCAGATGGCACCATCCAGATTCCGCCTCCAGCTGCAGAAGGATGGGAGGGGAAGGGTCAGCCTGCCCCTGCCCCCGCCCCCCCCCTGAGGAGGCCACCGGCTAGGCCACTGGCACCTGCTCCAGGGGAGAGGAACCATCTGCTCCCATAACCTCCAGTCTGACCAGAACGGGTCAGCCTTGTTGGACAATAGTTTTCTACCAAAAGCCTTAAAGAAGCCCATGCCCTGGACCTAGCCCTTCCCACTCTGTCTCTCTGGAAGTGAAGGGTGAATTGGTATGGATATTTGTCTGCGTAGTGACAAAGTCCTCCCCAAGGGGCCTCTGAAGGAGGGGACCCACAGGGAAGTGAGGCAGCCTGTGGGGAAGAAGGATTTGGGCTCTCCTGGGGGCACCCACATTCATCCCCTGCCCCACCACGCGGTGGGGAGCTGGGCGACACTGTGCTCATCAGGGGCTACTCACCAGGTGATCACAGGCTGCAGCGTGTGATTGGGGCCGAAGCAGCTGAGGTCCCCGCGGCCGCGCAGTCCCGTGCGGCCCATGGGGTTCCTGGGTAGACAGGGGTCAGCTCAGCCCACCGCCAGTGGCTGGAGACCCCAGCCAGGGCAGCAGGCAGGGGCTCTGCAGGGGCTGTGTGCCAGCTCTACCTAAAGCTGCCCTGGCTCAGGGTTCTTGGAGCCCAGGCAGCTCCCCTGGACAGGACCAGGGAGGAAGCCCAGACCAGACCCCAGAGCCCAAGGCCCCTTGACCAGGCTGGGTGACTCTGTGTCATGCACTGGGGCTGTCCACTGCAAACCCTGTCTGTTGGGGGCTCCAGGGTGGGCAGTGGCTACCTCGGGGTGGGCTGGAGAGGAAAGGGGCCTCTGGGAGCAGAAACCAGCCCCACAGCAGATGTCCCCCCAAAGAGCGCCTGACTGACCATGGTGCCGTGCCCGAGGGCCTCAGCTGGCCTGTGAGCATGCATCAATGGTCCCCCTCCTCTGCCTGTGACTCTCGGCACTGCTCTCTTCCTGCACACTGTATCCCCCTCGCCAATCCCCTCCCCTGTCCAGGGCTGGAGACGCACCTGGTCACCTCAGTTTCCCTGCCCCACTCATCTCTACCATCCCATCCTGCAGCTTATACCCCAGTGGTCACCCCTTGTTGGGGGCCAGAGTGAGGCACTCGGCCCATGGCAAAGGTCATGAGGAAGGAGGCTCGACATACGCAAAGGCAGGATCGAGCCTCAGGAGTCCCCCTGGAAATCCTTGAGCATCTACCCCCATAACCAGAGCCTGCCTACTTTACTACTTTGTGCTCTCACCTACACCTCTGACTTGCGGGGGGCTGTCCCTCACCACCTCTTTCGGAGAAGGAGTTAACTTAGAGCTCCAGTTAATAAAAACTCCTGGGCGTGACAAGAGTGTTTTAACCTACAAACTCCTCTGAAGGTTCTCTAGCCTGCCTGACAGGCTTGTCCGGCCACATGTGATTGCTCACAGCCTCCCAACCATGAGAGGCACGAGATGCTTTAAACCTTCTAAAAACAGGTTCCTTAGAAAAGTTAGAAAACCATTAGTATAAGTATAATGGGCTGATTAGAAATTGTATTGGTGAAAGGTTTTTCATTTGTTGAGCCAATGTTTGTTGCTAAGTCTCCACATCCCCTGCCCTTACACACATTAATGAATATATAGAAGAAATAAGTATTAACCTTTGATATAAATCACGTTAGACCTTAGGCTAAGTAAATTCTTTCCTTAATTAAAACCCACTACACCCTCACCCTATAGGAATGTAACTTTATTTGGGTGGCATCTGTTTTAAGAATAATCACCCCTGGAGAAATAAGTGTCCTGGTTGACTGACCGCTGTCACAGGGAGAGGGTCATAAATTGTCAGCAGGCCCCCCGGCCAGAAGATGATGTAACACCCCTAAGACCTCTGTATACATTTGTATGAAGCACCTGACTTTGATAAAAGTCAGGACTGCTGACCCTGCGTGACTTTTGCATAACATCTCAGTGTATAAAAGTAGACCATGGAAAATAAAGAATTGGGATCAGTTTCTCGAAATACTGGTCTCCCCATGTAGCTCTCTCTCTCACTCTGGCTGAGTCTCCATCTGGAGCTCGGAACCCACCAAGCTTACTAATTTTGCCTGGGCTTCTAAGATCCGACCGGGGAGGCCTCAGTGTCTCCTCTCCTTCGGGAGAACGGAAGGACGCCTGTGGCCTACGTAAGTGGTGCAAACTTCTTGTCTTGAAGTTTTATTGGTCTTCCGCGTAAACCAAGCTACTCAGCCTCTTTTCTCCACTGAATTTTCCTACTGAGCTATCCTCATTCTATTACTCTTTATACCTCTAATTAATATCTAATTGAAGCTATTGTATCCTGATCCTCGCCGATGCCGTCCCCGCTTCGAACTCCCTGGATCAGCCGGGGCTGGACCCCGGCAACCCCTCCCTGCTCCAGAACATTCCCAGGGCCCACCACCCACCTCCTCGCACAGGCAATTTCCCTCAACAACCGCCTGCTCCTTGGGGTCTCCAAATCCCAGCTGACTGTGATCCCGTCCCCGGCCTCCGCCCTGGTGGTGCAGCCTCCCCAGCGACCCTCAGACCCCAGGCCAGCACACGGTAGGCATCCACCAAGTGCCTGCTGGGCCTGACGCCACAGGTCCCCTTTCATCTCTATGCTGATTCCACACCTGTGCAGTGGGGCATACTGCCCTACAGCACAAGCCTGGAAATGTAAGCCCAGCAGCCCTTTAACATTGCCCCTGCTTTACTCTCACAATGGGGTCCACGTTTTACCCTCTTTCTACACCTCAGGAATGGAGGTCCTAAAAGTTGTGTCAGAGAACCGGGGCACAGTGCCCGGGCCAGCAGGGCCAGTTCACAGTCCCCACCCCTCCACACGTGTCCAGGGAGACTGCCAAGTGTGGGCCTCCAGGGTTGGTAGAAAGTACTTTATGTTGATGTTTCTTTCTTCCATACTTTGTTTATTTTTATCAGAAAAATTTAAATCAACCCTGAAAGTTCATTGGAAGGACTGATGCTGAAGCCGAAGCTCTAATACTTTGGCTACTTGATGCAAAGAGCTAACTCATTAGAAAAGACCCTGATGCTGGGAAAGATCGAGGGAAGGAGGAGAAGGGAAGCAGAGGATGAGATGGTTGCATGGCATCATCGACTCAATGGACATGAGTTTGGGCAAACTCCAGGAGATAATGAAAGACAGGGAAGCCTGGCATATTGTAGTCTATGGGGTCCCAAAGAGTTGGACATGACTGAGAGACTGAACAACAAATCAGAAAAACACCAACTTTGCTGGAGAGGAAGCCTGACCCCAGAAGGAAAACTGCAGATGTGGCTGAGGAGGGCTGGAGAAGGGCTGGAGCGGGGGGCGGTACACTCACAGAGGGAGCCCATCCCGCACTGTGTAGACTCCATGGAAGCTGCGCCGGTCCACTGGTCCGTCCACCGCATTGTAGCTGATCCTGGACAGAGGTTCCAGGGCACTGGAAGGGAGAGGAGAGGTCACATCCCCAACAGAGATGGCGGGAGGCAGAGTGGCCACAGTGACCCCTCGTCCACCACGGGGCTCCTCCAGCCACAGGCGACCCCAGCCACATGCCTCCCAGCATGTCCCAGCCCCCACGGAGGATGGGGTGCCCATCCAGGCAGGAAGCAGGGTACTCACTCCCCCACGGGGTCCACCAAGTCCTTGTCCTTCCTGTCGGCCGTGTAGAAGGGCGGGTTGTACATGAGGAACTCCGTCTGCGGGACACAGGGACTCAGACGGTCACCACCCCAGGCTGGCCGTCACCCAGGACAGCTGACTGCAGAGCTCTGGGAGGGCCCAAAGGACACGGAAGTCCGAGCTGGGCTGATCTCAAGACACACACACCTAGGTCAGCCATGGTCGAGGGGAGTCTCCCCAGGCGGGAGTACGGGGGGCTAGGCTGGACTCAGAAGGAGGAGTCCCCTGGCAGAAACTGGGGAGGAGTGACAGCCCGGGATGTGCCAGGAAAACCAGAGAGAAGGCCTGGGCAGGGGCAGGGGGGGAGCACACCCCTAGGCCTCCTCCTTCGCTCCCTCTCACTCTCCACCTCCATCCTCCCCAGAATTCAGAAAGGGGATAGGGGCTGTCCTCTGAGGACGGGGGCTTGAGGACAAGTGGGGCAGTGGACCCTGTGTGGATAGCAGCCCAGTGTCCAGGTTCATGGCCCAGCTTTACCCCTCAGGTCTCGTGGATCACGCTTCCCTCTTCATCTGTCCCTCATGGCCCTTCGAGGCTGCAGTAGGCTCAGCCACCCTGGGGCCCAGACCACTTCCCCCAGGACACTGGGCCCCTGCAGCCTGGTGGGTGAGGCCAGGACAGGCACTCACCTTCCAGGGCACCTTCTCGTTGGGCACCGGGAATCGCAGGACAGAGCAACTTGGGTAGAGCAGGTGCCGGGCATTCACGTGGTAGGTGTCACCTGGGTCCTCTGCCTTTGATCCACTGTCCAGCTCAGGGTCCCACCCCACTGAGGCCTTCTGGGGTGCTGGGAATGGGGACAGGGACAGGGCCACCCTCTGAGGTCCTTTCCCCCAAACTTCCGGGCCGCCTCCACCTCCCTGAGCCCAGTTTGAAAGTCAGCCACAAAGACAGCACCCTCCCCAGGGTTCCCATCACTGCAGCCCAGGAGGACCAAGGCCTGGGCTCAGGCCCCCGTTGCCTGGGGTAGCTCCCAGCTGAGCTCTTGGTAATCAACATGATGCACAAGCCCTTCCAGAAGCCTGTCCGGATGAAAGGGCAGATGGCTCCTTTGGGGCCAGCAACAGCCCAGGAGGGTTGCTCATAACCATCTCTTGGCGGGCTGCAAATCGGAGCAAAGACATGCTTTCTGTCACCCAGTCAAAGTGACTGGGTCTCGGGTCTGCTGGACCTGATGCACACAGGGAGGTCAGGGGGCCTGGGACAGGCTACCTCTGGAATTCCCCAGCCTGGTCAAGCCGGGGGACTTGGCCACACTCAGCACATGTAGCCGTGGGGTGTGTCAAGCATCCCAAGGTGCTGGGGCTGCTCCTCTCCACTCCACAGACACCCAGACAGAAAAGAGCACAGGTGGGTAGATACCAGCCACTGGCACAGCCACCCACTCACCCAGAGTGGGGACACCTTCTTCTGAGCCAAAGCCACTGTCCCTCAGGGCCTTCACAATCCAGTGCAATGCTGTGGCTGTCTGAGCCACCTGGAACGCTCGTTCAAAACAAGATTGGTCAATAGGTGCCCGCACACGGGATGCCCAGCTCCCCACCCCCTCTTCCCCAGACAGCCACCCAACACCTGGGGCTTGGCCAGAAGGGCCATCGGAACCGTGCCCAGAAACAGAGGTCCCAGCCCGGAGCCCACCTGCTCCTCCAGGGAGGCCAGTCTCTGCTCCACAGCGCCCGACTGCTTCAGATGTGCCATTTCCAGCAGGCGCACCATGGAATCCACCCTGCAAGAGGACACAGCTGAGGCCCGCGGCCTTCCAGGGGTCTGCGTGTGAGTGGAGAGAGCCTGGTGCCCTTTGCAGGTTGGCAGCTTATCACATCCAGCAGCACAGGCTCCTTCGGCTCTAGTTTCAGGCTTCTTGATTTGAAAGGTTACACTCTACGGTTTCATAGAGAATGAGCACCGCCTAGTGGCCCAGGGGAAGATGGGCCACCAGAGATGCCCCAGGCTCACAGGGCCACCTGACAGCCCCAGGGGTGTGGCCGGGCCAGAGGGGCAGGTGTGCAGAGCACACACACCTGGTTCCTCACCTCAATATGCCTACAGGCTGTCAGTCACAAACTCAGGAAGGACAGAGCGGCCTCTGGGCAGAGGAGGGTACGCTGCCTCCGGGTACCAGTGGGGACTTTGGAAGGAGGAGGGGACACTGTGGTTTCGGAAATGTTTGCTGGTTTTGGTCTTAGTTTGCTACAATGTAGGAATTGCACCCAAGTGGGCCTATGTGTTCATAGGAAGAACACTTCCACAGCCAAGATCCATCCAAACACCCCGGTCTTTTCCCCCGGCGTTTCTAAGCCGCCTTCTCCCAGAGCCTCCTGCTCCACAACAAAGTGACAGGCATTTCAGGGACCACAGGGCTGCAGTGTCAGCCCTGCCAAGATCCCCGGCCCCGTACTTGTCACTGACGTCCTGGATCTTCTGCTCCGGCCTCTGCTTCTGCTGGAACTGCTGTTCCTGCAGGTAGTTCTCCTTCAGGTAGATCTCCCAGGACAGGAGGGCCGCCTCCTCTGTCTTCTCTAGCTTGTTCTCTGTCCGGGGAGGGGAGCCTCTGACCCACTGGGGGCCCCGCAGGGAGTGGCGGAGGAGCCCACCCACGCCCAAACCCCAGTGGGCTGGCGGCAGTCCGGGGGCCTGAGAGGACTGCATGTCCCCTCCCCCACCCCGAGCTTCCGGGATGCTCAGAGGAGCTGCCCCCCGATCCCGGCTGCACCCCAGACGCGGCTCTGGGGACGAGGGAGGGACAACTTACTGAACTGCTTATGCCGCTCAGCAGGGATCTTCAGCATGACCCTCTTGATGATGAGGTGCAGGTGGCTGAGGAGGATGAAGGGGGGCGGCGCGGGGGGCCTGCCCTGGTACTCCTCAATCAGGTCGTGGCGCTGGAACTTCCAGATCTGGTCCGTGTGCTCCTGCACCTGCTGGAAGGTGTAGCTGCAGGGGGCGGGGAGCACTGGTTACCAGGAGCACGGGCCACGCAAGCTGGGTTATGCACAACCGTGTCGTTGCCTGAGTGTGCGCCGTGACTGCCCACAAAGGCACGCCAGGGAGGGCGACCGGGACACAGGAAAGGCAGCTGAGCACCCTGGGGGCCCAGAGGAGAATGAAGAAAGACCTAGATTTTAGAGCCCATAAACCTTGCTAGAGAACAAAACAGACCCTCATGTGTTGGGAGATGGATGGTGTCCTGTACTGGACCCTAAAAGGGTCTGATTCCCCCGAATCTGACAAACAGAAGAGACAGTGTCTTCAACAGGCTGACATGCTCGTTCTCCACACCCTGTGTCTCATGCGGGTGGAGGTCAGCTGGCCCGGATCCCTGACAGAGGTCCTCGGAGGAGGGGAGGGAGGCTGGGCAGGGCTGAGACACAGCCGCTGCCCGCCGGGCCTCTGGCCTCTGTCTATCACAGCCCAGCACTGGGGCAGGGTCTCTCACTGTTCAGAGCACACGGAAAATCAGCAAGTGGCGACCTCATCACCCTAGCTGATGAAGAGAAGAGAAACAGTGCCCAAACTGGCCACAGGTCCCAGGGGCTCTTCTGCAGAGGCCGGGAGGGGCCTGAGGGGGTGGCAATGCCCTGAGCCACAGGGTCGGCCTCCTGGGCACCACAGTCAGGGCCGGCCCTATGCGCCTGCTTTACATGGAGAGCAAAGACAGGTCGTCTTGCCTCACAGGATTCTTAACAAGTGTGACACACACACCTCCACCCCCAAAGATGACCTCAGCTAAGTCGCTGCCCCTCATCCACCTCCCTCTGCTGGGTGGGAGGAGTGAGACTTCAGTGCCCCTCCCCATGGTCTCTGAGCACAGGGCCCGTGGGCTGCCCCCCAACAGTTGTGCCCAGGTTGGATGCCACGATCACCAGGTCAGCCCGGGCTGAGCCAGGTCCTGGGTCCCAGGCTCCACACCATCCACACCACCCTGGGGGCGGGGGCAGGCAGCAGGGCGTGTACCCCGCACGTGGCACTCACTTGAACATGGCGATGAGCAGGTTGAGCAGCAGGATGTTGGCGAAGAGCAGGTAGAGGCAGAGCAGAAGGACAGTCAGCCACTCGGGGAACATGGGCTCCTGCCGCGCCTGGTCGATCTCGGGGCACTTGGGCTTGTAGGGGTCCGTGCCATCGGGGCTGCACTGGTCTGGTTTGAAGTTCACGCCTGGGTCGGGATGAGGGGGCAAGTGAGTCCAGAAAGCCATGTGGAGTCACAGGGGCCCTTGGGCAATGACCTCACTGGCCTGGAGCCCCGCACATCTGGGTGACCTCAGCTGTCAGCTCAAGCCCGAGGGAAGCCAGAAAGGGCTGACCATCTACACCAAGCATCCTCACGGGCAGGAAGTCCCACTGCCAGGAAAGCCCAAGAACCAGACCTGCGCTCCAGGCTGGCACATGCCTCCCTGGGATCCAGGCACCCCACCAGGGCACTTCCTGGGGGTGTGTCATCCACAGGAGGGACTATGTCATCTAAGTCACAGGTCCTAACCCTGGGAGCAGAATGTGGCAGGAAAGACGTCAAAGAGAAAATGAACAACTGTCGTAAAGAAAAGGGAGACATCAGAAAGGAAAAGTGCTGCAGAGGCAACATTTCTATATGGAACATGTGACTAGAAACCAAAACACAGCTCCACATTTGCAGAAAAGTAAAGGATACATAATATTACAAAACATAACTGTATACTCGGCGTTTAAAAATCTGTAAGATAAGGGCTTCCCTGGTGGTCCAGTGGTTAGTAATCTGCCTTGCAATGCAGGGGACATGGGTTCAATCCCTGGTCCAGAAAGATTCCACATGCCTCTGGGCAAGTAAGCCTGTGTACTAAAACCACAGAAGCCCCCACACTCTAGAGCCCGTGATCCACAATGGAGGAAGCCAACACAGTGAGGAGCCCACGCACTGCAGCCAGAGAGTAGCCTCCACTCATTCTGTCTAGAGAAGGCCTCGTGCAGCGATGAAGACCCAGCACAGCACTCAAGACCCAGCACAGCCAAAACTAAATCCTTAAAAAAGACATCCAGATTGGAAAGGAACAAGTATTTGCGGGTGACATGATCATAGCAAATCCCCCAAAAGGCACCTAAAAACTATTAGAACTAATAAAGAAGTTCAGCAAGGTTTCAGAATACAAGTTCAATATACAAAATATAGTGTTTTTCTATACAGTAAACAATCCAATTAATAAAACAATTCTACTTACAACAAGCATGAAAAAGAATAAAAACATTTAGGAGTAAATTTAACAAAAGAAGTACAACTTATATGATGAAAAATAAAATATGCTATGGAAAGAAATTAAAGATCTAAATAAGTGGAAGAAACCCCCATGTTTATAATCAAAATCCTGGATGTCTTTTTTGGAGAAATTGATTAGATCACCTGAAAATTCATGTGGACCCAAGGGACCCAGAGGCCAAAACAATCATGAAAAAAAAGAACAAAGCTGAAGGACTCACACTGGCTAGGACCATGGTGCTGGCACCCGGATAGACACATGGTTAATAGGAATAGAACAGATAAACCCTTTTGTTAACAGTCAACTGATTTCTGGGTCAGGAAGATCCCCTGGAGGAATTAAATATGGATAACAATACAGATGACTTGAAAACATTACACTGAATAAAAGAGGCAAGACAAAAAAGACTACATATCATATGATCCACTTTATGTGAAGCGTCCAGAAAAGGCACCTTCTACCCTGATGCTGGGGAAGCGTGAGGGCAGGAAAAGGGAGACAGAAGATGAGATGGTTGGATGGCATCATCGACTCGATGGACATGAATCTGAACCAGCTCCGGGAGACAGTGAAGGACAGAAAAGCCTGGTGTGCTGCAGTTCATGGGGTTGCAAAGAGTCCAACACGACTTTGCTACTGAAAAACACCATCAACGATAGAGACAGTAGACGACAGGTCACCTGCGTTTGGGGGGCGGGGGTGACTACTAAAGGGTATAGGGCGACTTTTGGAACAAGCGTTCTAAAATTAGATTCTGTAAATATACTAAAAACCATGAAAGTGACCACTTTTTACAGGAGAGTTTTATGGTATGTGAATTAATCTCAATGAAGCCATGACAGAGAACAAACTCTATGTTCTCTCCACTCAGAAAAAGAAGACTTATGTCTGACTGCAGTGGGAGGAACAGAAGGAATCAGGTGGTATTTAATGGGGGCAGGGGGGCGGTGTCAGCTGATGCCCCAGGCCACATCCCCGACCCACTTTGATCTCCCCGCAGCTGCGAGGTACAGCCCAGCTGCGGCCAGCTGATGCCTGCCCCACTCAACTGATGGGCCCCCAAGCGCACCCATCTCTTCCTTCAGGAGCCACGGTCCCAGGCAGTGCTGAGCGAGTGGGATGTGCCCAGTCCTCCCCTCCTCCCACTTCTGTGACCCTGGAGGAACCCCACAAGGGTGGCACCTCCTTTTCCACAGCTGTCAGGGCCCCTCCTACCGTCAATGTAGGTTGGCAGCTGCCCGAAGATGGTGAGATACGAGTGGTAGATGGCCCCCCGGAAGATCCACTCCACCCGCCTCTCGTTGTGGATGAGGATGGCCTGCTTGGCCACCCCGAAGGACACGACCCACACGGCCAGCAGGAAGAGGAAGAAGAAGACGTCCTTCATCTGTGGGAGGGGGGCACCAGTTGCAGCCACACCACCCCACACTGTCCCTGCCCACAGGAGGGTCCCCAAGTGCCCTGCAGTGGATGAGACTCCATCAACCCTTACAGCATGGCTGCATGGAGCCAGGAGCTTCAGGGGACAGCCTAGAGGGGTGCTGGTCACCCCATGAGGAGTAGGAAGGGTCATGACCATGCCCCAAGAAGGGGAGCAACAGGAGCTATAACAGGGATCAGGAATGAGCTGTGGCTATCAGGGAAGGCTGCCTGGAAGAGGCAACATACAGGCAAGACCCGAGACAGGCACGCTAGGGTGTGGAAGCAGAGTGGTGACTTGGGGTCCTGTGGGGTGTGCTGTGCCCCGGGGCGCCTCAGGCCCCCCTTACCATCGCTCCAGAGTGCTTCAGAGCCCCCCTTACCATCCACCCTGGAGTGCATTGGGCCCCCTCTTACCATCCGCTTCACGATGATAATCTTGGGCCCCAGCGTCTTGCTGATGGTGAAGATGTGCATGAGCCGCAGGCAGAACATGGTGAAGTCCAGGGAGAGGATGATGCGCCCGGTGTACAGCAGCGAGGGCATGAGTCTGCACGGGAGCAGGGCCTCAGCTGGCCACCCTGGCCTGACCCCAGCCCTCTGCCCAGCTGCACCGGGCCCCTGCCCAGCTGCCCCGGCCCGTGAACAGCCTGACAGGGAGCAGGGCCTCAGCTGGCCACCCCAGGCCTGGCCCCAGCCCCCTGCCCAGCTGCCCCGGCCCCATGAACAGCCTGACAGGGAGCAGGGCCTCAGCTGGCCACCCCAGGCCTGGCCCTAACCCCCTGCCCAGCTGCCCTGGCCCCATGAATAGCCTGACAGGGAGCAGGGCCTCAGCTGGCTGCTCCAGGGCTGGCCCCAGCCCCATTGTGACCCCAGACCCCAAAGCACTAAAACTGGGTGTAAGTTCAGAGGCAGAGCCTCCAGGAGGGTTCGGAAGCCCAGCCTCAGGCAGAGAAGCTGGGCCTTGTGGGCGTCCTGGGAAGCACCAGGCTGGCCCAGCCCCTCCTGCTCATGAAGGGGTCACGCAGGGCAGACATGTGGCCTTGATGGGCTGTAGAGATGTCAGGGCCCCCGGCTGGGATGCAGACACTCCCACCAGACAGCTCCCCATGATGACAGAGCCCACGTCTCTGCCCCAGCTCCTCCCTGTCCCCGCGTGGGCAGGGCACCCTTGGCACAGACATATCCAGAGAGGTGCTGAAACCGCAAGGGAGCCCCAGCTCACAGCCTCACCCAAGCCCAGCCCTGTGGGGGCTGTTCCTTTGATGGGACAGGAGGGCCACCAGGAGGGGAGGCCACTCACCGGCAGGTCAGCCCCACAATGAAGAGCAGGATAGCGCACACGTCCAGCTTGTTCCAGTAGTCATTGAAGTACACGAGCACCGCCTTCCGCAGCCCACTCCCATCAGGGTCATAGAAGAGCTGGAGGGGGGAGCAGGGACATGTGGGGCTGTGGGTCATCCTTCTCAGTTCCCCACCAGCAAACCGGCACCACTTCCTGGGCAGCTGAGAGTCGGGGAGGGGCTGCTGGCAGGAGAGGTGGCCCCCGCTGAGCCCAGCTCCTCTCCCAAGAGGGGACCCCCACATTTTGCAGTGTCCTTCACAGGGGAGCCAGGGACTCACAAAATCCAGGACACCACTCAGTGATGTCACCCTTGGGGTGATAAGAGAGAGTTTCAAGCAAAAACCAATGCCTTGAGGGGGTCGGGTGGAGGAGGAGCAAGGGTGGGAGCGGCTGGCAGACCACAGGCCGCACTTTCTGAGGGGCCTCGCCCGGCTCTCAGTGCCCACGTGGGGCTCACTGTGCATGGCATGGGGTCAAGGGCCAACGTGAGAAAGTGACCGAGCCCAGGATGCTCCTGGGGGTAGGAGGGTCCGCAGGTGGAGTGGGAGCGGGCTGGCCCACCTGCCGCAGCTCCTCGCACGCCAGGGAGAAGAGCCAGACGTAGATGAGGCACTCGCAGCTGGAGGGCTGGGGCTGGAAGTCCACCATGAGCACGTAGGCAAACAGGCAGAGGAAGGCGAAGTAGGACAGGATGTTCATGTGGAAGACGACCACGGGCGCGCTGAAGAAGGCGCGGACGCGGGCCAGGCACCTGTCTGCCGGCAGCTCCCGGTTCCTGCGGAAGACACGGGCAGGGGAGACCACGGCCGTGAGGGGCCAGCTCAGCCATGGGTCACACCACAGAAGGGAGGCCCAGGACTTGCGGCTGGCCACCCACCCTTCACGCATGGCTATGGTACAGGCCCGGCCAGATGGCCCTTCAGAGAGGTCCCCAAAGGGCCCTCGGGTTCCTTTAGGGCTATCAAAAAATCCTCAGGCCATGGTGGGACTCGCCCCCGGTGGATACTGGGTGACGGCAGTTCTCACCCCTCCCCAGCGCGAATCCCCTCCATCCTGGGACCAGTGGCAGCAGTGAACACACCCAGAGGGGGCATTTGGGAAGGGAGGTCTGGCCCCAAGCCCCAGTGGCCCTGCAGCCGGGCCGGCACCTGAAGGAGACGAGGCCAGTGTAGAGCAGCGGGAAGACCAACATGCACAGCACCAGGCGCCAGAGTCCATTGTCCACGCTGAGCTGGCCCCACCACACCTTGGTCAGGTAGGCCTGCGGACAGAGGGCGGGTTTCAGGGCGATGGGCTCCCCACCCGCCCTAACCCTGTGCTCCCTGAGACTCCTGAGGAGGAGCGACTCTGCAGGCTCAAGCACGGCGCTCCACCAGGCCCACAGGTGACGAGACAGGCAGCGCAGTGGGCAGCTCTGATCCAGTCCTGAGTCTGACAGCCCAGAAAGAGGCTCTGGGGGCAGGACCGGGCTCTCCCAGGCCAGAAAGTGGGGCTCAAACCCTGAGCCAGGCTCTGTCCCCCTGCCCCACTCTCACCAGCTGGCCCCCGAGTTCTCCCTGGGGTGGGCGGTGTGGGCAGAACTCCTCCCCACCAAGCCCCTGGGATCCAGCATGGCCAACTCAGCATGTGGTGACAGGATGAGGCTGTGCTCCAAGGAAGCGCCAGGGCTCTGAGGGGCCCCCCAGTGCACTACATGTCTCATGTCACCAAGGCAACGCCAGAGCGTCCTGCACTTGCTGCTCCAGGAGGATGCCCCGCCGCCTCCATGTATCCCTCCTGAGACCCCAGGTAGCAGGGGTGGGGGGAGCTGAGGCCTGGCCCTGGAGACCTACTGGGGGCTCCTAGGTAGGGACATCCATCCAGCGCAGAGGTGAGCCACTGCCTTCACAACTAACCACGCGCTCTCACTCAGCATCAGCTCTCTCTTCGGCAAACAGTGAGGAGAGGGTGTGCCTGTCTGCAGCAGGTGACCGATGGCCAGCACCATCCCTGGGTCCCCACAGGACCCGACATGGTGACCTCCTGTGCTATCCACGTGCACAGGAGGCTGCATCCGCCCCTGCAGCGCCAAGGCAGGAAGGAGGCCCCCAGAACATCACCTGGATGCCCCCGTGAGACACGAACTTCATGTCCTTGGCCTCCAGGGCCAGCTGCAGGCAGGTGGTCCTGCCCCAGGTCTCCGACACACGGACCAGCAGCTTCTGAGCCCTCTCCTCATTCTGCCGATAGCACTCAGTGAAGACCCCTGGATGGGAGAAGGTCTCGTCACAGCAGCCGGATCCTCACCAGGGGGAGCTGCAGACAGTGGTGGAGCAGGGCCCCTCCAGACAGCACAGTGCGCACAGGGATGGGGCAAGGACCCCAGGGTCACCCATGAGGGCCCGGGTCTGAGGCTGTGGCCTCAGAAGCTCACCAATGGCTCTCTGTTCATACTCGTCCGCGAGCACCAGCATCTCCTCCAAGCTGTCCGTGTCCTCCTCCTCCTTGGACAACTCCTTTAGGATCTTGCTGCAGGCCAAGGCTGCCGCGATGCAGTCCTGGCTCTGGGTACCCAGGGGAACCACCATGAGGCTCTGGATGGTCCTGCCCGGGGACCCCCAACATGCCACCACCCAGGCTGATGAGAGCAGAGGCCCTGAGACAGCACAGGCTGCGGGGCGAGGACTCAGTGTGGCTCCTTCCACATAAACCTCCGGGCTCACCCCAGGTCACATGCAAGCCCTGCTGGCAGTCAGTCTCCTGCACAGGCCAGGCAGCACCCTTGCTCCCCCAGAACACAGACTGGACACAGGCACTCAAACAGCCCTGCTGGCAAAAGGCCCAGAGCTCTCTAGGCATCTGGTCAACCCCACTCAAGGAGCGCTCCGAAAGAGGAGAAACAAGGACCTGGCCATCACATGGCCCTGTCCAAGGCCAGGGGCCTCACCCTCGGTGGCACCCCCAGTCCCAGGCACCAGAGTGGGCCAAGAGAATCTCACAGGAGGCTCTCAATACTCAGCCCAGAGGCCCTGGGTCTGAAGGCAGCACTGGCCTGGGTAGGGGTTGGTGTCAGAGCCTGGAAACCTGAGTTTGGTTTTTCTGGCCAATAAGCCCCACTGGGCATACTTGAGGCCACAGTCGGGCCAACTCTGTTGCCCACCCCCTCCCCCAAGCACCTTGGGAGAGGGTGTACCTCCAAGAACCTTGGTGAGGGCTGGGGGGGAGCGGTGGTCGCCAGAGCCTCTGACAAGACCCTGAGGAAGCTGGCTCTGAGAGCAGCCTGGATATGCTGGCTCAGAAAAGCAAGGCCTCTCTGAGAAAAATTATGAAACTTTACTTTCCTGTTAAGAGGAAAGCCAGCTTGAAATAAAGGAAAACCATGAGGGGAGTCCTGGCCTGCAGTGTTCTGCTTCTTAGGGAGCCACCTAGCCAGTCCCTGCCATGGGTGATAAAGCCCCATGCGGGTCCATTGACCGGGAGCTGCCCGGCCAGTCCCCTTCATTGAAAATGAAGCCATACTCAGGCCCAGTTACCAGGAGCCGCCCAGCTGACTGGTGGGAGTTTCCAGACAGCCCAGCAACAGCCTGGGGCGATGGCATCTGGGAAGCGCCCATCTTAGCAACAGATCATGCCTGAGCCCCCCAGCCATCAATGCGAAGAGAAGCGGCCCCTCCAGGGGTGGCACGTGCCTACAGAGTCCACTGCCACGGGCAGCCATGCAGCTGGAGCCCTGTCACTGGTCCACTGAGAGTGGCAGTCTGCTGACCTGAGCCCAGATGATTTCTGCCAGCTCCCGGCGGTTCTGCACGATGGCCCAAATGAGAAGATCACGGACTGGATCTATGTTGAAGGTAGCTTGGCCTGATGAATGCTTATACGAGGACTGGGGATTCTCTCCCTGCACCTGTGAGCAGTGGACAGTCAGCGCCCCCACCTGGGGAGGGGGACACATGTTGAAGGTGCAGGACCTGAGCTCAGCCCCACTATCCTTGGAGGAGGAGCCCTGAAAGCCGCTTTTCCAACAGCACTCAGATGGTTCTCATGAACACTCATGTACACTGGGGTTTCTTAAGCACCACTCTGGAGACATGAAGAAACACCCAGAAAGTGCAATGCTCAGTTACCACCCACATCATTTGTAGGCCCCTGCTACTCGCCAGGCATCCCAACGTTCCTTAGTCTTATGTGATAGCATCAAAATCTTTTTCTATGAAGTAAAATTCTAAGGAAAGTGAAAGTGAAGTCTCTCAGTCGTGTCCAACTCTTTGCGACCCCATGGACGGTAACCTACCAGGCTCTGAGGTCCACGGGATTTTCCAGGCAAGAATACTGGAGTGGGCTGCCATTTCCTTCTCCAGGGGATCTTCCCAACCCAGGGATCGAACCCCCACCTCCTGCATTGCGGATAGACGCTTTACCGTCTGAGCCACTAGGGGGAGCCGAAAATTCTAAGACAGTCTGTTAATAGATTCATGCTGTGACCTCTTCAAGGGAACCTGCAATGTCTCCTGCAGAGAAGACCAGCAAGAAAGACCAGACAGACAGAGCCACATGTGAGTGGGAGGGCTCTGGCCCCAGACACACTCAGTCTACAGTGACAAAGTCTACAGTGATTCCAGGCTTCCTGGCCCATCTGTAAACAAACACATCCTCAGACAAGTCCATCCTCTGGAAGCAATTCCCAGAGAACACGTTTCCCACATCACACACAAAACTACACTTTAAGTGATTTCAGAAATCATCTGAAGGCTCATCTTTATGAAAAGAAAAAAAAAGAAAAATTAATTCATCTTCTTAAATTACAGACATGGTTCAATATGAGCTTCCTCTTGGGACTTTCATAAGCACTTTCCAACTAGGCATCTTAAATATACTGGAATCAAGAAAACTAGAACCATGAATGTACAGAACCAAGCCATAGCCACTTCAGTCTCAGGGGTTTGGCACAGCTCACCTAGGACAATGGGCAGATTTGCAAGCCTGAAGAAAGTACATAATTTTCTAGCAGGAAGAAAACAAAATCACTGTGATCTGAGAAGAGACAGGAAACCTAAACATCAGGACCATCAGGAAAGAAAAATAGAAAGTTATCAGAGTTACTACCCAAAAAGGCACTGGACTCCCAGGGGATTCTGCTGAGTGTATAAGAGGCAGTGAACTCCAGCCACATAAACTGCCCCAGGGCAGAGAAAGAAGAAACTCTTCCCAGTGTTTTTACAAAGCTAACATAAAATTGATACCAGAACCTGACATATACAACTCTCCCCAAATAAAACGACAATTAAAGACAACATTCTGATGCGCTAAGTCCTTTCAGTCTGATTCTTTGCGACCCCATGAACTGTAGCCTGCCAGGCTCTTCTGTCCATGGGATTTTCCAGGCAACAGTACTAGAGTGGGCTGCCATGCCCTCCTCCAGGGGATCTTCCAGAAGCAGGGGTTGAACCAACGCCTCTTACATCTCCTGCTTTGGCCGGTGGGTTCTTTATCACTAGTACCACTGCAAACCCCTAAAAAAACGTTGGGAATCCAGCATCGGATTAAATACATGTTACTCTGAAATCAAGTTGAGATTCAAAATAGGGATAAAAAAGAATAATGACTTATAACTCACCAAGTTCATATGTCAAAGAAGAAGAGTATTTCAACTTCTCAGAAGGCATCTGACAAAATTCAGCCCTGAGGTGTCATTTGTAAAACCTTATTGAATCTTGAGAGGAGTTTCACTCACATAAATATACCACAGATGCCAGCATTACATTTAATGCTTGGAAACTTCAGGATCCTCATCAAATAAAGATTCAGACTAGAAAACCCCTCCTATTAAAACCCCTCCTAGACGCCACACATGTGCGTCTCACGCAGACACAGATGAGCTATGTCAACCTGGCCACATAGACCTGGCCACATAAACACCAATGGTGTGAGCAGGGCTCAGGGGAAGGGGCACAGGGGACAGCATTTTCCCGCATAATTTTTTGTACTGTTGGAAGTTTTTAGAAAGGGAGCTCCTGGACTGAATTGTGTCCACCACTTTCACATGCTGAAGCCCCAACCCTAATGTGACTGTATTTGGAGATGAGACTTTACACATGGGCTGGATGAAACAGCTGGAATCAAGACTGCCAGGAGAAATATCAACAACCTCAGATATGCAGATGACACCTCCCTTATGGCAGAAAGAGAACTAAAGAGCCTCTTGATGAAGGTGAAAGAGGAGAGTAAAAAAGTTGGCTTAAAACCCAACAGTCAAAAAACTAGGATCATGGCATCTGGTCCCATCACTTAATGGCAAATAGATAGTTTAATAATGGAAACAGTGACAGACTTTATTTTCTTGGCCTCTGAAATCACTGCAGACAGTGACTGCAGCCATAAAATTAAAAGATGCTTGCTTCTTGGAAGAAAAGCTATGACAAACCTAGACAGCTTACTAAAAAGCAGAGACATTACTTTGCCGACAAAGGTACATATAGTCAAAGCTATGGTTTTTTCGAGTAGTAGGGATGTGGGAGTTGGACCATAAAGAAGATCGAGTGCCAAAGGATTGATGCTTTTGAACTGTGGTGTTGAAGACTCTTGAGAGTTCATTGGACTGCAAGGAGATCAAACCAGTCAATCCTAAAGGAAATCAGTCCTGAATATTCATTGGGAGGACTGAGGCTGAAGCTCAAACTCCAATACTTTGGCCACCTGATGCAAAGACCTGATTCACTGGAAAGGACTCTGATGCTGGGGAAGATTGAGGGCAGCAGGAGAAGGGGACAACAGCACAAGATTGTTGGATGGTATTATCGACTCAGTGGACAGGAGTTTGAGTAAGCTCCAAGAGATGGTGAAAGATAGGGAAGCCTGGTGTGCTGCAGTCCGTGGGGTTGCAAAGAATCAGACACAACTGAGCGACTGAACAACAACTTTATGCATGTGATGAAGGTTAAGGGAGGCCATAGAAGTGGGGCCCTGATCCAACAGGACCCTAGCCCTAGGGTGCCTGGGAGAAAAGGAACCCATACCGGGCGCCGTGAGGATGGAGCCAGAAAGTTCTCGGTCCTCTGCAGGCCAGGAGGAGAGGCCTCACCAGAAGCTCACCTGTCAGCCCCAAGACCTTGACTTCCAGCCTCCAGAGAAGGGAAAAGAAGATGCCCACCATGTAACCTGCCCCATCTGTGTCATGACAGCGAGAGCTGACTTTCCCAATAACAATAATAGCTTGTGTTTCAGAGCTCCAAAGCTGGCCAGCACTCACACTGATTTTGACGCTGGGCACTGTGAAGAGGCGCTGCTGGTCGCTGGAGTGGGGCCGGGAGTATAGCAGCTGCGTGGAGTCCCCAAGGAGCTCCCTGAGCACCTGGGCCACATGCTGCAGGAGCACGCTGGGGTCCAGGCACTCAGGCTCCCTGGCAAGCATCTTGTCCAGCTTGCAGTGGAACAGGCAGGTGGGCTCCAGGTTCTGGTACAGGTAGAATAGGGTGGCCCGGGAGACGAACTCCTTCAGCTGCACCCCGTTCTCCAGGAAGAGCTTCACGAACTCGGGCTTGTTGGTGATGAGGGCGGCCACCATCATGGGGTACAGCTCTGAGGGCTGAAAGGGGGCCATGGGGGCCATGTAGTTGGTCACCAGCCTTCAGGCCCCGATCTTGGTATCCCCAAGACAGGGATGCTGTCGTCTTCCACTTCAGGAGGAGGAGGCATGCCGGTCGCCCTCACCAAGGACAGGGCTGGAGTCTGGACAAGCCCCAGCCAGCCCCTCCCTAGGGCAGCCCCCGGAAGTCTCACCTTCCACTGTCGCTCATCGGTGAAGATCTCACTCCGGGCAATGTCCACGCGGTTCCACGCCACCGCCAGGTTCAGCTGGTGGTCCCAGTTCTCATGGCCAAAGTGGTCGAGGCTCCGAGAAGCTATAGGTAGAAGCACATGCACTGGGGACTTCAGTCTGGGCTTCAGAGCCACTTCAAAACCCAACAAAGTCAGGGTGGGGTCAGCAAGCCGTCTCCATCATTTCAATTGAATAGATAAGGTGCTCAGTCACGAATCCCACCACCACCACGCACATGCCTTCATACAATCACCTTTCCTTTCAGGGTACCATCAGACCATCTTTGGGTTTCCGTCTCCACTCTTGCTTACCCCGGCCCCCAGCCCTGGCCCCAGGTCCTGCTCAAGCCCCCCGCCCTAAGTTTAAAGGAGACACAGTTCTCTGGAAGGCAGGCACTTTAACATTCACTTTCAAAGCTTAGACCACGAAAGCCAGCACATGTCCTTCTTTGCCTTGTTTGCAGAACCACCACCTCACCCCGGTTCTCAGTGCAACTATTTGCCCAACTAGTTTCTGCTCTTTCTGGACTAACATTTTAAAACATGGGTTGTTATCTAGGGAAGAAGAAAAAAGAACTCCGACCCTTACCTCACAACACACACAGAAAGTAACCTGAGATGAATCACAAACCTACACGTAAAGGCTGTGGCTATGGAAGAAAGTATTTGCAACCGCAGGAAAGGAAAAGATTTCCTGGGATGCGAAGAACATAAATAGTGAAGGAAAAAAATTGGTAAACTAAAATGTTACCAATAGGACTTTCCTGGTGGTCCAGCGGTTAAGACTTCAAACTTCCACTGCAGGGGGTGGTGGGTTTGATCCCAGTTGGGGAACTAAGATCCCACAGGCCATCCGGTGTGGCAAAAAAAAATGAATAGATACATGTATATCCCTTCTGCTCCCTAAAGATACCTTGGAGGACATAAAAGAGCAGACCATGAACCAAGAGAAAACATCCCAGCATATAGGTCCAACACAGGATTTGCACAAGGATATACCAAGAACTCTTAAACCTCCACAAAAGAGACAAATAACCAATTAAACACGGACAAAAGATCTGACCGACACTTCATCGAGATGAAATGCAAATGGCCAACAAGCCTGGAGACACAAATTCAAACCACACAGCGATCTGGCTTCACACCCACCAGGAGGGCTACAGCTTCACGGACTGACAGGACCAAGTGTGGGTGAGGGCACAGAGCAGCCTGGACCCACACCCATGGCGTGGGGACCAGTGCACAGAAACAGAGTGAACGCTTCCCGCTCTGCCATCGCTGCTGGCCTGGGGCTGGCCTCCCTCCAGGGTGAGGGGCCATTCAGCCCAGAACAAATGCTCCTGGGCACCACGGATGTCATGTCCAGGTCCATGCCGGCAGGAAGGACAGGGAAGCATGGGTCTCACCCCAGAGGTGGGAGAGGCAGGAAGTGTGGGTCCCGGGAGAACAAGCCAAAGGGCAGAAGTCAGACTAAGGAGTGGAAGTTGGCCAAGAGTTCTACTGGTCTCCCGGATGCCTAAGTTTGGAGTCTCCCTTGCACTTGGACTCTGTCACTGGAGACACAGGAGTTAGACAGGAGACAGAGAGTGGGGAGACAGGAGCAGACATCCGAGGCTCTTTCTTCCTACCCTAGAATTTTATGAGGAACTGTGAAGACTATGAAAGGGTAAATCAGTACAGGCTGCACTCAGATTTCAGGTAAGAAGGTGAGTTGAGAAAGGCGCCTACACCCCAACATCAGTGACTGGCACCACCTGCCCAGGGGGAGCGTGAGGTGGCCTGGCGAGGTCCAGCTGCTCTCTGACCAGCCCATCTGCCCATGGGTGGTATTTCCTCTGGACTAGGACTCCGGTTCCTCCCCCACATCCTCACCGCGCCTGACTCTCACCTTTCAGCAAGGCCTGCAGGATGGCCACATCCATGTCCTGCTGGCCATCCTTGCCTTCCCGGAACACAGTGAGCAGCTGCCGCCTCCGGACGATGTCTTGAATCTGCAACAGGCATTTTCTGCATGAGGTTCCCCCCACCTCTTCAAAGAGCACCTGCAGAACCAAGGCCCTGGATGCAGAACCGGAGCCCCGGGCAGGAGTCCTGCCTGCCGTGTGGCCAGGACCACCACCTCGCCCCCACGCCCAGACGGTGATGAAGATGAAGATGCGTGAGGACCAAACAAATGGTGTTTTCGAGTGGCCTCTGGGGTAGAATCTCCAGCTCACTGATCGGTGGTATCTGTTCAACACCCAGCGACGCTTAACTGAAGACCTCCGCCTGGTCCTCTGCCTGGGCCCTGCCTACCTACCTATCAATCACCAATCTATCTATCCTCTATTTCCTGTCCCCTTTCTATCTAGCTGTCACCCATCTCATCTACCTATCATCTCTCAGCTGCCAGAACTGTGGTGCTGGAGAAGGCTCTTGAGAGTCCCTTGGACTGCAAGGTGATCAAATCAGTCCATCCTAAAGGAAATCAGTCCTTAATGTTCATTGGAAGGACTGATGTTGAAGCTGAAGCTCCAATACTTTGGCCACCTGATGGGAAGAGCCGACTCATTGGAAAAGACCCTGATGCTGGGAAACATTGAAGGCAGGAAGAAAAGGGGATGACAGAGGATGAGATGTTTGGATGGTATCACAGACTCAATGGACATGAGTTTGAGCAAACTCCAGGAGATGGTGACGGACAGGGAAGCCTGGAGTGCTGCAGTCCATGGGGTCACAAAGAGCTGGACATGACTGAACGACCGAATGACAAGACCTGCCACCAGTCACTGCTCCCTTGAACTTTCACCCTGAGGCAGGGGTAGGCCTCAGCTGGTTCCTCACACCCCAAATCTTCAGACTCCACTCCCAGCTCCCAGGCCACCATGCCCAGCCCCACCTGCTTTCCTGCCCTCCCCCACCCCCTTCCCCTCAGCCTGGACACAGCTCTTGCCTCTGTACCCTCTATAAAGACTTCTCCCACCTAGAGGGCCCCTCATATACCCTGCCTCCACATCTAAGACCCCAACCTTCCCCATCCCTCAGGATCCTGCTTTCATGTCAACTCCAAAATGCTAAAATGTCTCTCTTCCCAACCCTACCCCATCCTCCAGCCAAAACCTCTCCTGGATTTAACCCTACTCCTGATTCACAGGATGGAGTAGCTACTGAGCGTGTGCGTTGACCAGGCACTAAGTACTTTCCCAGGTGGCCCTGCTCCATCCTCTGAGTCTAAGCCCCGATCACCCCTGATCTGTAGACAAAAGAGTGGGACTTCTGAGAGAGGGCCAGCACTCCTGACACCAGCGATGTGGTGCTGGCTGCAGGTCAACAAGAAGACCCCCAGGGCAGATATCCACATCCTCCTGGGGCTGCACCTGTGTACCCACCATGGGGCAGAGCAGCCCCAAGGCGTGTGGAGTGAATCAGTGATCACAGCTCTGGGGAGCCCCTCCCCACTGAACAGGAGCCACCATGACGGGCAGCCCCCTGGCTGAAGACTGGCATGTATGAAACAACATTTTCAGGCCTTGACTCAGAATGGATTGATAACACAAACTCCTTTAAACCTCAGCAGATTAGACCCACTTCTGAGAATCGCCTGAATAATTTACAAGCTAACTGAGGGAAGGCCAAAGGCCTGCTGGCCAATACCCACCAGCTCCATGAAGAGCTGATCTGACATCCACAGTGAAAACATCCCCCAGAACCTTAAGAGGTCCGCTGAGGCCACAAGAAGACAGACGAGAGAGGGTTGCTGTGCTGCCTCTGAAACCTGTCCTGCTCGCCCTGGGCTGCCTGCTGCCCTCCCCCTACCCAGCTCCCATTGGGGGCCCCAACCCTCTGCTTGGTCTTTGGCTGGTCCACAAGGCCTGAAATTGGACGCGGTTAGAACCAAGCTGCTCCACAGACTTGCCCTGAAAGGAGAACGTCAGGCACTTAAACTGTGAACCTCCAGGAGATTTAACAACCTGGTTTAGCATCTACGGAGTATATAACAGACACAGACCCCAACTGCTTTGTCAGCCTCAACTTACTGTTGGGGAAACCGAGGGTCAGAGAGGCCCTGACTGCCTCCATCCCACAAAGAATCCTCCCAGGAAACAGGGGTCAAGGGACCTCAGCACAGGTTAGCCCAGGCCCCGGGGGCTCAGAGCACGGCCAGACTGCAGGCAGTAGGACCATCGGGGCTGGAGGGCGGCGGTGGCGGTGCGGGGGGGGAGGTTCTCTACCAGCCAAGGACTTCATGGGTGTTGAGGGCTCACCTAGCCACTCTCCTTCACACCTGCCCCCCCTTTGGAGGCTGGGGCCAGGCCATGCGTCCCTCTGCAGAGCTCAACAGGACCCCCAAAATCTGCACTGGGGATTTGACCAATTCTGAGGCCCATTCCAAATGCCCCAGGTGATCCAACTGACTCAAAGGACGTGAAAGAGAAGCTCCTTCTTTCCAGGACTTGGAGAGACGTCCCATGTACACTCCTACACCACCTCCCCTCCCAGCCCAGTAAGAAGCCTGTCTGTAAGGTCTTCAGAAGAAGAAGCCTTGCAAGGTCTTCACCTGCCTGTACCCGGTGTCATCTCCCACTCTGGCCATGGAAGAGCAAAGTTCCGATGCATTTTACAGCAAAATTACTGAAATGCAGGGCAATCGTGGTCCTGGGCTATAACAGCCATGCTCTCCCCATGGTCAGGAGGAGGGTCCGAGCCAGACCATTCGGAGTGGGGGTGCCCATGAGGCTCACTGCTCAGGAGTTGAGGGGATGGGCAGAAAGCCATGTCCCAGAGACCCCCGCCCACTCCCTCAACCAGAGCAGCCCACTATCATCCAGTTCATATGGTCACGTTCCAGAAAAATCTTTGGAGTCCAGTGGGCTAGCTAGAAAATGTCACACTAGAAAGAGAGAAAGAAAAGAGACAACAAAGACAACAGGCTGATGGTTCAGCTCCCAGCCATCCGGACAGCCCGAGTCTGGTTGACAGTGTTGAACCAGAGCTGACTACTCCGTTCTGGCGCCCAGGCTGGGTTCGCGTAGGGCACTGACAGCAGGGAGCTGGGTGAAGGCAAACAGAAACCATCCACGACCTAAGCTCTTTCCAAGAATCTAAAATGGTCCCAAAACAAGGAGAGAGGACAGGCAGGCATGGAAGCAAGGCTGAGTCCTCTTTGAATGATCTGTCCCTGGACAGGTAGCCGCAGGGTCAGGTCCCCAGCTCCCTGTGCTTCCACTCAGCATCTCCTCCCATGGCGGGGTGGGGGTCCCCTCTTTGGGTGGAACTAGCTCCCTCCCAGGACTCGAGTCTCCAAAACCACTGGCGACGGGATTCCCTCTGGAATGCTGGTCCTAGGACAGGCCGGGCCACGGATGCCTCTATCTGGGGGTGCATGTGAAACCACCCCCAGATCACCACATGGTTCCCAGAGCCACTCAGGCCCCCATCTGATACATCTACATGTCTCCCCACCTTCACAACCCCAGAAGGTGGGCCCTGCTACCCACTGCCGTCACTTGCAGCACCCCAGCTGCCTGAATCTGGGCTCCCCACCCCTCTGCCACCCCCAGGGCCTCAGCACCAGCCTCATGCCCACCCAGTGCACAGGGTCTTCCTTCCAGGATGGCCATGGCTCGTGCCCTGTGTTACCTGCCCGCCTGGAGTTCTGCAGGTGGAGGCCCAGCACATCCTCCCTTGCAGGGCAGCGTGCTGCCTCAGCCAACAGCTCCCTGCCTGCCTGGCTCACAGCCCCCACCCCTGCAGATGGCTCCCGTGCCCAGCCCAGGTCAGCCAGGGCCTCTGAGTCTCGGTTATGCGTGTCCTGGTCCCGCTGGCCAGGCTGACAGTGTCTAACCTATGGCTGCAGGTTCACACCTGGTAACTGACGCACCCATCAGCCTCACCTTTTTGGTCCACTCCACGATCTTACTTTCAGTGAAGGTCTCAAACATCCCCTGGAAGAACATGCTCAGCTTCTGCTGAATCAGGGAGATCGTGATCTCAGAGATGGGCAGGCCGGCTACCTGTGCGATGACGTCAGCCACGCGGCCTGAGCCCTCCACAACCACACAGGGGGTGCCGTTGGTGATAGCATTGTAGATGGTCTGCAACACAGGGGCCAGTATGAGCCCACCCACACCCACTCCTCCTAAAACAGAGGGTTCTCCGAGAGCCCTGCTGTCTGGCTACTGAAGGTTTGTTCTTGTTGTTTAGTCACTCAGTCATGGTCGGTTCTTTGTGACCCCATGGACTATAGCCTGCCAGGCTCCCCTGTCCATGGGATTCTCCAGGCAAGAATACTGGAGTGGGTTGCCATTTCCTTCTCTAGGGGATCTGACCTGCGTCTCCTGCATTGGCAGGGGGATTCTTTACCACTGAGCCACCAGGAAAGCCCTGCTGGGAAGTTTACTGAAGACACTTACTTGGTGCCCTCCTCTGCTCAGAGGGGAGGGTGCCGATCCTGATAGACATGGGGTACGCACCCGACATGCCACCTCTCTCAGGCCTGTCACTTGACACCACTGTCAGGAAAGGTTGGGACGTTTCCACCCCTTAATGTGTGGACACGAGATCTGTCCCCAGAAAGAAGGGGGCACTGCCTGGGCCAGAGTTCCACACCCTCCTTGAGACCCAGGGTCAGACAAGGACATGAAGGGAGACCCCCAGAGACCAGGGTGAGAGCACCGTGAGGAATGGGTACCACCACAGCGGGAAGGATGACCTGCTCTGAGCACTGCTGCGGGAGAGTCTGGGAGGTAGTGGGGGGGATCAGACACATCCTGCCCCCCGAGGCACCCCAGGACCTATGCTGACCCCCTGAGTTTACTAAACATAAACAGAACATCATGCTCTGCCCCAATTCAAGATGTGGGCAGGGCCAGGCTCCCTCTAGTGGCTAGAAGCTGAACTCCCTGCCTCCTCCAGCTCTGGGGGATGCCACTTTCTTGGCTTGTGCCCGCATCGCTGCAGTCTCTGCTCTTGGTCACGTGACCTCCTCCTCGTCTAGGGACACTTGTCATGGCATGTAGGACCCACCTGGATGGTCCGTGCTAAGAGCCTTAGCTTCATCACATGACCAAAGACCGTGTTTCCAGATGACAGAGCATTCACAGCCTCCAGGTTTTAGGACCTGATATCTTGGCGGGGAGTATCACTTAGCCCGCCTGCTAGAGCACCCATTCCTGGCGTGAAAGATGTAGAGCTGTCTGTCTGTCCTGCCCACCTCTCTCCATCCCCAGGGCGGCTTCCCTGCCGAGTACATCATGGATGAGGGAGGCCAAGGGCACCTGACCTGCCTGGACAGCAACCACTCCCACTTCATCCTTGTGGACGACGGGACCCACGGCCACCGTCATGTGGCCAAGAGCAGAGACTGGAGTGATGCGGGCACAAGCCAAGAAAGTGGCATCCACCAGAGCTAGAGGAGGCAGGGAGTTCAGCTTCTCCAGGGCAATCCTGCAATTGCAATCATCCTACAATCCTATGGCAGAGGTCAGTTTGGCCCTAGTTCCATGAGGCAGGCACACACCCTGCTGGACAGCGGTTCTGCATGAAGCTCCTTGGCCGTGTGTCAGAACCTGCTTTACATTCAGCTGCTGAATGTAAAGGGGCTGGGGGTGGGGGTTGCTGAGGGCTGTACTTTGAGGACCCCTCCTGGGAGCCTGAGTGCAGAGCTATAGAAGCCCCCCACAGGCTGTCTGGGGGTCCTACAGGCAAGGGCTGCAGTCCCTCTGGAACCCCTCTTTGCTCTGTGCTGGTCAGGCCCCAGGACTGACCCTCCAATGGCAGGGCCTCTCAGGAGGCTCCAACCCACCCACCCAGAGAGACTGTGCATGGTGAACGCACTTCCCTCTGTCAGTGGACAGGCTCTCCGCCCCCTCTTGCTGACAGCCTCCCTGGGAGGCAGAAAACAGCACTCTGGGCAGTTACTCACCCACCACAGAACTTGACCCAAGAGGTCCATCCCCAAAAGGACTCACATTCAGTGTGCCGGGGCCCCCTTCCAGCACCACGCAGACAATCGGGATCTTGATAGCCACGCCTAGGATGAAGCAGGGAGCACAGTTCAGGACCATAGGCTCCGAGCATCCCCTGGGGCCTTCCCCACTCCTGCCAGCTGCAGCCTAACACTCTGGGAACCCCAATATGCAGCGGAACTTGAAAACCTCAGTTCAAAGGTGTCTAACCAACCAGCAAAACATGTGCAGAACCCTGTGTATTTGACCTCCCAGCACCCTAGGGTCCATCCCACCCCAGCCACAGAGAAAATGAGATCAAAGCCTGAGCTCTGACTCCTTCACACTCTGGTTTCTGGACTGAGGTGTGTGTGTAGTGAAGGGACCACAGGGTGCTCTGTGTCCTGAGTGCCTGCCTGGCCTTTCCTTATGTTAAAGGGGCGTGAGAAGATGACCCCCTGACCAAGTATACAGATGTCTAGGTGTGTTCTGATGGCCGCCCCAGCACCCAACCCACCAAATGTCCTGGCTACGGCCAGCTGAGCCCCAGACCCTGGACCAGCCTGCTCCCATCTCCTCCAAGCACCCTGGAAAGCAGGCCCCGCTCACCTCCCCTCTCCTTGGTCTGCTGCGATATAAACTTCTCCAGCTTTGTCCTCAGGGGAATCTCGACCCCATAGCGGCCGTGGGTCCCGTCATCCACAAGGATGAAATGGGAGTGGTTGCTGTCCAGGCAGGTCAGGTGCCCTTGGCCTCCCTCATCCATGATGTACTCGGCAGGGAAGCCGCCCTGGGGATGGAGAGAGGTGGGCAGGACAGACAGACAGCTCTACATCTTTCACGCCAGGAATGGGTGCTCTAGCAGGCGGGCTAAGTGATACTCCCCGCCAAGATATCAGGTCCTAAAACCTGGAGGCTGTGAATGCTCTGTCATCTGGAAACACGGTCTTTGGTCATGTGATGAAGCTAAGGCTCTTAGCACGGACCATCCAGGTGGGTCCTACATGCCATGACAAGTGTCCCTAGACGAGGAGGAGGTCACGTGACCAAGAGCAGAGACTGCAGCGATGCGGGCACAAGCCAAGAAAGGGGCATCCCCCAGAGCTGGAGGAGGCAGGGAGTTCAGCTTCTAGCCACTGGAGGGAGCCTGGCCCTGCCCATGTCTCAATTCTGGCCAAGTGGTACTGGTCTCAGTCTTCTGGTGTTCAGAAATGCGAGAGAATACACTTCAGTTGCTTTAAGCCATCAGTTCTGTGGTCACTTGGGACACAGGTCCAGGAGAGGTGGCTATGGACCCGTGCACACGGCCCCTGGATGCCACAGAGGAGGGCAGGTGGTGCCGCTGGAAGTCCTCTGAACTCAAGATGGGGAGAAAAGTGAAGCGTGATGTTGGAAGTCAGCCAGTATCTCTCGGCCTCAAATTTCCACTCTGTAATGACGTTCAAGACAGAGCCCATCTGGCCCACTAAGCACATCTGTGACATGGACATGGAAGGACAGCAGCCGAGGGGCCGGCTGCCTGGTGCCTAGCATCTGTGACTGACATGAGATGGTCATTTTGCAGAGGACGTGCTCCCCAGGAAGTGGACGCACACCTCCCCCGCCGCAGGAAGGCCAGAGCCTCGTTCATCAGTCAAACCTTGTGGGACACTTGTCACCACACCTCCTCGGTGTGTCAAGGAGAATTTTATTTTGGGGCCAGTGTTTCTCTCCAAACTTCCGTGTGCTCATTATGCCAAATCTGCTGTGTCCTCAAAAAATCTTACTGGATGAATCAGTTCTCTTTTCCAATTCACATCCTCACATTTAAGCAATTGTTTCTCAGGCCTGCACCCAGGTGAATGGACACAGGAAGGCTTTGTCTTCAAGCTCAGAAGAGAAGCTCATGGGAGGGGAATCAGGGAACTATTGAGCCCCGGGCTAAAAGGCCAGGCTCTGGGATCTGAAAACCCAGATGCTGGTAGGCTGTATGCTCCCGGCCATGCTACACCTTTGCAAAGTCCATTTCTCATCAGAGTGGTGTTAGGAGGGCCCCCAGACCCAGCTGCAGCTCTGGCAACTCTTATGTGGACCCATCCTATGATCTCGAGGGAGGAAACCAGAGTCCAGGCAAGGTGCTTACTCTCCTGGGGTCACCAGGTCTGGGGGGATTTGAGCCTGGGTCTCCCACGCCCCTATCCAGCCACTTCCCGTGACACTGCACTTACCCTGGTGTCCAAGGGATGGCCTGTTCACTGAGCACTGGCTAAGATCCTACCCCACCACCTCCCTGCTGTGCTCCGGCCCGCCCAGAAGCAGCCTCCACTCACCATGGGGTGGATCAGGCTCTCCCGGTTGTGCAGGGCGCCCCACGTGGCGATCCCGATGGTGACCACTTCCCCTTCGCAGAAGCTGCCACTCAGGCTGAAGTCCCGCACCGCCTCACCCACCTGCTTCATCACGCCAGTATGGGACCCCCCGGTGATGATCCAGGCCCCTGGGGAGGAGCAGAGGGACACCTGGTGCCGTGCAGACTCTCTGCTCCAAGGCTTTCAAACTCATTGTCAGGTGTGAGCCCCACCACAATCAGGTTTTCCTGTGGCAGTCAGGACCCATGATGTCCCACGATGCTCAGTTAGGTGGGGGCAGGAAGGCGACCCCGTCTCTGACTGTAGGCCCTGCGCTCTCCCCCACCTCCCTGTTGCCTCCCTCTGTCCTGCTCTCAGGAACACGGCATCTCAGAACTTTCTCTAAATGCTTCTGTTTCGAAGCATCATCAGTGGGGAGCCAACCAGAGCTGGGTCTACACCATGAGCAAGCCAGGTACAGCAGTAGGAAGTGGGTGAATCTGATCAGACACTTCCCACCTGGCCCGGGCCTGGGCCCAGCTTGATGACCCACAAGGGCTGGCCAGTCCAAGGCCCTGACTCTGCCTTCCAGGGGTCCTCTCGCCCACACAGCACTCCCAGGCCTGAGCACCACCCATGGTCTGGGCCTCAGTCCCTCTGTCCCTGCTCTACCTGAGGTCTGGGCCACCTTGAGGAGCCCTCTTCGGAAAACGCTCTTCAGCCTGGGCTTCATCTTGAAGTCCTTGGCCCCACCGGTCACAGAGATGAGCAGGTTGGGGGCATCCAGGCCCCACTTCTGGGTCATGAGCTGGTAAATCAGGCTGGAGGGAGTGTCCTGGGAGAGGCGGACGTACTGCAGGGAGGTCAGAAGACCCCGGGGGTCAGTGGGTGACCAACCTAGGCCCCAGAACCTGGCCACCCTGCCCCAGCCATGCCTGACAGCCCCAGGCAGGCAGGTGGACGGACGCTCACACTGGGTCCAGATGAAGCAAGAGTGGCTGCCCCCAAGCAGGTCGCCAATTGAGAGAAAGGGGAGGCAAGGGCTGAGAAGAGAGGCCGCCCGGGGGGAGGGAGGAGAGCAGCCCCGGGATCTCTCTGTTGAGGGTGCTCCAGCCTGAGCCCCACAGCCTGACTCCAGTCTCCCCATAAGGCAACGTGGTGATGCATCAACAGCAGCTCATGGAGGGGCGGGGCTTGGAGGTGGTGCTGAGCAAGGCAGCTCTGGGGCCAAGTTCACCTTGTACAACATGCTGTTTAGCCTCTTTGGCCATGTGGGCAGCGACTCTGAGAAATTGAGGAGGAGGATCACACCCAGCCAATAAGAGGCTGGGGTCCCAGAACTGCTGCACAGAAACAAGTGACCCCACCAGACCCCCCAGGGCAGAGCTACCCACGAGCTGTCATAGAACCCTCCAGAAGGTGGGTTAAAGCCAGGGGGCTGGGACTCTGATTCAGCAGGGTGGGGGTGGGGCCCTAGTCTGCTTGGCAACGCTGCTGGCCCAGTGACCACCCTGAGATTCGCAGCACCAGAGAGAGACACCGGCCAGGCCTTGGCCCCCCGCTGTTCCCATCCGCACCCCCGTGCCCCCAGGCAGGCCTGGGGCCCTGACCCACCCTGCTCCACCTGCAGGGCTCTCATCTCTACTACTGGCTTTCCCTGCCAGTCCCAAGGCCTCCCCACTGCCCATCACCCATGCCTGCATGCCGTGTGCTCTCCTGCTCCCTCTGGCAGTGACAAAAGCCATTCAGGCCACCCCCTGAACTTGCCACTATGCCCCCCCCACACCTCTCCTGGAGCCCTGGCAACAAATCCCCTGAGGGCACCATGTCACTCTATTTGCCATGCAGAGCCCTCCACCCCACCCCCAGCACTGGGCAGATGGGTTCTACAGCCTCTCACTCCCTCCCTAAGGAGGTCCGGCCACCTCAGTCACCTAGGGTGGGCTCTGGTCCATAGTAAGAACAACAGAGTCATGGAAACCAACCTTTCCCACTTTCTGGCCCGAGTCTGTGAAGACAATGTCACCGAAGGCATCTGTTGGCATCTCTGTGACATGCTTTTTCGGGTCCCACTCCTGGTCCTGGAAGGTGTGAGACCCCGTGGCCTCCTCCAGGTGCTTCTCACGTGGGTAGCCGCACTCACACACCACCTTCCTGCAAAGGCAGCGGGGTCACCAGGGGCAACTGATGCCTGCTCCTCTCCTCGGCAGGGATAAAAGAGGCCCAGTGGAGTCATGACTGGCACCCCAGCCATGGAGTCAGCTGAGACACATAATCGTCAAACGTCTAAAATCTAACGACAAAAATCTTGAAGGTCAGAAATGATACTTTACTTGTTGGAGGAAAATAATTGCACAGCTGATTTTGAATCAGAAGCCAGAAATCAGTGCCAGGAAGAATCCACACAACATTTTTCTAAAGATGAAAACTACCAACCCAGAATTCTGCATCCAGCAAAAATATCATTCCACGTGAAAGGGACAAGACACTCTCAGATGAAAGAAAACCAGGGAACTGGTCAACAAACAAACTTCCCCAAAGAAGATGGCTAGAGGAAGTTCTCTAAACAGAAAGGAAATGATAAAAGGAGGAATTCTGGAATATTAGCATGTTGTCAAGCAGGGGATTTGTTTAGACACCAATGCCTACAGCCGGCTGTTTGTTCTGTAAGTGAATATTGAAACATCTTTAGTCAATAGTGTTCAGGTGAGGAAAGAGGTGTTAAGATGTATTGCTCTGTCTCTGGTCAATAACTTGTTCAAAACAAAGAAAGAAGAATGGAAAGAGTAAAACTACGGGTGCGTGAATAAACACATTTTCCTCCTCTTGAATTTTCTGAAGTATGTTTGATGGTTGAAGCAAAATTGCACCATGACCTAATATGTATGTGGAGGAAATTTTGTAAACAGTTATAATATAAATGGGGAAGGGCAAAGTGGTGTAAAAGGTGGGAATGTTTCCACATTGCCCACAAACTGGTGAATGTCAACACCGGGAGACTAGGATGAGTTCCCAATACACATGGGTATCAGTAATATGTGATAAGTTAAATATATATAATGTAGTACCTGGAACAACCACTAAAAAGCTATAAAAGAGATATAGGCAAAAATAGCACAGATAAACCAAATGGAACTCTAAGAAAAGTTCAAGTAACCCACAGAAAGGCAGGAAAAGAAAAATAGAGAAATATAAACAAACAAAAAAATACAATGGCAAACTTAAGTCCTCATATATCAATGAAAGTGAAAGTGTTGGTCACTCAGTTGTGTCCAACTCTTTGCACCCTCATGGACTGTAACCCACGAGGCTCCTCTGTCTATTCTCCAAGCAAGAATACTGGAGTGGGTTGTCATTTCCTCCTCCAAGGGATATTCCTGACCCATGTCTCCTGTGTCTCCTACATTGCAGGGAGAGTCTTTACCACTGAGCCACCAGGGAAGCCCCAGAGATTGGCAAAGTGGATAAAACATAGTAAGATCCAATTATTTGTCATCTACCGAAACCTCACTACAAATACTATGATCTAGGCTAGTTGGCTCCTCTGCAGCAAACAGGAGCCTAGGACCAACACACACAACTTGAACGGATCACAGAGGCATTCCACTGGGTGACAAAAGCCAGCCTTGACACATCACCTCGTGAAGGATTCCTCTTATGTGACATTCAGCACCCGAAACAATTGTAGGAATGAAGAGCAGATGAGTGATTGCCAGGGGTGATGGATGGTGGGGTAGAAGAAGTGATCACTGGTGGAACCGAGGGGTCCATCTGCAGTATCTTTACAATTTCTTATAAATCTATAGTTATTTCAAAATAAAAAGGTCAGAAAAGCACACGGTATAGGCTCAAAGCAGAAACATCTAGATCAGGGGCTAGAGGGATGCACGTGGCCCCCCAGAGAGAACACCCCATCATCTCTTTTCAACTGCCACCTCCTCCCTTGCCTCCTTTGTCTTGGTGGGTTGAAATCATTTTACTCCTTTAATGCCGTTCTTGGGAGGAGAGAGAGGAGACAGCAACTATGTTCTTCACAGCTTGTTAAATTGGAAATCTACACATTTTTTAGAGTGCTACTTTAGCTAGTAACAGGTGACCTAGAAGACAAGATACAGATAAGACCAAATCAAAAAATCTGACACCAGGTGAGACGTGAGCCCAACGACACCAGGGGAAAACACGACTGGACCTAGAGAGAGAAAATGGGTTTCCCTGTAGCTTGCGGAATGTGGCCTTAGGGGCTCTGACTCTCAACTTCTCAATCGTTAAATGGGAGAAAAAAATACATTTTCTGACCCCTGACCTGCAGAATTTGTGAGGGCCAAATAAGGTTCTAGATGAAAGCTAACATATAAAATTTGTGCAGGTTAACTAACCGTGCAGAAAACCGAGGCTGCAGAAAATCAAGAGGCCAAGGCCCACCCTGTGCTCTGTCTCCTGGTCTCCTGGGTTCAGTACCCCTGTCCCACTGCTCAGGCCGGGGCCTCCTCAGGCCCGGGAGCACTGGCCCAGCCATTAGGAACTCCGAGCCCACCTTCTTCTATGACTCCTTGTGTGCAGGCATGCTAACTTGCTTCAGTTGTGTCCAGTCCCTTACGACCTTACAGACCATAGCCCATCAGGTTCCTCTGCCCATGGAATTCTCCAGGCAAGAGTACTGGAGTGGGTTGCCATACCTTCCTCCAGGGGATCTTTCCGACGCAGGGATCGAAATTGCATCTCTTCTGTCTCCTGCATTGGCAAACTGGTTGTTTACCACTACCGCCACCTGGGAAGCTCTCATGACCCCTTAGGGGACTCAGATCACTTCTAGACCTGTAGGGCTCCCCTGAGCACCACCTGTGAGCACCTCCATTCAAGTAGGAGGAAGCTGGGTCCAAGGTGGGGAAGGGGGCCGCCAGGACAAGGACTCCATCTTGTGTCCTTGCCCAAGGCCACCCCAAACTTTCTCATAAGTTGTAACAGCCCAGAATAGCCCACACCCTCCCCTCCTCTCTTTCAACCATCCCCCAACGAGATTAGGTCTTCAATCAACAGAGTGTTCCCAAGCCTGACCCAGAGCAGGAAACCACAGACTGTTGACCCAGAAGTTGAATAAGCAGAGGATTTTCATAGCACTCTTGGCCCATGTGGGTAAGTGGGGCTCCATCCCCTTTCCCCTCCCCTCACCAGCACCTTGGGACATATGAGGAAGAAGCTGCCATGGGGAGTTACACACACTCAAGTAACAGCCCGCCCCACCTACCCCTCACCCCCACACAGCCCCCATGGCTTCTCCTCGCATGGATCCTGGTACCAAGAAAGGTGTTTCAGAAGTTTCAGAGCCAAACATATCCTGAGCGCCATTCCTTCAAAGAGGGACAGAAACACTGAACAAGGAAGGAGCCCCTTTTCTGTCTCAGATACAAACTGTACCCCAACCCTCACTGACCCCTGTGGATGTTTCTCTGCTATTTGTTCAGAATTCAGAGGACAGGAGGGGCCGAGGTTGGACAGTTGGCAGCCCTTGAACCTCTACCGACCAGACCCGGGCTCCGCAATAACCTTCTTCAAAGGGTTTTGGAGCCAATGACTCCTGCAAGGAAACCTGGGCCTGCTGTTGTAAGCCTACTTTAAAAACTAAAATCGCAGACCTCAGTGCAAAGCCCTCTGCACATGGTCAGAGCAATTGGCCTAAACTTGAACTCTGATCACTACTGAATACAACCTTGAGGCCATCAGCTGGATCATGATGGCAACCTTCTCTGATGCTGGGGTCCCCCATGGCCTCCGAGGAGGAAGGGGGGCCATCGTCTGAAGAGGAGCCAAGCTGGAGTGTGAACCCCCAAATGGGGCACTTTTTGTGACAACATCCTGGGCACGTCCCAGGAGGAACAGCATCATGGTCGGTGATCATGCACCTCTGGCTCCAGATTATCATCCTCTTCCATCACCCAGACACGGCATGCCCCTCCCCTCTGTATTGTTCACAGTCTGAGCTGGACGCTGGCTATCTGTCCAGTGGGGAAATCATAAAGTGACTCAGCCACAGTGAGAGCTCAGAACTCATCTGAGAAAACCACAAAGCCACATAATAGCAATACAGCAGAAAAGACAAATACAGAGTGTGGTGGAGGGACGGGTTACATCCTGGGTGTGGTCAAGGAAGGCTCCGTGGCGGAGGCGGCATCACCAGGTGACAAAGGAGCGGAAATAAGAAACAGTGAGGCCTGTTTGCTGCAGAGTGAGGACTAGGGTGTATCTGGAGGGGAATGCTCCGAGCACCCCAGGCTGGTATATACACTGGAACTGTCCCCTGCTGAGGCTCCGTCAGCCCTGCCCTGGTCAGCTACTCCATGTGGGAACAGGGAAAGAAATGTGTTAGTCAGTCAGTCATGTCTGACTCTGTGACCCCATGGACTATAACCCACCAGGTTCCTCTATCCATGGAATTCTCCAGGCCAGAATACTGGAGTGGGTTGCCACTCCCTTCTCCAGGGGATCTTCCCAACCCAGGGATCAAACCCGGTCTCCTGCATTGCAGGCAGATTCTATACTGTCTGAACCACCAGTGGGAACAGAACAAGCCACTCACCCAGCATCAGACAGTTTGGAGCTTTCCACAAAGTATATGCATTCTTTCTTCTTGATGTTGTCAGAAATCCATGAACTCAGGTCTCCTTGCTGAGGGTAAAAAGGTCACTGAGAGATTCTCAGGCAGTTAGATCAGTGCCATTCCCAAAACCACACCCCATCCCCCATTCAGGCCCACCCGTGCACCCTGACACCCTTCAGGGTCTTCCTTCAGAGACAGGACCCTGAGGCCTCCCCCACCACCTGCCGGAGACCCTCAGATGCAGACCCCAGAGGGAGGAGGGAACCTGGGGAACCGCTCCTCCCAGGCCCCTGGGATTCCACAGCCCTTTACAGTTTGCAGGTCAGTGCTGCCTTCCTCAGGAACAACAGTGTGATGCAAAGGTGACCATGAGTATCAGGACACCCGCCCACCTCTGTGGGACCAGGCTAAAACGTGAGACACCATCTTCACACCCAACCAGTGGTGTGTGACATTCAAATGTCCCCAACACAAGCCTGCCTGGGGCTTTCCGTGCAGCCAACCCAGGCCTCAGCTGGTGCCTGGGCCTTCTTTGTTGGGTAAAGGAGGCAAAGTCATTGCACAATGAGGCAGGTGGGTGTGGGGGGTTACCCAGCACCTTCCCAATTGGAACCAGGACAGGAACCAACCCAGGGGCACGGACCCGGGCCCCCAGTGCTCTCTCCAAGTCCCCTCTGCTGGGTTGTGGTCCCCAGCAAAACTAGGTGGTCACTGTGCCCCACCAGGGCCCTGGTGGACCCAGTGACCCCAGCTCTACCTTTTCACAGCTGCTGAAGAGGCACTGTGACCTCCTTCTCCTGCAGAGGCCGGTGCTGCTCCACCGGAGGTTGGGGACCATGGCCAGGTCGGCCACCCTCCTGGGCTGCACCCCAAAGCTGTCTTCCTCCCCGGAGCTGGCCTGATCCCGACGCCTCTTCGCCAGTAACTCCATCCTGATGCCCGGCTCAGGCTCCGCAGAACGGGCTTGGTCCTGCTACCTCAAAATAAGCTTCTCTCTGGCTTTTGAAGCCAGGGCGCCTGGAAGTGAGGTAGGAGGTGGGTGGGCCCCAAGGTGAGCAATTAGACATTTTGAGGAATTTCTCCTTCTAACATCTCAAGGAAAAGTTACCTTGGCAGGAGCAGAGAGGAGCTAAGCTCTGATGGAATAAAAACAAGACAACCACAGTTTTCGTCCTTGAGGTCAAGGAGACTGCCCCCAACCCTTCTGCACAAGCACAGAAATGTTTGGTGGGGGTCCAAAAGGAAGGAGCACTAGCCCATAATATGTCCTGTCAACCTCTCAGAGACCCTCGTGCTGGAATCCGTCTTGGCTAGAAGATGTACCCGCACACAGGGGAGGGCCCTGAGTCAGCCCAGATATGGGCAGAAAGTAGGATAATTGGCCAGGGGAAAACAAAGACCCAGAAAACGGCCCCATATAAGCCATCTAAGCTGCCCCCGCTGCACACAATTCTGTGAACCTGACCAGGTGTCTATTTGCAAGTATCCTGTTCTTAATACACACTTTACTTGTCCCACTGCTTTTCATCTCTTTGCTGATTTCTTTCTTCAAAATAGTTGAGAACCGAACCACTAGTTACTGACTCTAGCCACTGATCCCTGGTGGTCTAGTGGTTAGGATTCAGTGCACTCATCGTCACAGCCCAGGTTCAATTCCCAGTCAGGGAATGAGATCCCACTTGAAGCTGTCATACCCCAAGACCACCCAAGGTGAGAAGCTAGCCACCGGGCTGCTGCGGTGGGCCAGGGAGGGTGAGTCAGGTGTTTCCTCCTGTGGGGCCCCACTGCCTTCTGGTTTGCACATTTTTCTGACTGCCCGAGCTCTGGCCTCATCAGGTGTGGGCAGTCTCGAGGCACGTATACAGCCACGGGGCCCAGATGCCCCTTCATCCTCTTTGGTCATCGTGAAGGGCCAGAGAAAGAGCACCATGCCCACCCCCACTGCTCCTGTGTGCCCGGTGATGCCTGGGAGCCCAAGACCAGGGCACACAGTCCTCAGACACAGTGCTCACAATGGGGTCCCAGCCTCCTGCTTCCAGACATGGGTCACTTCTTCTGTTTTCCCAGAAGAAGAAAAGCCCCCACTGCCCACAGAGCTGGTTTGGGGAGTGGCAGAGCCTTGCACTCTGTGACACGTACCCTCCAAGTAGAACAGATCCTGTTTTCTGAAACCCTTGCTCTGACCTGGTCTCCATCACTGGGGCCTCAGTAAGCAGTATGACTACTTCCCTCAGGTTATGAATGTGAAAATAAATACGTGCAGACCCCATGAACTTCCCTGGAATCAAGACGCCCACAGTGACATCTCATGACATCACCCATATCACCCAAGGTGTCATCCAGGGAGGCCCCCACTGCCACCAGCTGCTGCAAGGGTGTGAACAAGGGCAGAGGACAGGTCATGAGGTCTCCCTCCCTCTCCCACCCCAAAGCCCTTTTTGGCCACATCACCCTCCCCCATACAAGACAGTCACTGACGGTTACTGATAGTCCTTTCTCTGCCCATTGTGGGGTCCAGCATAGGTGGCCCCAAAATGTGCCTCAGAGACATACTGATTGTTTTGAATTTTAAAATTTAAGAAGAACTGACTCATTGGAAAAGACCCTTATGTTGGGAAAGATTGAAGGCAGGAGGAGAAGGGGATGACAGAGGATGAGACGCTTGGATGGCATCACTGACTCAATGGACATGAGTTTGAGCAAGTTCCAGGAGCTGGTGATGGACAGGGAAGCCTGGCATGTTGCAGTCCATGGGGTCGCGAGGAGTCAGACACGACTGAGCGACTGAACTGAATGAATTTTAAGGATGAGATGTTAGATAGCATCACTGACTCAATGGACATGAACTTAAGCAAGCTCCAGGAGATGGTGAAAGACAGGGAAGCCTGGCGTGCTGCAGTCTACGGGGTCACAAAGTTGGATACTACTTAACTGAACAACAACAAAAATTCCTTAAGAGACAACCAACGAAAGAGGGCCACTCTTCCCCTCCCTTCCGTCTCCTTGGGAGCAGGGCATAAACCTCTCCTGTGAAAGGTGCACCCCTGCACCCAGAGACAGAAGGGCTCTATCACCAGAGATGCAGGCTCGGGGCCAAGAGGCCTGTGTAAACCAGCCTCGCGACTTCTTCCATTGACTAAAGCCCAAACTCTTTAGATCCTTCACTCGCTGGGGACCCCAAACTTAATGTCACTGCCCTGCCAGTTCTTCACTAGTGTATGGTTTCTTTTCCTAAATATACTATTTTATACTAAAAGCTGCCTGCTTTGCCCACTTCTTAGGTCCCATGCCTATGGGACCTCCAGGTGCATGAAATTAAATTAGTTTCTTTTTCTCCTGCTGATCAGTCTTGTGTCAGTTTTATTATAGTTCAACCATAAGAACCCAAAACAGGAAGCAGATAAAGTTTCCCCTCCCAACACTTCTCATCTAGCTTCAACACGTGGTCACTGTGCTCTGGTGGAGGGGGTCTGGGATCTGCCAGGGAGCGAGGCACCTGCCATCACCTGGCCTCCCTGGCCCACCCTCTTCTGGGCTATTCAGTTCAGCGCTGGGCACTTGGGGTCAGGGCTCAGGCCACCTCTCACCTCTTTGTCCTCACTCCTCCCCCTGGGCAGCTCCTGCCCCCTTGCTTCTGGGCCAGGGTCACTCCCAGACATGCCCATACCTGAGGAGAGGAAGGGAGCCAAACCTCCCTCCTGTGGAGGCACCATGACAACGCAGGACATTGTTTCCAGGAGTGGGTGCTGATGCTACAGACACCTACGACGCCCAGGCAGCTTTGGACCTGAGCAACGTGCAGAGTGGAAGAGTTCAGAGGAATGCTAGAAAAAGCCTCCATCACCACGGGCAGACAGAACGAGTGCGGCGACAGCTCGGGACAGGAGTGCCCCAGCCTCCTTAGAGAAACCTAAGTGGTCACCAGCAGATGCTTGTAGAAAGAGGGATGGTGAAGGCCATTCTGATGAGTCTCAGATGGAAACAGGGACCATGTTATTGCAAACTGAAGGAAAGGCAATTGTGTTATAAGGAGGTAAAGAGCTTGGTGGACTGCGTCTTTCCTGGTGTTTTGTGGAAGATAGAACTTGTGAGTGATGAAATTTGACTGAGGAAACATGTAGGCAAAGTGTTGAAAGTACAGCAAAGCTTCTCTTGAGTACTTACAGCAAAATGCAAGAAGAGAGAAATGACCTAAAGATGGACTTCTAATCACAAAAGACTCAGAGCTTAGAGAGTTGGGAGATGCTCAGCCTATTGACACAGAAAGGGTTGAGAAAGCTTATTCAGGGAAGAACATAGAGGGTATGGCTGGACTTTCTCGGGACAGAGGTGGGCTGGCCGTTTTCATCCAGCAGGGAGACTAGACAGCATCTCAACAGAGTCAACAGAGGCCGGGACTTGCCTCCGTGACAAGGGAGGATGGGCCCCAAGGCATCTCACGGCTCAGGGAGCAGCCCTCCCAGCACAGGCCCAGAGGGAAAGGGCACACAGGGCAGAATGCTCTCCTGAGGGCCCAGCTGCCCTGCACCCCTCCCATCTTGGCCTCCTCAGCAGCCCCAGGAGTGGCCTGGTGTGGCATGGGGTGACCCTGTATGATGGCCTGCACTCTGACCAGGGATGTGCACACCCCCAGGGCTGGGGGCAGGAGATTACACATGGTTACTTCCACTCAGAGTTGAAGGATGGAGGTGCCCAAAGCCTGTGGCAGAGGGCAATGTGTGGGGGTGGGGCGGCCCCAGACCGGAAGAGCCCCCGGCCTGCGATTCCAGCCCGGGAGGGTGCAGTGGGCTCTGCACAGCAAAGCCTCGGGGCAGGACCATCCCCCAGTGGTCCTCAAGGCTTTGGGCTCACTTAGGACCTGTCACCCTGCCTTCTTTCCCACTTCCCCTTTCAGAATGGGAATGTCCACCCTCTGCCTGGCCTTCCACTCTGTTCTGGAAGCACACAGCTTATTGCAACCAAGCAGGACCCTATAAGGGGGCCTTCCCAGGGCAGATGTGTTGCCCACATCCTCTGTTGTACATTTCCTGAGTGGTTTTACACACATGAAAGCCCCACCTCCACCAAATTGAAGGTGTTAATTACTTTATGATCATAAGCATGTAGTCCCCAGACCTACTGGAGCCTGAGGACTGATGATGTTAGCCTCCGAGACCCTACCCTGTTGCCATCAACCAGTGGGAGATGAGAGAGCCGTGCACGAGCTGACCAGAGAGCCATGCACGAGCTGATCACATACCCTGTGACCACTGCCCCCCTGCCCCAATGGCCTGGATTTTAAAAATGCTTTGCTGAAGGCTTCAGGGGTTCTAGATTTGGGGGGCACAAACTACCCATCTGTCCTTGTTCAGCCCTGCGGTAAACCTTTCTCTGCTCCAATGCTGATGTTTCGGTTCCTTTGGCCTCCCTGTGTGTCCATCGAGCACGTGAACTGGAGCTCAGTGCCACTGACTGTCTGGTTCCCCAGGCTCACGGCTGGAGAGGACTATGCTTCAGGGTGAATCCACCTCAGGTCTCCCCACATCTGATTTAGGGGAGACTTTGGAGTGGATGCTGGAGTGAGTTAAGATTTGGGGGCTGTTGGGATGGAGTGACTGTATTTTGCATGTGGGAAGGACACAATTTTGGGGGGCCAGAATGGGATGGGCTGTGTTCCCCTAAAATTCCTATGGGGCATTTAGGAGGTGGTTGGGTCAGGAGGGTGGAGCCTACATGAATGGGATCAATGCCCTTGTAAAAGAGACCCCCGAGAGCCCCAGGGCCCTTCCTCCACGTGAGAACACAGGAGTCTGCTCCCAAAGTGGGCCCTCACTGACCACGCAGTCTTGGACGTCCAGTCTCCAGAACCACCAACCACACAGTCTTGGATGGCCAGCCTCCAGAACTGTGAGAAATAAATGTCTGCTGTTTATGAGCCACCGAACATGGTCTTTGTATAGCAGCCAGGATGCACTGAGACAAGCAGTGAGCAGAGCTGGCCCTGCAGTCCTCAGGAGCTGCCTGGCACACCCCTTGTGGCAAAGGAGGCTTACGCGCGAGTGGCCTTTACAGGGCCACCTGCTGTCCTAGTCGGCAGCTTGCCAGACCTCACAGTCAGCGTCTCGGGGGAGCAGATCAGCAGGAAATGTTCCAGGTGACAGAAGAGGAAAAGAAGGCTCTGAGAATCTCACAACTGGGCAGCTAATCTGTAAGGGGACCGGGACTCTCCAGGGCTCAGTCCTGCAGCCAGGGTCCCCAACCTCCAGGACTTACTGCCTGATGATCAGCGGTGGAGCTGATGTAATAGTAATAGAGACAGAGGGCACAATAAATGTAATGCACTTGAATCATTCCAAAAACATTCCCCCATCCCGGTCCGTGGGGAAATTATCTTCCACGAAATTGGTCCCTGGTGCCAAAAGGTCAGGGACCACTGTTCTATGGGACAAGTGACAGAAGGAGCAATAAAGGACTTGGTCTCAAGCAACTCAAGTGCGTTTGCCCATATTCACAGTTTTTGGATTCACACATGCCCATCTCAGCACACTCACTAGAGGCTTGTGCACATCTTCTCAATCCCAGCTGCCAACAGGTCCCTAGGAAACGTGTCAAACACCATTCCTCATACCCACCACTCATCAGACTTTGAAGGGCAAAGCGATGTGTAACCATTCCCATGCCCAGGGCAGGGGCAGTCTGGCCTGACCCTCCCCTTCCTCCTCTCCACCCACACCCTCCACACCATACCCAGAACCCTGCCCAACAGTCTAGGCCCTGGGAGAGTCCAGAAAACCAAGCTGACAATGAACTTACAACCCCTGCATCAAACCTTCTCTGGGGTTCTTTTCCCCAGAATCATACCATCAGTTGCTCTCTTCAGATCTCACCTAAAAGCAAATTTGGCCACCCTGTTTTATAGCAAAAATTCTCCATGAGCAGTTAGCAACCTCAGATATTCAGATGACACCATTCTAATGACAGACATTGAAAAGGAACTAAAGAGCCTCTTGATGAGGGTGAAAGAGGAGAGTGGAAAAGCTGGCTTAAAATTCAACATCCAAAAAGCGAAGAACATAGCAGCCAGTCCCATCACTTCATGGCAAATAGATGGGGAAACAATGGAAACAGTGACAGATTTTATTGTCTCAGGCTCCAAAATCACTGCAGACAGTGACTGCAGCTATGAAATTAAATACACTTGTTCCTTGGAAGAAAAGCTATCACAAACCTAGACAATGTATTAAAAAGCAGAGATACCACTTTGCCGACAAAGTTTGTATGGTCAAAGCTATGATTTTTCTTGTAGTCATGAACAGATGTGAGAGTTGGACCATAAAGAAGGCTGAGTGGGGAAGAATTGATGCTTTTGAACTGTGGTGTTGGAGAAGACTCTTGAGAGTCCCTTGGACTGCAAGGAGATGATTGACTGCAGTCAATCCTAAACGAAGTCAATCCAAAATATTCATTGGAAGGACTGATGCTGAAGCTGAAGCTCCAGTACTTAGGCCACCTGATGCAAAGAGCCACTCATTAGAAAAGACCCTGATGCTGGGAAAGATTGAGGGCAGGAGGAGAAGGGGGCAACAGAGGATGAGATGGTGGGATGACATCACCAACTCAACGGACATGAGTTTGAGCAAGCTCCGGGAGATGGTGAAAGACAGGGAAGCTTGGCGTGCTGCAGTCCGTGGGGTCACAAAGAGTTGAACATGATTTAGGGACAGAACAGCAACAACAATTAGCACAGCTATGTTGAGAAAACTCTAAAAGGAAATGACTTCCAAGAAGAGAGAGAATCTGACCACTAGGCCTGAATATTGGAGAAGGAAATGGCAACCCACTCCAGTATTCTTGCTGGAGAATCCCAGGGACAGAGGTGCCTAGTGGGCTGCCGTCTATGGGGTCGCACAGAGTTGGACAGGACTGAAGTGACTCAGCAGCAGCAGCAGCAGGCCTGAATATAGTAACAACATGCTGCTGCTGCTGCTGCCGCCGCCAAGTCACTTCAGTCGTGTCCGACTCTGTGCGACCCCATAGATGGCAGCCCACCAGCCTCCCCCATCCCTGGGATTCTCCAGGCAAGAACACTGGAGTGGGCTGCCATTTCCTTCTCCAATGCATGAAAATGAAAAGTGAAAATGAAGACGCTCAGTCCTATCCAACTCTTAGCGACCCCATGGACTGCAGCCTACCAGGCTCCTCCGTCCATGAGATTTTCCAGGCAAGAGTACTGGAATGGGGTGCCATCGCCTTCTCCAGTAACAACATGCTCACCTACAAATGTCATCCAGCACAAAACACTGACAAAACGTGAACCTGTGGCCCTAGAGAGGAGTGGGGGGCTGACAGGAGCACAGGGTGAATGTTCCCATGGGGACTCACCCAGACAGGGCTCCTCCTGGTACCCCACCCTCCCCATCCCAGAAGACTCACCGGTAAACAGCACCACGTGCTGGTCTGGGCACACTGGCTGCGGCCCTGTGTGCGCCCCCTCTCCACTCCTCTAACCCTGTAGCTGCTCCCTGAGCTCCTCCTCCAGCATCCTTTGAAATCCTGGCTGTGACAGCATTTCCAAGACTAAAAATAGCCACATGCGGGTGAAGGGCAAAGGAACCGCCAGCCACGGAACTGGGCCGGGAGGTCTTGGGGGCGCGGGTCAGAGGAAGAGCCTGAGATGACCAAGTCCCAGATGTCCCCAAGTCGCGACACGGCACCTGCGGACAGACCGCGCCCAGCCTTGTCGCAGCGCCTGCGCCCCGCGCCGCAGTCCAGCGGACATCCGCACTCGGCCAGCCGCCTGCCTGCGGCAGCAGTCCCGCACCCCCGCAGCAGTCCCGCACCCCCGCTGCAGCCCCGCACCGCAGCCCGAGCCGCGCCCAGCCCAGCCCTCTGCACTCCGGCGCACTCACGCTTTGGAGCTTGCTGCAGTCTTCCACGACCCCCAGCTCCCGCGCCGCCCGCGCCCGGACCCAGCCGCATCCCTTGGCCCACGCACCCCAGCCTGGGCTCCGACCCTTGTGCCGGCTCGACCCTTCCCCTGGATCCTGGGGCATCCTGCCCTTGATACGCGCCTCCGCAGCACCTCGGTTCCCTCCACCCGGGCCGGCGTGCGTACCCACCCGCTGAGAGGCCCGCGCTCTCGCGTCACTCGAGCCGCCGCCTCCGCGGCTGAGCAGGACCGCAGCCCTGGCCCCGCGGGGCCCCCGCAGCGTGCTCCGCGTCACGGCTCCGGAGAGCGCAGTCCGCCCCGTCCCGCACTCCAGATCAGAGCTCAGGAGGAGAAACTAGCCCTTTGGAGCGCGGTCTGCCTCCCCAGATCCCCTCCCAAGAGGCTGGCGCTAAGTGTGAACCCGGAGGGCGTTCTCATCAAGTCCTAACCGCAGGGAGGTTGGGCGCAGGACTGTACGGGGGCTGTGTCGGAGAATGGGGGCCTGGAGACTGGGTGAACCACTTCCCCTATTGGTCTGCACCTGCCCTGCCCCATCTTCCTAGGGGCCCCGAGCCAGGAGCCCATTCCCTGTAAGGCAGGATCCAAGGCACCAGGAGGAGCTCCACACAGGGTTCACCCCAGCAGGTGCTGCCCTGGACCCACAGGTGCCTCATCTCCACCCTGGCTGCACCTTCCCAGTCCTCCTGACTGGAACACAGAGAGGACTGAATGCCGACTCCTGAAAAACTGATCGAAGCTTTTCCTACAACCCCAAATTCCCTCACCACAAATCTCTCACCCCACAGTGGCCCTCTGCTCTCTCTCCTTCCTGGCTACCACCCCGTGCGGCCTCATGATCTAGGAAGTGAACAGGGTCCCATGCTTCCTCTGATTGCAAGGCCAAGGGCTGCCAGCTGACTCTCATTTCCTCCTCTGGGTGCATGGACGCAGTGTCTAGACTCCTGCCTAGAGCATCCTCCTCTGGAGGGCCTTTCGCCTCCATCTGCCTCTGCCTCTTTGCAAAGCTGCCAGGTGCATTGACCAAAGTGCCGCAGGTGCACTGGCCAATGGCTGGCCCCTGTCTCACTCGCCCACCACCCAGAGGTTTCCAAGCAGCTTGGGGTAAGTGTAAGAACCCATCAGAGCTCCTTGGACAGCACTCGATCGTTTTCTCAAGGTACTTTGCAGATGACTGGAGTCTGTCTTCCAAGGTGGTTGGCACCAGCAATGGTGGCTGTTACCCAACAGCTCTCATCTGCAGGGCTGCCCACTGCAGGGGCACAGCACCTGGGCATCATGGCTGGTCCGCCAGATTGCAACTCTGGTCGGTAGGACTTCACACTGCAGGGGCACAGGCTCCATCTGCCACAGCTGCATCCTCAGAGCAGCAGGAGCTCAGTGAATGGCCATCACAGGGGTTATCCTGCTACACGGACAGCCATAACCCCTAAGAGGCATCTCAGACCCTAGTCAACAGGTGAAGGAAGTGGAGACCCACCCGTGTCCGCAGCTGCTTGTTAGCAGCTCTGTCCACACTCTCGCCCAGGGCTCCTTCTCCAATGCCCTCTGGCCCGAGAGTCATCTCACGTCTAAAAGCATACTAAATGGAAGTTAATATTTCATGACACAGCAGTAACTGCAGAGCCGTCGGACAGGCTGGCTTTCATTTTCATGTATCCCAGGGCCTTCATGGAAATATCACTTAAGGCTGAGTATCTCATGAACCAGGCTTCTGACAAAACATTTGTGCCCACAGTGTCCCCCCTGGGGCTCCTTCCCTTCTAGAAAACCACATATTTCACAAGCAGGTCATGCTCCATAATTGCAAAAGCAATTATGAAACATCTTTTCCATGAAAATAAAAAGCAGGAACCATAGAGTACAAGATCATCAAGTACTGATCCTGATTGAGGGGTGTTTCAAGTTCAGATAAAGGAAATGCAGGGTAGAGGACTTTTTTCCAGCACAGACATCATGCCAAAAACATAAAGTCCCTTGCTCTGTCAGCCAGAGAAAACCACAGTCACTGAAAAAGTTACTAGCATGGCGCGCTCTTGTGAATAATACATTGAAATAGAGAGGCGAGGCTGTTGGCTCCTTGGAGGAAGAGCTGGGGAGGGTTGGCAGAGGAAGGTGGGGAGGGTCCAGGGGCTGGGACTCCCAGCCCCTAGACATGGTCTGCCTGTGGTGAGGCCTCATGAGAAGCCTAGAGAGGGGGTACAGACTTTTTTATAGCAGGCCAGATGGTAAATCATTAGGTTTTGCACCTCCATTTGAACTACTCAACTCTGTCCTTGAAGCCAGAGAGCAGCCATTGGCAAAACACAAGCAGGTAGGTCTGACTGTGTGCCAATAAAACTTTATTTACAAGAACAAGCAGAGGGCCTGGCTATGTGCCAATAAAACTTTATCTACAAAAACAGGCAGTGGCTGGATCTGGACTGTGGGCTGTAGGTTGCTGAACCCTGGTGGAGAGAGAGGATGAAAAGTAGTGGGCCTAATGCTGGGGGACAACATTGTTTTCCTTCATCACTTCATCGATGAGGTCAACAGATGGCCTCCATTCTAGAAATGTCTAATCAGAAGAGACTGACCAATGAAGTAAGTGGGTGTGGTGTGCTGCCCAGGAGGGTAAAGACTGTGGACACCCTAGTGGCTGAGTGCCATTCCAGAAAGTTCTACCAGATTGCCCATACATTCTGCAGTGACAGTGATAAGAATGGAGGTAGAAATGACCCAGAGAGTCAGGACATGGAATAAAATGAATAAACACAGGCCAGTCTTCTCTCTACAAGTCCTTTCTGTGCTTTGCCACAGAGTCCATCTGTCCATCTCGATGGCTTTCTGCACTGGCCAGGATCACTGTCAGCAGAGGAGGGCAGAAAGGCTCGATCACTCAGCCTGGGCCCCCCACATGCCAAGCACCATGCTAAGTTCCCACGACTGTTTGAAGACTTTGTGATCCAGTGTGGAAGGAAATCTTTTCACCCCCAGTGGATGATGAGGGAGCGGTGACTTGGGAACCTGCCAGGGCTGGCATCAAAGGCACCTGCAGACCCTGCATGTTCCTCAGCCAGTCAGCCCACGGGCACCTCCTGAAGCCTTGCTACAGGGAGACCATGTCTAGGTGCTGAGTCTCCAGGGAGAAGAGCCCAGGCCCGTAGTCCAGGGGGAGAACAGCATAAAGCACAGGGGACATAATAAACATTGAGGTCAGCAGGGCAGGAACTAGAGGTCACAGGGTTGTGGGAGGGTAGCTGGGAAGGCCTTTCTCAGCAGGGTGGATAGAGGAAGTGATCCACTTTTGAGGAAGTGATGGATCAAGCCATAACAATCAATGAAAGGCATCTGGATCCAGGGAAGAGCAGGTGCAAACTGAGGTGAACTCAGTCATATGTTTGAGGACCATCAGGAAGTGTGCCAGGGGATTGTGGCACGAGATGAGGGGAGGGGGTGAGGGCATATCACTCAGGGCCTTGGGGTCCCTGAAGTAGGTCCCCTAGTCTGATGCAATGTGTGGGACTGATCCTGTGCTGGTGGATCAAACCACAGTGAGCCCCAAGACTTTGGTACTGGCTGAGTCCCCACAGGCAGGAAGCTGAGCCAGCCCAGAACATGTCCATCCTGCTGGAGTGCATCACTGCCCAGTCTCTCCGAGGGACGATGCCATGTTCAGCCTCCATCCCAGCCACCATGGCCACACCCTGTTTGACCCACAGCCAGCACCAGGCTGGCTGAGGAAAGAGACTGACGGCCATCAATGGGCTGTCTTCCTGCTGTCCAGTGCCTCATCCGCGGTGGGTGCCCAGTGGCCTCACAGTGGGGTATGAGTATCTCCACCTGGCAGCCCACACTACCACCCCTTGCAGACCTCCCTGCCCCTGATTCTCCATCTCTCGCCTTGTGGTCCCCCCACCACCAGAGGGTCAGGCCATCCCTACCTGTCTGTGAGTCCACGCACAATCCAATGTCAGCACACTGCCCTCCACACAGAGCAGAGGGACAGGCGCTACACGTGGCAGCCAGACCCCTGGACCTCTTGCTCACCTACAGGTCTTGCTGGTGTGCCAAGTTGGCAAGGCTGTTTCCTTTCATTGGTCCTACACCTGGTAACCTTGAGACATGAGGGTCGTCACCCCAGACCAAGATGGGGATCGCTCACTACTGGCTGGAAAAGTAGTGGATCCACAGCTCCTTGATCCCTCTCAGTACCATGTGTGCCCACGGCACAGGCAGTGAGCATCTACAGAGCCCGCTGAGTTGCTCCTGTGAAATTCAGATGTGGGGGTGCTGATGCATATGTGTCAGTACCACAAGGAATAAACCATCCTTTGTCTCTGACCCAGGAATTGCAGTCTCCTGCCGGCACTCACAAAGGAGTAACAGGCTGACTCACTAGCCTGCTAGAGGGATGAAGGGCTTCCCTGGCGGCTCAGATGGTAAAGAATCTGCCTGCAATGCAGGAGACCAGGTTCAATCCCTGGGTTGGGTAGGGACTGGCAACCCAGTCCAGTACTCTTGCCTGGAGAATCCCATGGACAGAGGAGCCTGGGGCAGGTTACAATCCATAGGGTCGCAAAGAGTCTGGACTGAGGGAGACATTCTGCAGCTAGCACTGAGCCAGCCAACCTTCACCAGCTGATCAGAGGAGCCCCCGTGTGGCCACATGGGCTAGTAAACCAGTGCAGGTGGCATGTGGGTCTGGGACACCTATACTCCAGCTGGCCGTGCTCTCTGCCCAAACTCCTCACACTGGTTCTACTCACTTAAGAGAACCCACTGTACAGCAGAACCCAGGCATGGATGAGGGGGTTCGGGCCAAGACTTGACTTATAAACCCTTCACAACACCACAGTTCAGTTCAGTCGCTCTCTTGTGTCCGACTCTTTGCGACCCCATGAATCGCAGCACGCCAGGCCTCCCGGTCCATCACCAACTCCCGGAGTTCACTCAGACTCACGTCCATCGAGTCAGTGATGCCATCCAGCCATCTCATCCCCTGTCGTCCCCTTCTCCTCCTGCCCTCAATCCCTCCCAGCATCAGAGTCTTTTCCAATGAGTCAACTCTTCACATGAGGTGGCCAAAGTACTGCAGTTTCAGCTTTAGCATCATTCCCTCCAAAGAAATCCCAGGGCTGATCTCCTTCAGAATGGACTGGTTGGATCTCCTTGCAGTCCAAGGGACTCTCAAGAGTCTTCTCCAACACCACAGTTCAAAAGCTTCAATTCTTTGGTGTTCAGCCTTCTTCACAGTCCAACTCTCACATCCATTCATGACCACAGGAAAAACCATAGCCTTGACTAGACGGACCTTTGGTGGCAAAGTAATGTCTCCGCTTTTGAATATGCTATCTAGGTTGGTCATAACTTTCCTTCCAAGGAGTAAGGGTCTTTTAATTTCATGGCTGCAGTCACCATCTGCAGTGATTTTGGAGCCCAGAAAAATAAAGTCTGACACTGTTTCCACTGTTTCCCCATCTATTTCCCATGAAGTGATGGGACTGGATGCCATGATCTTCGTTTTCTGAATGTTGAGCTTTAAGCCAACTTTTTCACTCTCCTCTTTAACCTTCATCAAGAGGCTTTTTAGTTCCTCTTCACTTTCTGCCATAACGGTGGTGTCATCTTCATATCTGAAGTTATTGATATTTCTCCAGGCAATCTTGATTCCAGCTTGTGCTTCTTCCAGTCCAGCATCTCTCATGATATACTCTGCATATGAGTTAAATAAGCAGGGTGACAATATACAGCCTTGAGGTACTCCTTTTCCTATTTGGAACCAGTCTGTTGTTCCATGTCCAGTTCTAACTGTTGCTTCCTGACCTGCATACAGATTTCTCAAGAGGCAGGTCAGGTGATCTGGTATTCCCATCTCTTTCAGAATTTTCCACAGTTTATTGTGATCCACACAGTCAAAGGCTTTGGCATAGTCAATAAAGCAGAAATAGATATTTTTCTGGAACTCTCTTGCTTTTTCCATGATCCAGCAGATGTTGGCAATTTGATCTCTGGTTCCTCTGCCTTTTCTAAAACCAGCTTGAACAACTGGAAGTTCACGGTTCACATATTGCTGAAGCCTGGCTTGGAGAATTTTGAGCATTACTTTACTAGCATGTGAAATGAGTGCAATTGTGTGGTAGTTTGCGCATTCTTTGACACAGCCTTTCTTTGGGATTGGAATGAAAACTGACCGTTTCCAGTCCTGTGGCCACTGCTGAGTTTTCCAAATTTACTGGCATATTGAGTGTAGCACTTTGACGGCATCATCTTTCAGGATTTGAAATAGCTCAGCTGGAATTCCATCACCTCCACTAGCTTTGTTCGTAGTGATGCTTTCTAAGGCCCACTTGACTTCACATTCCAGGATGTCTGGCTCTAGGTCAGTGATCACACCATTGTGATTATCTGGGTCATGAAGATCTTTTTTGTACAGTTCTTCTGTGTATTCTTGTCACCTCTTCTTAATATCTTCTGCTTCTATTAGGTCCATACCATTTCTGTCCTTTATCGAGCCCATCTTTGCATGAAATGTTCCCTTGGTATCTCTAATTTTCTTGAAGAGATCTCTAGTCTTTCCCATTCTGTTGTTTTCCTCTATTTCTTTGCATTGATCACCGAGGAAGGCTTTCTTATCTCTTCTTGCTATTTTTGGAACTCTGCATTCAGATGCTTATATCTTTCCTTTTCTCCTTTGCTTTTCACTTCTCTTCTTTTCACAGCCTCCCCAGACAGCCATTTTGCTTTTTTGCATTTCTTTGCCATGGGGATGGTCTTGATCCCTGTCTCCTGTACAGTGTCACGAACTTCATTCCATAGTTTATCAAGCACTCTATCTATCAGATCTAGGCCCTTAAATCTATTTCTCACTTCCACTGTATAATCATAAGGGATTTGATTTAGGTCATACCTGAATGGTCTAGTGGTTTCCCCTACTTTCTTCAATTTCAGTCTGAATTTGGTAATAAGGAGTTCATGATCTGAGCCACAGTCAGCTCCTGGTCTTGTTTTTGTTGACTGTATAGAGCTTCTCCATTTTTGGCTGCAAAGAACATAATCAATCTGATTTCGATGTTGACCATCTGGTGATGTCCATGTGTAGAGTCTTCTCTTGTATTGTTGGAAGAGGGTGCTTGCTATGCCCAGTGCATTTTCTTGGCAAAACTCTATTAGTCTTTGCCCTGCTTCATTCCGTATTCCAAGGCCAAATTTGCCTGTTACTCCAGGTGTTTCTTGACTTCCTACTTTTGCATTCCAGTCCCCTATAATGAAAAGGACATCTTTTTTGGGTGTTAGTTTTAAAAGGTCTTGTAGGTCTTCATAGAACCGTTCAACTTCAGCTTCTTCAGCATTACTGGTTGGGGCAAAGACTTGGATTACTGTGATATTGAATGGTTTGCCTTGGAAACGAACAGAGATCATTCTGTCGTTTTTGAGATTGCATCCAAGTACTGCATTACGGACTCTTTTGTTGACCATGATGACTACTCCATTTTTTTCTGAGGGATTCCTGCCTGTAGTAGTAGATATAATGGTCATCTGAGTTAAATTCACCCGTTCCAGTCCATTTGAGTTTGCTGATTCCTAGAATGTCAACATTCACTCTTGCCATCTCTTGTTTGACCACTTCCAATTTGCACACCGGACAAAATACAGGAAATGCAGCAGTTAAACTACTGTGGGGATGCTTTTCTCTTTTATAACCCCTGTATTGTCTTTATAATAAAGATAGCTGGGCGACAGCAAAATTCCACTCTCCCCCACTGGATCAGGGCCCCTGATTGTGCCAGGAGTCCCTCGTACAGGCAAGTCCTCCACCAGTCTCCAGGGCCCTGGGCTTCGGATATTGCCGTGACACCTTGGCAAAGCCACCTCTGACCCTTGTGAAAGAAAAAAAATGATCCTGACACTTGTTAAAAGGGTAAGGAAGACTTTATTCAAGACTATTGCACTTAGAGACAGACTGGGCTCAACTCCAAATTCAACAAGGACTAGGGGGATTTACAGAAAAGGAGCAGTGAGGGGCAAGTGGATGGAAAGTTACTAGGATTCCAACCTAGAGAGCATATTAAAAAGCAGAGACTTTGCCAACAAAGGTCCATCTAGTCAAGGCTATGGTTTTTCCAGTAGTCATATATGGATGTGAGAGTTGGACTACAAAGAAATCTGAGAGCAAAGAATTGATGCTTTTGAACTGTGGTGTTGGAGAAGACTCTTGAGAGTCCCTTGGACTATAAGGAGAGCCAACCAGTCCATCCTAAAGGAAACCAGTCCTGAATGTTCATTAGAAGGACTGATGTTGAAGCTGAAACTCCAATACTTTGGCCACCTGATGTGAAGAGCTGACTCATCTGAAAAGACCCTGATGCTGAGAAAGATTGAAGGCAGGAGGAGAAGGGGACAACAGAGGATGAGATGGTTGGATGGCATCACCGACTTGATGGACCTGAGTTTGAGTGAACTCCGGTAGTTGGTGATGGACAGGGAGGCCTGGTGTGGGGCATTTCATAGGGTCGCAAAGAGTCTGACAGGACTAAGCGACTGAACTGAACTGAACTGAACTGAGGAGACCTCAAGGGCGGAGGATCTTACAAACGACAGGCCAAGAATATTACATACCACTTGTGAGGGAGGGAAGAGCAACAAAATCAGACAATGAGGGTGCGCAGAGATCAGGGTGGGGATAACAACAGGATCTTTGCTGAGACTGTGCTGGTCAGGCCAAACACAGGACCAGGGTCCAGTGGGAAAGGCGTCAGAGCAGAGGCTGAGTTTGGTCTTGTCACCTCTGAGGTCTGAGATCTCGGACGCCTGTCTTAATGTACTTTGCAGCCCAAGCAACCCTTTGATTTCTAAAATGTCTGACTACTTGTGAGGTCTCTTGTTACCTTTGGTTCCTGCCTTCTTTCCTTAAACGCTGAGAGGGAGAGGAATCAGCGCAGCCCTAGAACTCTTCTAGATTTCTCGTTTCAAAGCTTCAAATCTTCCTAATTCAAGGCAGTTAAGAGAGTTGGTGATGGATAGGGAGGCCTGGCGTGATGCTGTTCATCGGGTCGCAAAGAGTCGGACACTACTTAGCGACTGAACTGAACTGAAAGAGACCATCACTTCTAACTCACCAGCCTCGGGGCCAGGACTGGGGCCCGGGGTTGGAGTTCGGGGTTCGGGGTGGGGATGGGGACCTGGCTTAGGATCCAGGACTCGGGTGAGGTCTCTCGTAGCCGACTGGCGCCTCCAGTCCAGTCGCCGCAGAGCTACGTCAGAGCCCTGCGTCACCATCACTGCGCACGCGCAGGACGAGGCACGCGTCTCCAGGGGCTGGTCGGAGCAGGTGGGGGAGGAGCCAAGACGCGAGGCGGAAGCCCAAGCGGCCCCACTGCACTCGCGCCTGCCCGTCCCCTCAGAGGGGGCCAATGGGCTCTCAGGACGCGCACCTAACGATGCGGGCCCCGCCCCTTGGAGACGCGCGCCGGCCTGACCAACATCCGCCGAGGTAGCGAGAGATTTGAGAGTTCTGCCGGGGTCTGGGGTCCTGGCGGCCCGCCGCCATGAAGCTGACGCGGAAGATGGTACTGTCCCGGGCCAAGGCCTCGGAGCTTCACAGCGTGAGGAAGCTCAACTGCTGGTGAGGACCAGAGGCCAGAGCCCGTCCCCGCGCGTCCTCCCCGCTGCCCGGCAACCCTTCCCCGGACCCCCGCCCTGGGGCATGGCTGGGAAGAGCTTTCTAGAAGTGGAGACCCCTGTCCAGAACCTCCGCCCTGGAGCGGGGACCCCTGCCCGCCACCTCTTCTCTGGAGCGGGGACTGCAAGGGCCTGCGGAGGATGCAGAGGGGTTCGAAATCTAGGAGGGGCACCTGGGCCTCACCTTCTTGGCCCATGTCTGGTCCGCCCAGCCTCTGGGAAGTGTTGCATAAGCTCACGGGGCCTTTGGCAAGACCGTTCCAGAATTTTCATCTCTCCTGACCGGGTGGTATTTCACACACAACTCCAAACCTGCCCTCCTTGCACAGGACAATTGGAATTCCCTTGAAGACTGGCTCTTGGGCTTCTAGATGGCTATAGTGGGGCAGACAGTTCTCTGTAGAGAGGTGACTTTTCTGAAATTGCCAGCAGCCCTGGGAGCCAAGCCTGCTGATGAGATGGGAGATCAAGGTGGCTAACACCCTTTTTAGGGCAAAGAAAGGAAACTGAGGCTCCATCAAAGTGATGTTTCGGTAAACACTATTGTAATTGAGTCCTGGGTAGGGATGCATTGTCCCCAGGGAACTCACTGTCTAGGAGGTAATGGTTAGAGATACAGGTGCTGTGGGGTCAGTGCAGCCTCAAAGACAGGGTGGCCAGGGCTAGCTGAGCCAAGGAAGGACCAGCAGTGCTCCTGGAACTCCTGAAAGGTCTGCCCGTGTTCACTGGGGACTCCAAGCAGGGCTCCGAGCGCCTCCGTGCCCTGGACAGCTCAGGTGGCGCTCAGCCAGAAGCGGACGATCCTCCTGCTGGTGGCAGGCAGATTGACTGCAGTGAGATCTGCCTGCTCATTAGAAGCCTTTCTCTCTGCCCCGCACATCTGGTATTTTGGCCACAGCATTCGTGTCATTTGTTTTCAACAATGCATGCCTTTGTTCTGCGTGAGCAATCCGCCTTCCCCTCGGGAGGGAGGCACAACGAGCACATTTCAGGCTTTCTGAAGTGTGTTTCATAAGTCATAAGTTCAGCCTTTGAACTTGTCCTGTTGCAAAGACTCCCTTGTTTATGTATGTTAGGGAATTATCCCTGGGCACAGCAGCCTTGAGCATGAGTGAGTCTTTGTGTCCTTCAGACGGGGCAGCCTCTGCCACTGCTTAGTCTGAAGACCAGCCACCAGCATCAAATGGTTTTGTCCAAAATCAACCTGGAAATGATTTTGGGCACCTTTGTCAGTTGTCTGAGAAAGTTTTCTTTTACTTGGTCATTGAAATCATATACTGTTTTTTTTTTCTCACGTGTAGATTCTTTTTTAAAAACTCAGGTGTTTAATTTTTGGCTGCGCTGGGCCTTTGTTGCTACCTGCAGGTTTTTTTCTCTAGTTGTGGCAAGCGGGGGCCATACGCCAGTTGCAGTACGTGGGCTTTTCTCATTGCGGTGGCTTCACCTGTTGCGGAGCACGGGCTGCAGGCACGTGGGCTGCAGCTCATGGGCTCTAGAGCACAGGCTCTGTAGTTGCGGTGCACAAGCTCAGTTACATGTGCCATCGTCCCAGACCAGGGATGGAACCCATGTCACCGGCACTGGCAGGCCGATTCTTATCCACTGTACCACAAGGGGAGTCCAAAGTCGTAGACTCTTAAAGTTTGTAGATGTTTGTCATTAATTTTTGTTTTTAGTTTTTTTATTCAACTTGGACAAACTAAAAGTGCATATGTCTTTTCTTTCCCCAGGGGCAGCCGTCTCACTGATGTAAGTACCATGCGGGTCATCTCCAAATGGTCCCTGATCCCTGGGAGGAAGGTTAAGTGGACAGACCCACACCCATCCCATCCAGGTCCCCGTCCATTTGTTACTTTAGCAGCTTTAGCAAGGAAGAGCCACTTGTGAAAAGAAGTTATGTAGCCCCAAGTTAATTCCAAAGTCCCTTCACACATATTCCTGCGGATAAGAAGCAGGCCTCACGGAGGAGGGGGCTGATCCAGGATGCAGACCTCTCCCACCTGAGGAAGGGCCCCACGTGCTTGGTTGACTTTAGAACAGTGCACTTGGCTTGGGGGAGGGGGTCTTCTTAAACTTTTTTTAATAGATTCTTGGACTTGATGTCCCTAAGGAGTTTCTTCACTTCAGCCCCTTCCCTGGTCAGATCCATCTTCACCCCCTATTCCCGTGGCAGGAAGAGATGAGGGCCGGGCAGGGGCAGAGAGAGGAGCTGGGTGGAGCGGAGTGTCTGTGACTCGGTTTCTTCCCAACTCCACCCCCGACCCCAGCCCCCAGTCCTGGGATGAATGTCTCCAGCTCACACAGAGTGGGGTGCCCAGCAGTTGGTTCTTATCAACTTCTGTTTTGGAACCTGAACTGTACCTATCCTGAAAAGCAAAGTTGGACATGCTGAGTGTCGGAGCCCTCCAGAAAAGCCTGTTGCGCCTGATTCTGTAGCAGCAAAAACAAGGCAAAACACTACTGTAACAGAAAACAGATCCAGTGCACATGTGAAGCATTCTGACCAGACAGCTTGTTGATGTCAGGAGCTCCCTCTGGCCCCATGCCCGCTGTCTGGCAGACAGACACACACATCCTCGGGGCTCCACTGCTCATCAGTCTTGCAGGTTATGGGTCTTCATGGACCAGCTTGTGCCCCACTGCCCCTTTCCCCTAAGTCAGTGTTAACGTGTTCTCAGGTCTAGTTTTGAGCATGTCTCCATATCAGAACAGCTCTGTTGGCAAGAAGGGGCTTCTGTCCTTTCCTTGGATGTCAGGGACAGTAGGGAGAAAGGCTGTCTGCCATTGAGGTCTCCTCACTGAGGTCCTTTGAGGATATCTACAAATAGAAACGCCACATCTCGATGGCTGGCAGCGTTTGGTGGTAATGATGCTGGTTCGAGTTGTGGAGAGGGTGCCATCTCCATCAGGCAGAGGGGATGTCTGGGCTGCAGAGGGGAGCGGGCTGCAAAGCCCTGCGTGTTCCTAGTTGGAGGGGGGGAGGCTCCTCCGCTTGGGCCCTTGTCAGGGGGTGGGCAGCAGCTCCCCCTGGGTTCTTTTGGCTGCTGGAGGGATGTGATGTCACATGCCAGCATCCTGTGATGATTGCAGTCACGTTCTTTTCCTTCATAGATCTCCATATGCCGGGAAATGCCCAGCCTGGAAGTGATCACCCTCAGGTACCGAACCCTGGCTGGCCACCCCTCCTAAGTCACCAGGGCTGGAAGATGAGGAGAGTGTCCAGATCCCTCCCGTGGGCTGGTCAATAACCTGAATAACTGATTATCCTTTGATAACTCCCATCCTTGGACTGGGAGGCCTGCTTCTGCAGGCTACACCGAGGTAGCACCAGGGCTTGGCTACTCCTTAACTCTGCCCTTCTTCCAGGAGGGCATCCAGGCCTCCCCCGAGCTTGGCCCCCCCCAGTCCCTGGGTCATGGGGTGCCACCCTAGGGTGGCTGTGTCTGTCCCAGCACCCCCAGTGCCAGCCTTGTCTCCGTCCTGGTTCCATCAGTGCCCGGAGCTCTGCCAACTTCCCTGCACTGCATGGTCTGTCCTTGATAATAGTCACTCTTCCAGGGTCATACACCTTTTAACAGACTAAAAAAACCTTGAATGAGCCAAATGCTGCCTTTGGGGCTCCGGGCTCCGGGTGGGGTGGGGGCATTTGGAAGGTGAGGGAAGGAGGAAGTCTCTCCCCACCTGAACTCTGACCCACCCACTCTGGGTCTGGGGAGGAGGCTGCCCCTGCAGATGTTGGAGTGCTTTCTGCAGGTCCCCATGTGTAAACCTTGTGGAGATTGAAGTGCTGCAATGAAGGCTAACTCCTTGCTTGGCAGCTCAGAAGGTCTCGGGACTCGCCCTGTGTGTGGGGTTGCAGGCCCTGGGTCCCATGCAGGTCCTGAGACTTACCTTCCTCGTCACACTGGCCACCCTGTCCTTCCTGACCCCGCTTGTTCTTGTGCCTTCGGCGGTCACCCTGGGTGCCTTCTGCCACCCACCTTGTGCTCACCCACCTCTGGCCCTGGCCCGACAGGCTGGGGCTGGCAGCTGCTTGCGGGATGAAAGAATGAATGAAGGAGTGGGCCCAGAGCCCCTCTCCCGGCCTGGGTCCAGCTCGGCCCTTGTGCCTCGGCTCCCCCAGCTGTAAGACAATGACTGTGAGCGGGGGGCGAGGAGGAGTGGATGCAGTGGGGAAGACGGAGCAGCCAGTGTGTGCAAGCGCCTGGCGTCTGCCGTCACTTACCTGTCACGATTGTCAGTGAAGCTGTCAGGGGGATGTGCGCCTAGAAGGCCTTACCTGACAAAAAAGGCCTTATCTTTCATTCCCCAAATAGTTGGAAACTTGGATCAGGTGTGGACTTAACCCCGTCTCTGCCAAGCACTATCTGAGGGCTCTGGGGCAAGTCCCCGGCCTCTGAGCCAAGGCCCCTCGTACCGCAGTGGTTCTCATCGCTGCGGCCCGAAGAGGGACAGTGCCCCGGGGCTGTGGCCTGGACTCCTAGCCTTTCTGGAACTGGGGGGCCCCGCAGCTAAGCCACTGACCCCAGGCCACTGGGCGGCAGTCCTGTGCAATGACATCGTTTTGGTTTGGTCTCAGTGCCCGTGGGTGGGAAGGCTTAGTCTGGTCTGGCTGCTCTAATGGGATTTCACAGGCATTTGTCCCTCATAGTTCGGAGGCCATAAGTCCAAGACCAGTGTCTGGTGAGGGCGCCCTGTGTCCTCACCTGGTAGAAGGTTCGGACAGCTCTGGGGGTCCATTTCATAATGGCGCTGGCCCCACTCATGGGGGCCCCACCTCCTCACACCACCACACTGGGGGTCAGGATCTCAATGTGTGGATCTGGGGACACAGTCGGTGTGTAGCAACAGCTATGGGAGGCCATAGCCCAATGGTCAAGGAGGGGTCTCTCGACCCCTGCCGGCTCAAGCCCTCGACCTCAAGCCTCCACCCCGATGGTCTGTGTGGCTCCCTCATCGCGAGGATCCCAGAGCCCGGGTTCACTTGTGCTGAGATGGTAGCACCCTTGTCCCGCTGCTTCAGTGAGTGTCGGGTGTGGTGGGAGTGACCCTAGGGGTGAGTGAGGACATCCCTGCCCAGCCCAGCCCAGCATCCAACGGAGAGTGGTCCAGACAGTCTGGCAGGACGGGCAGATCCCCCCACGGCCTAAGGCTTATGGTCAGCCACCCCCCTCAAACTAAGCCTGCATTCATGGCTGGTCCATCTGGGTGTGCAGGTGACTCTGCTCTGTCAGCTCAAACCTGCAGGTCTCTGCCTGGTGTCTGGATGATTTCCTCTTTCCAGTTCACTCAGTTGAATCCTGTAGTTAATTCTTTTGTGAACATGGGGTTTGGAAATTCAGTGTTCAGGTCTTGGTCATGTGAGGCTTGAATGGGCTTGCTTAGGTTCATTGTGGGTTTTCCTAGCTACTGCCCATTTTGGGCTCACTGGCATGTCCCATGGAGTCCTCAGTCCCCTGTCCTGTCGGGACTCCCACCCCGACATGGACTCCTCGCAGCCTCAGCAGAGTAGGGGCTGTCACTCCCACTGCAGCTGGAGGGTAAAGCTTTCTCTTGGGCATGGGGGCTCCCTTGCCCTCCACCCTAAGGCGAGGGCAGGTGGGCACCAGCAGGCAGTGCCCGTCTGCGTGGTGCGGTGGGGGCCCTGGACCGGCGCTGACGGCCGCATCCACGCAGTGTCAACAGCATCTCCAGCCTGGAGCCCGTGAGCCGCTGCCGGCAGCTGAGTGAGCTGTACCTGCGCAAGAACCGCATTCCCAGCCTCGCAGAGCTCATCCACCTGAAGGGCCTCCCGCGCCTGCGGGTGCTCTGGCTGGCCGAGAACCCCTGCTGTGGCACCTGCCCCCACCTCTACCGCATGACCGTCCTGCGCACCCTGCCGCAGCTGCAGAAGCTGGACAACCAGGGTGGGTGCCCTTATATCCCCCTGCCCCCATCACAGGTGCCCGAGAGGCCGGCCTCCTAAGGGCTGAGCCACCTCTCCAAAGGGGACCGCACTGAGCCAAGGGGACAGCCAGGCTGGGCCGGGTGGGCTCATGTGCAGTGAGGCCACTGATGCTTCTGCACCACCCCCCAGCTGTGACGGAGGAAGAGGTGTCCCGGGCGCTGATGGAGGGAGAGGAGGTCACGGCCCCCAGCAGAGAGGACTTGGGGAGCGGCCCACCCAAGCTGTCCTACACCCTGAGTGCTGTGGACGCCGCCACTGAGATGACACAGGATCCTCTGAACCTTGGCAAGGGGGAGGCCAGGTATGGCCCTTGGGCCTCCCCAGCCCTCCCGCAACTGCACTTCTGGGACTGGGGGTGGGGGTGTGTGTGCTTGTTTCTAGTCTGGCTCTGAGCCCCAGCCTGGTGTCAGCTGCATGGCTGAGAGAAGGCCCAGGGCAGGGAGCTCGTGCCAAGTGTAAGACCAGCCCTCCTGGGGAGCAGTGGACTCAGGCAGTGAGCTGGTGGAGGTATGGGGCCGGCTGCGCCGGCCACCCGGGCCACTGGTCAGGAGTCCTGGGGATGACAGGGTGTGCAGGCCGAGGAAGGGCCCTTTCTGACCCACAGGGTACCTCAGCTGATGGGTGTTTATGGGCAGAAACTGGACGTGGGGAACATGGTGAAGACCACTGTTCTCAGTGGGGCACAGGCCAGGCATCCACTCGCAAATAAGGGCCACCTGCTGGCTCTCCCACAGCATGGCAGGAAGGCGCATGGCTGTCCCTCAGCATGGGAGGAGGGCGCGTGCCTCTCCCATGTGGCAGGAGGGGGGCGTGGCTCTTCCACGACGTGGCAGGAGGGCACGTGGCTCTCCTGTGGCCTGGCAGGAGGGCATGTGGCTGCCCCACAGCATGGCAGGAGGGGGTTTGGCTCACCTGCAGTGTGGGAGGAGGGTGCGTGGCTGCCCCGCAGCATGGCAGGAGGGCGTGTGGCTCTCCCGTGGCGTGGCGGGAGGGCACATGGCTGTCCCTCAGCGTGGGAGGAGGGTGTGTGCCTCTCCCACGTGGCAGGAGGGGGTGTGGCTCTCCCACAGCATGGCAGGAGGGCGCGTGGCTGTCCCACAGCATGGGAGGAGGGCGCGTGCCTCTCCCACGTGGCAGGAGGGGGTGTGGCTCTTCCACGACGTGGCAGGAGGGCACGTGGCTCTCCTGTGGCCTGGCAGGAGGGCACGTGGCTGCCCCACAGCGTGGCAGGAGGGGGTTTGGCTCACTGCAGTGTGGGAGGAGGGTGCGTGGCTACCCCGCAGCATGGCGGGAGGGCGTGTGGCTCTCCTGTGGCGTGGCGGGAGGGCACATGGCTGTCCCTCAGCGTGGGAGGAGGGTGTGTGCCTCTCCCACGTGGCAGGAGGGGGTGTGGCTCTCCAGCGGCATGGCAGGAGGGCACATGGCTGCCCCGAGGTGTGGAAGGAGGGGACATGGCTCTCCTGCAGCATGGGAGGAGTGCCCGTGGCTGTCCCGCGGCATGGCGGGAGGGAGGTGTGGCTGTCCCGTGGCGTGGTGGAAGGGGGCGTGGCTGTCCCGCGGCATGGCTCTCCTGTGGCCTGGGAGGAGGGCGTGTGCCTCTCCCACGTAGCAGGAGGGGGTGTGGCTCTCCCCTGGCATGGCAGGAGGGCACGTGGCTGCCCCACGGCATGGCAGGAGGGGACATGGCTGTCCTTTGGCGTGGGAGGAGGGCACGTGGCTGCCCCGTGGTGTGGCGGGAGGGTGCGTGGCTGTCCCGCGGAGTGGTGGGAGGGGAGCATGGCTCTCCCGCAGCGTGGCGGAAGGGGCGTGGCTGCCCTGCAGTGTGGCAGGAGGGCGCGTGGCTGCCCCACTGCGTGGGAGGAGGACGCGTGGCTCTCCCGCGGCGTGGCGGGAGGGGGCGTGGCTCTCCCGCGGCGTGGCGGGAGGGCGCGTGGCTGCCCCTCGGCTGGCAGGAAGGTGCGTGGCTCTCCTGCGGCATGGCGGGGAGGGGGCGTGGCTCTCCCGCGGCGTGGCGGGAGGGCGCATGGCTGTCGCCTGGCAGGGGTTAGCTGCAGGCCCCCCTCCATGTCCGGGGCTCACATGTCGTGTGTGTTAGTGCCCCATCCTGTGTGAGCTCCGGGGGAGGGAGGTGACCCCAGGGCTGAGAAAAGTTGTGCTGCCCCACCTCCCTGTCCACTGCTTTCAACCCCCAGAAGCAGAGTCTGGAGTGGCGGTTTTCCTGCAGATGGGTAGGGTCTACTTTTAGGAGTCTTTTCCTCCCTGTGCCCTGGGGCACCGGGCCCGGACCCACGGATGTGTGGACAGCGAGGGCTGGGCTCCAGTCGCCTCAGGCCTCACGCCCCGCTGTCCTCCTCCTGCCAGCAGCGACCAGGGGCAGCTTGGCCTGAAGCCCACCTCCCTGGACCGGTTTCCTCCATTCTCACAGCAGGAGGCCGCAAGCAGTCGCACGAGCAGAGTAAGTGTGATGAGGCCACCTGGTGGGAGGTGGCCCTGGTTCCCCCTCCACAGAGTGTGGACACTGGGGGCTGAGAGCTGAGGGACGGGGCTGGAGACACTGCAGTGAAGTGCAAAGCCAGGCCCCAGGGGGCGGGAAGCCAGCCATCTGGGTCCAGTGTCTGCGTCCAGATCTAAGCTGGTTGGACATGGCGAGCAGAGAGGGGGTGCCTTTGTGGGCAGTGGGGTCCCCAGCGCAGGGGGCTGTGCTGAGGGCGGTCCTGGGGGGTGGGAAAGGCACTGTGGCAGTGCTCAACTCAGAGAGACTGCTGCCTGGGAAGAGCCCTCCCGCCTGCTGTCGGAAGTGGGGATGCTCCAGTAGGGGCAGGGGCAGGGTGGTATCCCTACGCGGGGACCACGCAGCGGGCCCCCGGGCTCCACAGGCTTCCTTGTGAGGATCACGGGTGTTGGCTGAACGTAGGGGGCAGCGGGGGTACATCAGTGAAGACCAGCTCCCTCCAGGGTCTCCTCCATCTGCTGCTCAAGTCACTGTGGCTTGTGTCTGGGCTCATCCCTGCTCACAGGCCGCCCTACCCCCGAAGGGCGGAGCCATTTCTCCCTCTGTGTCCTCTGGCCGGCACAGCAGCTTCCCTGTGTGCCCCCTCCTTCCAGCAGGTTCAGAGTCATCCCCTGACCAGTCTTTGGCAGGGAGAACTTGGAGAGGACCTCGCCACCCGGGCACGGGGGGCGGGGGCTGTCCGAACAGGACTGGGGTCTATGGGGGCAGACGGGACCCCTGGCACCTGCTCCAGCCCCTGCTCGGCCTGACCCACGCCATAGGGTGCTGTGACCTCCCTGTGGGCTCACAAAGGCTGGCGCTACGTCCAGGCAGGGCTGCCCAAAGCCACAGCAGGGCCTCCCCCACTCATTTGTGCAGCGATGCCTTGAAATGGGCGCAGAGTTCACCAGAGGTGCAGAGTTGGACACACTGAGGCCCGTCCCCACCAGAAGGCGTCCCCCCCAGGGCTGTGGTGGGTGTGACCATGGGCCGAAGGCCGGTCCAGAGAGCAGTCAGTGGGCCTGTGGCCAGTCTCCCTCCCCTGGCCCCGCCCCAGTGGGCCACTGCCCCCTGGGACCACAGCCTGCTCTTGCGCAAGGTGGCTGTGCGGGACAGCTCCAGGTCCCTGCACACACCTTCCACACATTTCAGGAGGAGCCCGAGGTGTGTACTGTCGCGGGTGGCAGGTCTGCCCAGCGGCTGGGCTGAGGCCAGGAGCTCCCACCCCACCCCCATGGCAAGGCCTCTGCCGAGGAGAGTGGACCAGGGACTGAAGGTTCTGGTTCAACTCCGTGCCTGCCGTAGATACATACAGAAGACTATCACACCTGCTCAAGCAAGATGCTGGCTCTGAAAGCAGAGGACAGAAGGGTCTGGCCCTGCTTCCAGGGGTCCCTGTGGTCACCCAGGTTGGGTGACCCTGAGGCATCCAGCCCCCCACAAGCTTCTGAGTGCAGGTGCTGGTGGCTAGGAAGACCTGGGGACCCAGGGAGCTAGCGAGATTTGAGGGGGCAGGAGCCTTAGGGCGTTGCAGAGGCCAGGGGCCAGCATGCCAAGCGTGTCCTCATGGGCTACGTGCTCTGGCTTGTGGCCGTCCCTCCGGTCATCTCACAAGAAGGATCAGCTCACATAGCCCCTTTGTGTAAAATCCTTCCCGGACTTTCCCAGTAGAAGTGGCGTTTCTCTGCTCAAATGCAGATGGGACCGGGTGTGGTCGTGTGGACACGTGTGCGCGTCACACACTAAGCCCATGTGCATTTGAGCACATGTTACTGAGCACCTGCTTCTGGTCTCCGCTCCATCACTGACCAGCTGTGTGATGAAGGCCCGTTACTCAGCCTCTCTGGGCCTCGGGGCTGTGAGCAGGAGGTGAGTCAGTTCCTAGGAAGTCCCTGCAGATGGCAAGCGCTGTACCCCAGCCACAGCCATGGCTTCCGTCCGCCCAGGTCTGTCTGGAAGGCTGCCCCCCTGAAGGCTGTGCTCCGGTGATGTGTGTGGTGTGGGTGGCCCAGCGTCACAGGCGTGGCGCTCAGGCTGTGACTCTCTGTGTCCCCAGAACAACATCCTGATGGCCATCCTGATGCTGCTGCGAGAGCTGGACATCGAGGGGCTGGAGGCCGTCCACCAGACCGTGGTCAGCCGGCTCCAGGCCCTGCACAAGCAGGGGTTGCAGGAGGACATGGAGTGACCCCAAGTCAGCGGGACCCTGCGCTGAAGCCCAGTGTCTTCCCGAACCTGGGAAGGGGGCTCCCAGCCGCAGCCTCTGCTGGCCAACCCCAGGCTGAGCCCAGGCACAGGGCTGCATCCCTGGGAAGCGGGGCTCTTGTTGCAGACAGCGCCCGGCAGGGGCAGGAGAGGCTGCTGGGCAGACCGCCCTGCGCCCTCTGCTGGGAGGGTCATGGCTGGTGCTTCCTGTCTCCTAGGACCACCTTCGTGTGGCTCCTCCTCAGGGTGGACTTTGCGGCCATCCTCCTAATAAATGCTTTCCCGAAGTCTGGTGTGGGAGCAGGCATGTCGTCCATGACAGGTTCACTCTTGTTAAGGTGACGGCATTACTCACATGTTTTCTCCATGCCAGTTGTGACTTGGTCACGGGATGGATTTCTGTCAACCACAGGGAACTTCAAGAATGAAGGCAGCCGTAGGGACAGGCCGCCTGCCGCCTCCAGGACGTTTTGTCTGCAGGGCACTTTGTGTCCCTTGTTGAGAGCCCCCACACGGCACAGGCCTATGCTGCCCCTGCATGAGGGGCTGGATGACAGGGAGCTGGTCAGAAGCAGCAGCTGCATGGAAAGGGACAGCTTCTGGAAACCATGCCTTAGGTTTTCTTCCATTGGGAAGCATCACTGGCGGGGAAGCCGCAGTCCCAGGGGCTGTCCTGGGGCCACAGTGGGAGGAGGGGCTGTCTGAGCCTTTAGGGAGTGCCTGCCTGTTCTTGCTGGGCTGGAAGTGGCAGGCACTGGCGTCCAGCGGGAGCTGAGGGTGCACAGACCCAAGGGGGGCTGGCTGAGCACCTGGAAGACCTCTGACTCTGGGAAGAGGGAGCTGCACCCACTGAGGCTCGTCTCCCCTGGGAGCCCCGGGGAAGGCGTGGTTCATCGGTGGGGCCCCCTGCAGTTCTCAGGGCAGGGGTGGGCTCTGGCCTTGGGAAATGGGGACTCGCCATGTGGGGGCATCCAGAACGGATGGCCTCTGCCATGCATGTGCCTTCTCTTGTAATTATGAGATGTTGGATGCTCCCAATAAAGTCCATCCTGGTGAGAACAAGCTGGGTGTGTTTGTATGATATTAACACCCTCCTCCCTGCCCACCGTGCACCTCTCACACCCACCACCCCTGCCCCATGTCCTGGTACACCTCGGTCAGGGACCCTTGACTTGCACCCTGGTTGGAATGAATACCTGCCTTAGCCCCTTGACTCTGCATCACCCCCACATCCCACCTTCTCTGACTCCTTAGTCACGGCCTCCCATCAACTCATTGGGTCCCACTCACAGCCACCTGCCTACTCAGTGCTCTTTTGAAGCCCTCAGGCTGGACTGAGGACAAAGCGCTTCTACCCCTGGCCTGGACCCCAGGCCTCCGATCTGTAATGTTCACGTCACAGCCCCTACTCTGAGCTTGTCCCCAGGTGACACCGAGAGCAGGGTTTCTGAGCAAAGCAGGTGTTGGCATTACACCCTGTGAGTGTGTCCTGCTGGTCCCAGTTATGGAGGGGAGGGCTGAGACCCAGGAGGGCACATTGTTCATCTGAAGTGCTCGTCAGTGTCGCCAGAGGTCAGCCACATGCCACGCGCTCCCTGTGAGCTGCTGCGCAGGAACAAGGGCAGTCACTATCTCAGACCCCACCTCAGGGTCCACGGAGCCAGTTGCTAGCATGCTGCATGGAGGGCCCAACACTCATCTGGCAGGACAAGTGGGGTCTGGGCCTGACCTGGCTGTGGCACTGACTGGGCCAGGCCACATGCAGCCAGACCAGGGGTGGCTGGTGTCCCCCCACCAGAGCGTCCCACGTGGAGGTGATATCGCATCTCAGACTGCCAGGTGGGTGGGGACCCCGAGAGCCCCTACAGCACAGTTTTGAGCTGCAGCCCCTCCCTCTGCCCTGCCCCACCCCCACAGTGAGTCAGAAGGGGAGCTGAGTTCTGGGGAGACACTCTCAGGGTGCCCTCTGATCGTGTTGACTGGGGGCACCTTCCAGAAGGAGCAGGAGGGAACAAGCCTTCCAGGGGCCACTGACCCACCATGTCCCCAAGCCCAGGGCTGCTCCGTTTGCAGGAGGATGCTGGGCCACCCTCTGATAGTCGTCCCCTGGGGCAGCACTCGTGGGTGCCTCCGTCCCAGAACCTGTGGGACACTCACAGGTCCCCCATCAAACCGTCTGGGAAACCAGACAAGAAAGGGCCCTGCTGCCAGCATGCTCCCAGGACAGTGGTTCTCAGGGCACTGTGATTGGACACGGGCTCCAGGGTCTTCCTGGGAAGCCTGTGGTTCCAAAGGGACCCGCCAAAGCCTGGGACGACCTGGGTATGCCGTGCAGGCAAGATGCGACCATGGCACTCGCCAGATCTCGGGCCAAGAAGAGTGCCAGACCAGCTGGGAGGGGCAGTGCACAGTGGCCCGGTTGAGTGAGGCCAACGGTACTGCCAGTCTGAGAGTCGTGCCTGCCCTGCGCTCCTGTGGCCACTCAGCCAGGGCACATGGGCACGTGGGACCCCGAGCTGGGTCCGCACTCTGCTGTCACCGACCTGAGAGTCTTCACGCTTGTTCAACAAAGGGCCTGCTCCCTGGGAAGTCGGTGTCTTTCTGCTTCTGCAGGACTGTCACTTTTGACATTAGGAGAAAGCACTCTTTCTGCATAAAGGCAAAGCTGCCCATCACAGCATCATGCAAGAGAGGTGGGCGGCCACAGCTCAGCCTGAGGAGCTCCACAGATACCCCTCCCCCTCCTCGGGGGACTGGTGGGTGGGGCAGGGTTGAAGAGACAAACCTATGAACCTTAGCCAGGCCAGGGGTGTAGTGTCTGAATCAACACTTCCTCAAGATGTCAACAAGTAGGAAAGCCAAGACAGTATCACTCACCATCCCCACATACCCAGTGGGTGGGACTCCTGACAGATGAGGACCCTGACGGGTGGGCACCCCAACTCGACCATCAGACTGAGACAGACACTGCCTGTGGCCTTGATGTCCCCTGGCCAGACTCTCCAGGGTCTGAAACAGAGTCTGAGGGCCTCCCCTACTCTCTGCACTTAGGCCCTCAGGGGAGGTCCCTCCCACTGCCCCATCGGAGTGCACCTGTGCAGGAGCCTCTGGAAGGATCATCCAGAAACACTCTCCAGCACCTGCTGAGCCTGCCGCCAGTAGAATTACAGAGAAGGGCTCTAGTTAAACCTGCTGCACAAATGTCTGCTTCGGTGGATGCTGTTCAAAGTTCCATCACCCCCGCAAGAATGACTCATGGGCTGCCTTCCCTGGAAGCCTCACAGAAATAGCAGGGTTTGGTAGGGCCTGAAATAATAGTCTTCACATCGTAAGCAAGAGCTCGAGAATGCTGAGACAGAAAAACAATGTACTTGTGGTCGCATGCGTCCCAGAGCCTTTCCTGGCTCCTCCCCAGTGGGCACCAGGCTCAGGGAGGGGGTGTGGCTTGTGGAAAGCTGCCCTGGGCCTGGGGGCAGCTGTCAGTGTTGAGAGGGGCTCTGGGTTCAAACGCTCCCCTCCTTTCCCAGCGGGGTGGCCCTAGACCAAGGGGGCTGAGCAGGAGTTGTGGGCACTGGGGGTTCAGGCTGCTTCCCAAGGCGGGTAGGGTGATTGCCCCTGCTCTCTGGACCATGGGAACACATGCCCAGCACCCCTGTCTGCAGCAGACCTCACTCAGCCCCTCCCAGGCCCCTCCTCAGCCTCAGGCAGCCAGAGGGTGATGCGTGACCTCTGGCTCACCCTGCTCCTGGGCCCGCAGCCCCTCAGTCAGCTATGTCCCCTGCGGCGTGTCCTTGGCCGTACACACCACCCCACCCTGTTCTGAGAAACTGCAGCGCACACACTCTCCTGCAAGTGAGGCCCACGCTTGTTTTCTGGGGGAGGGGGTGGGATTCTCAGGTGCCCCAAGGTCCTGACTCCTGGTGTGTCCACCAGATAAGACCCCACCCCTAAGTGGGAGGGCAATCTGAGTGTGGATATGCTGCCTTATATGGCCAAGGTGAAGAGGTTCACAGATGTAGTGAAGGCCCTCCTCAGGTGAAAGTGAAAAGTGAAAGTTGCTCAGTCGTGTCCAACTCTTTGTGACCCCATGGACTATACAGTCCATGGGATTCTCCAGGCCAGAATACTGCAGTGGGTAGCCTTTCCCTTCTCCAGGGGATCTTCTCAACCCGGGAATCAAACCCAGGTCTCCTGCAATGCAGGCAGATTCTTTACCAGCTGAGCCACCAGGAAAGCCCCTCATCAGGTGACTCTGCCTTAATGAAAGGGAGTGTCCTGGTGGGCTTGCCCTGATCAGGTGACCTCAGTCCCCCTGACAGGCATCCTCAGATCAGGGCTAAGAAGGCCGTGGTCCCTCCCTCCCTGAGCTCAGGAGCAGCAAACACTGGAATTCTGTCAACAGGCAGTTCACTGAGGTCCTGCTGAGACCATACCTGGCCAAACAGGGACGCCCCTTTGCTCGGGGAGCCCAGGACTGGCTGAGAGAAGGAAAGCGGGTGACGGGGACGAGCAGAACAGCGGTTGGGCTGGACCCCTAGGCTCTCCTGCAGCTGCTGCAGTCTCACCCTCTGCTTTCCGGCTGCAGGTCAGGTGGCCGGTGGCACCGCTGACGTCCTTCAGCCTGGGAGCAGCTCCCTATGTGCCCCGCACTGGCACGCCCCAGGCAGGGAGGCTGAGTGGCTCCAAGGAGGCAGGTGGCAGGCCTGGAGGATGTGTCCTAGCTGGCAGAGGCCAGCATGGGGCCGGGTCCTCCCCTGCTGCTGAGGCAACTGCTGCCTGCCAGGATGCCATGCTGGCCCAGGCACTGCCCAGTGCTGGCCTCACCCATGCCCAGCTCCCCTTGACCCTTGCAGTGATAGGGGCCGGGCCACCCCAGGACACCCAGTGCCCAGCCTGGAGAAGCAAGAAAGAGCCTGCGAGGCCAATATTCCAGGGTTTTACCAGCATCTGTAGACTCTGCACATTCAAGCAAAACCAACCCGAAAACCCTGGAAAAAGCCAGGGTCTGTGGGGACATGAAGGAACCAGAGAAGTGGGTACCAGCCTCGGCCTTAGAGCCCGTCAGCCATTCAAGACCTGACCAGGAGGCCCCCCAACCCGGGGACTCCCAATTGGGCCTGTGGACCCTCCGAGGTCAGGGCCTCCCCAAAAAACCTCACCTGACCTCTGTGGGTGCCAAGGGCAAGAGTGCAGGCGGAGCAGCCCTGGACGAAGTGCCCAGGTGACTGCTGTGGAAACATATGGATGGGCAGCCTGCTCAGAGCGACAGGGACCCACCAAGCACAGCCGTGTGGTCCACATCCAGCTTGTCCTCCTCTCAGCACCTCGGTGCTGGCATGTGCTGCGGAGCCAGGCACTCCCGCAAGCCAGGGACTTCCAGGGGTCAGCCACCCATAGCCCCCAGTGGTGACAAGTGTCTAGCTGCCTCTCAGCCCCCCAGACCCCCCACCAGTGTCTCCTGGGTGGTCCCTCCCACCACCACCTGTCCCAGGGTTCTTGGCTCTGCTTCTGAGACCCCAGCCCAGGCAGAGTCAGACTCAGAAGTCCTCCCACGACTGGCATGGGGGTCAGGTCACCACACAGACAGGGGTGAGGGCTGTTGGTTCAGGGAAGGGGTGTGGCCCCAGAGGACGCATGTCCCTGAGACAGCCTCAGCCCAGAGGCCAAAGGAGGACCCCAGACTCATGCATACAGGTGGGGGGATGACCACCAGCCCACCCACCCTCCCCAGGTTTCCAGAGATTGACAGCACTCCAGAGTCAGGTGATTTTATTCCTAGAAAAGGCGACAAGCTCTGCTCAGCCCCGGCGGCCAGTGCACACAGAAGCAGGGTCACAGTGAGGTCCACAGGGTATGCCCTCCCACTGCCTTGGGCCCAGGGCAGGTGAGGGTACAGGGCCGCCTAGGAGAGAGGCTCCAGGCCACATGGGGTGCTGAGACAGAGGGGCAGCCATGTCCAAACACAGATGCCAGCGCATGCCCCTGCACTGGAAGGGGGTGCCCAGGGTGCTCTGTCCCAGGAGAGAGCTGAGAGGGCGGCAGGAAGGAAGTGGGGCAGTGAGAACCCTGGAGCCTGCACGGCCCTGTGGCCCACAGCCCCTGCCCGCGCACCCGCAGGGTCCAGCAGCCCAGCCCCGAGGAGCTGGGGGAGGCTGGTGCAGGGTGAGCGGGGCGTGGACGCAGCTTCAGAAGCCCGTCTCAATGCTGAGGGTGCGGCGGGTGACATGCTCCAGCTCCCCGGACACGTAGTCAGCCATGCTGATGCGGTAGTGTGCCAGCATCTTCAGCATGAGCCGCAGGTTCAGCCACCACTGCTCCCGGGGCATGCGGTGCCTGGGGCGGGGCAGGGGCAGTGTCAGAGGGTGGGCTCAGGGGTGGGACTGGCAGTGCCTGCGGCGGGGCGGGGTCAGGGTCAGGGGGCGGAGGCAGGGGAGGGGTAGCTCCCAGGCGTGCCCCTCTGGGACACCTGGCCACTGTGTTGGGGTCCTGTCCCTCTGGGGCCCACACCCAGGAGGGCTCAGCAGATCGAGTACACCCTCAGACCTGACCATCGCGGACCTCTACCCTCTCACCCTCACCCTCTACCCTGTCGGTGGTGGACAGGCAACCCTGTGGGGTCAGGGCTGAGTGTGGCCACACCCCTCCCCCAGCACATTCGCCCCAGGCAGGTCTGGGCCCTGCAGTCCACCCTCTCTTTGGAGGGACTCACTCAAAGTCGGTGTCCTTCTTGAGCTCGGTGACAGGGCTGAAGGCCACCACTTTCTTCTGCAGGCCAATCACGCAGGCCGAGTCAGAGGCGTTGGCAAACACCCGCCCTGTGGGCATAGGCATGTGATGGCAGCCCCCCACCAGGGATGCCAGTGGAGGGCAGGCTGGGCCGGCAGCTGCCTCCCCCCACTTACCATTGCGATAGACTGCCCGCAGCTTCTCCGACATCCAGATTATGGCTTTCACCCCGAGCTTGGTACCATAGTTCCGGTCAAAGGGGGTGGGAGCTCCACCCTGGAAACACAGTGGGTGAGGCCAGCTTCTGGCCTTTGGGGAGCCGTGGGGCCACAGGCAGCCCCAGCCCTGGCCTGAGCCCAGCATCCTGGCCTGACCATGACCTAGGTGAGCCCTCCCAGAGAGTTCTGACACCCCATCCCTTCGGCCTGTAGCAACCCAGCCCCTTTCTCCATCCCATATCTGGCTCAAAGGCCACCTCCAGAGGCCGGGTAGTGGGTCTCCAACTCATCGACTGGGGGGCTTCTGTGGGCCCCTGCATCCAGCAGACAGGTCCCACCACTAGTGGGCAAAAACCCCTGGGGAAGGGGTGCCTTGTGGGTGCACACAGCTCTCACGTCTGGCTGGGAACCCACAGCATGGGTCTCACCAAGACACAGCCTGGGTCTCCTGCCTGTGCAGCAGGTGATGAGCACTCGGGTCAGGGGTGTGCGGATGAAGCGGCCCCTACAGCCAGGTGCCCCACGAGGAGGGGCACGGAGGAGTGTCCTCGCTCTGCTGCAGCCCCCTGGGACCTGGGCACAGGCGTCAGGGAGCAGCCTTCCGGAATCCATGTGCCCACCCCCCCACACCTGCTGCAGGTGGCCCAGGACGTTGGTCCTGCAGTCAAACACGCCCTTGCCCTCGGAGGAGTAGAGGTTGTACAGGAACTCTGTGGTGTAGTGCTCGTGGCACTTCTCGTTCCTGCAAGAGGAAGGTGGGACCTGAGTCTCGCGGGATCCTGAGCCCCTCTGGGCTGGCCCACAGGCTCGAAGGAAAGCTCTACCCCAGCACCACTGCCTAAGCCCCCATCCTCTCTCTGCCCAGCTGCCCCTCAGCAGCCCTGACCCGCAGCCCAGGGGTCAGGAAGCTCCCGCCCCCGGGCCCTGTGGGCTCGCCTACAGCCTCACCGGAGTACCAGGCCCCGCTGGATCTCCGTCTTCATCTTCTCGGTCATGTGCTCCACGTTGGCCTGCAGAGGGAGGACCAGCCACAGTGAGTGAGGTCGGTGCGGCAGTCAGCACTGCCCACCCCCTCCAGCAGCTGCCGGCTGTCCAGGAAGGAACGTTCCAGATACCCGACAGGCAGGGCCAACATGACCTAGGTCTGCCTACGGGGACAGGCTGGTCCTGCAGGCCCTGAAGGACTAGGACGGCTGGTGCGGGGGTGGGCCAGTGGCTGGACAGTGAGGCCGGGTGGGAAAGCCACAGGGCGGGGAAGGGGGGCTGCATGGAGGTGGGGGCGAGGGGGCGGGACTGCACGGGGTGAGGGGGCTGCACTGTGGGGGAAGGAGTGCAGGAGGTCATGGGCTGGGTCCCCTTGAAGGCGATGAGTCCCCAGCCTTCTGGGCCGTGGCTCCTTGGCTGGAGTCCCAGCCCCTCCAAGTGGTCTGCAGTGGGAGGAAGGGCGGGGGCTCTGCTCACCTTTAAGTCTTGAATGTTGAAGGGGTCCTCGAAGACATAGGCAGCGTCGGCGCCCACAGCGATGCCAGTCACGGTGGCCAGGTAGCCGCAGTAGCCACCCATGGTCTCCACGATGAACACACGGCGCTTGGTCCCCGAGGCCGACTGCTTGATGCGGTCACAACTCTGGGGGCCAGGGGGCAGTCAGAGACCTCCCTTCCGGCCGCAGGGACCCACGATGCTACAGGGACTCGGGTCTCTGGCCCAAGCTGAGGACCAAGGCTGAGGCAGGGAGGGGCTGGGACAGCCCCTGCCCTGTGTGCCAGGGTGCTGGCAGGCCTCACCATGAACCCTCTCCTTGGCTACACAGAATCGAATTCCCAGTCTGGGCAATTCTACCCCCAGGACAAGGAGGCATCACTAGAGTGTGGTGGGTGGAGGCCAGGGGCGCTGCCAGGAGGCTCTCCCTGACCCTGGGCCAGGGACGTACTGAGCCTTAATCTGCCAAAGCGGGAGACATGCCTGCCACGTCAGGGTCATAAACAGGGGCCCAGACAGCACATGAAGTGAGGGCTCTGCACACACTAATGATAATGTGACGCCTGATAACGATCCTAGCTCTGAATGGTTCAAGGAAATGCGAGTATTGGATAAGAACTGAGGAAAGAGAACCAAAACAGGTAAGCAGGTCACTGGTGTCTGAACTGTGAGGATCAACCCCAGATGACAGATGAAGAGCAAAGTGGAGGAGACGGCCACAGTGTTTGCAAAGAGTCTGTGTCCCACATATGTAAAGAGCACTTACAAATAAAAAAGAAAACGTGCCCAGAAAAAAATAGGCAAATGGTGGAAAAAGATCATTTCCAAAAATCCACAAATGGCCACCAATAAATGCATGGAAAATGTTCAACTGCACCAGAAATCAGAATTGTGAACTGAAATAGAATCCTATCTTCCCCCACCTGGTGAGGTTCAGGGGCACCAGAAGTTTCGGAAGAGCAGTGGGTGCAGCGACCCACAGCCAGTGCAGATGGAGGCTGGATTCTAAGAAAACCCCTGAGGATCGTGGTACTCTGGGAAGGGGGACGTAGGGGTGGGGGGTTTGGGGTCTCCTTTAGTCTCTTGTTCCACTTGTATTTTCTTCTTCATCCAATAATATGTAGCACTTATTAGAGCAGCATACCCTCTTCCAGCTTCTGATCCCCCAAAGGGAGGTGCTGGACCCTCGGGGGAGCTGGGTATCATGAGAGGTAATAGGGTGGGAAAGGTCTGGAGAGTGAGAGAGTCAGGGGGACGCCCCTGGGGAGCTCAGTGCGGCAAGCCTGCTGGGACCCTCCCCCACCCCGGAACAAGGCTCCCACCTCCCACGTCCCAGCCAGAGCCCTGGGTACCCCCAGAGCCACATGTGGCTGCTTCACCAGACAGAACCATGGCTGGATGTCCACACCAGTACAGCAGCTCAGTTAGGTCGGCTGCAGCCCTGCCCACCATCATCCTCACACCCTATCACCCCACAGCCACTCCCCCCCGGTGCCATCCACGAGGCCTCGGGGGGCAGCCGGGTCCTGCCCACTCCCGACATGGTCCACCAGCCTCGGTGGGGCCCCATACCTGTCCTACCTGCTCGGCAGCCCCTCTGCGCGCTCCCCACTCCCAGCCAGCCCCCGGCCCACGCCCAGCCCGCACCTCCATGGCAGCGTTGACGGCCGTGTCGGAGCCCAGGCTGAAGTCCGTGCCTGGCACGTTGTTGCTGATGGTGGCGGGGATGACGCACATGACGATGCACAGCTCCTCGTAGCGCCCGCGGGCCTCCACCAGCTGCAGCACCCCCTCGTAGGCCTGTGGGGATGGGGGGCTCAGGCCCAGCCCCGGAGAGGCTGGTCTGGGGGCCAAAGCCAGAGAAGGGGCCCCTGGGTCCTGCTCCCCACGTGTATGCATGGCTGGGCACCTGAGCCCAGCTGCCCCCACCCTCAGGGCTGAGACCAGGTGGACCCCACCCAGGAGCTCTGTAGCCACCATCCCCAGGAACTGGACTCCAAGGAGGGCAGGAAGGAGGCCAGCTGCCTTGACCCCGACCCACTCCACCCATTCTGCAGGCGCTCAGGTTCCTCCAGGAGAGGGCAGGAGTAGATGTCCGTCATGTAGGGGGGCTGAGCGAGCACCAGCATCACATGGACACGCCCCCAGTACTAAGAGCTCCGCTGAGAGCCCTCTGGACTGGCCCCTCGCCAGCAGGAGACTGAGGCCCTCGGCCACTTGGTCCTCCTGCCCAGGTTGCCCCCGCATGCTCCCCTGCGCTCCCCTCACCTCAAAGCCCCCGATGACCAGCAGGGCGTGGATGTTGTGAAGGCGGATGTTTTCCACAATTTTCTCCATGTAGCCCTTGGGCAGTGTCCTGCAGAAGATAAATCAGATGGATATGCGAGTCTGCACAGAATGCCAGGCTGGAGGGACACACGTCCACAATGTCTGACCACTGCAGAAGGTGGGCATGGGACCTGGCAATGTGATTATTCCCCGTTAGAGGGGAGGCAGAGGTGAGGCATGGGTGGGTGGGGGTGAAGGGACCACCAGCAGGACAGGTGGCCTGGCACCTGCCAGGGCATTGGCCACGGCCCTCCCCACACCTGGGCTGTAAGCCTCACTTCCTGCCTGAGGGGGTGCCTTCTGCAGGCTGGGTCACCTGAATAGCCATCCTCTACACAGGTGCCCTCAGGGAAGCCCCAGGCAGCAGGTCTGTGTCCCACTCTAGACAGGCCACCAGCCAGGGAGGACCCAGCCTGTGGCCACGGGGCTGGTTTCTCTGACATCCCCCCCTCCCCAGTGGCCAGCTGCTCACCTCTTTGTCCCCAGCATGGAGCCACCACGCCCCAGCCAGCCGGCCACGTCATGCCAGCTCACTTCTTGCACCTGTAGGGGGAGGCATGGCTTCAGGGGGCAGGCCAGGGCACTTGCCCACTTCTCCACAGATGACAGGCCTGTGCTCAGAAGTGCACGTCCTTGGGGGGACAGAGGCCAGGCCAGGGACTGACCCTCCAGCCGCAGGTCGGAGCAGGGTCTCGGGGGCTGACCTAGGCTGAGGTGGATCCAGCTGTGCCCCCTCCACCCCGGGGAGCAGGCCCAGCCTTTCCCTGTGCCCACGTTGTGAGTCCTTTGGTCCTTGTGTGTTTATAAGCCAGCCAGGGACGTAGCCTAAGCTGAACAAAGGCAAACAGGCCCACCACCACAGGCTGGGTTCCCCATCGGCCTCGGGCACGGCCTCACCTACCTGATTCTTGGCCAGGCCTTCAAAGCCATCGTGCACGACATACACCGTGTGGCCCTGGGAGATGCCAGAACGCACCGCCGAGCGCACAGCCGCATTCATGCCGGCTGCTGGGGCCCCCACGTTCAGGATGGCCAGGGAGAAGTTGGTCTTCAGGGAAGAGGGAGAGACAAACGCGAGAGCATGGGGCTGGGGGGACCGCTGACCCAGACGGAAGTCAGCAGACAGCAGCTTCCAGAGAAAGGGCCCCGGTCCTCGGGCCAGCCTGGACACCGTCCAGGGACTGGACTCCGCCGGGCATGACAAACACCTGCCCTCCTGATCCCATAACAGGAGGGTCTGTGTCCCGCTGATGCCTCCTGATGCTCGGCTCAAGACCACCCCAGCTACTGTGCAGGCCCCGCCCACAACCCACACTGTCCTGGGCCAAAGGCAGGAGCAGGACTCCAGCCGCTGTCAGCCAAGTGCAGCTGGGATCACAGTCAGTGCCTGCCAGTGGCAGTCACCCCATGCTCAGGGCTCAGCGCCCCAGAATATCCTTGGTGAGCAGCACAAGGGGGCCACCGCAGTCACAACAAAGTGCAAAGAAGCAGGCGACGCCAATTTCCTATTAATGGTGGTGTAGTCGCTAAGTCATGTCTGACTTTCTGCAACCCCACGGACCGTGGCCCGCCAGGCTTCTCTGTCCATGTGATTTCCCAGGCAAGAATACTGGAGTGGGTTGCCATTTCCTTCTCCAGGGGATCTTCCTGACCCAAGAATCAAACCTGAGTCTCCTGCATTGCAGGTGGATTCTTTACCAACTGAACCACCAAGGAAGCCCTTTAATATTAATAATTAATAGTAATACAATGGTTGATTTAACCTGACAGAACCAATGTGTCATCACCTCAACTCGGAATCAATGTAAGAAATCAGGTCTTTCACACCCATTTCCCCTGCTGCTCCTCAGACCCAACATCTGTGGGGCACGCAGGCACCCCCCTAGGGACAGCCACGTTCCCAGCACTCAGCAGCCACATGTGGCCACTGGCTCTGTGTGTCTCTGGGCTGTGTGGCTCTGATGGGTCCTGGTAACACCAGCCTGATGCCCCAGAGGTGGTCATGACCCAGAGGGTTCTGGAAGGAGATGTGGACACTACTCTGCCTTGCCTGGGAATGCTGCCCACCCCCAACCAGCTCTTGGGATAAACAGGGGGGTGGGCCAGGACCCCACCATCCAAGATTGTCTTGGTGTAACCCTTTCTTTGTCCCATGATTTCAGAGATGGATCCTGCTGTTGTCCTTATTTGGAAGAGAGACTATTTCCTGAAGTTTTTAGCTGTTTGGGAACATGTCTTAATACTCTTGAGAGTCCCTTGGACAGCAAGATCAAACCAGTCAATTCTAAAGAAAATCAGTCCTGAGCATTCATTGGAAGGACTGATGCTGAAGCTGAAGCTCTAATACTTTGGCCACCTGATGCGAAGAGCTGACTCACTGGAAAAGACCCTGATGCCAGGAAAGACTGAAGGCAAAAGTGAAGGGGGCGGCAGAGAATGAGATGGTTGGATAGCATCACCAACTCAATGGACATGAATCTGAGCAAACTCCAGGAGATAGTGAAAGACAGGGAAGCCTGGAGTGCTGCTGTCCATGGGGTCTCAAAGAGTCAGACACGACTGAGCAACGGAACAACAACATAACCCTGGAGCCCTGCTCTCCAAGGCAAACCTGTGGGCCTGACTTAACTTTCAGCCGTTTGATAAGCGACAGGCCAGTGTGATCCCCGGGCCCAGACACAGGCTGTTGGGACCTACTGGTCAAGCAGAGGCC